>NC_083834.1:843097-848097 GCF_015708825.2 Lethenteron reissneri
GGAGCGCCGGTGGCTAAAGCACAGCAAGTTGGCACAGTAGGGGGCACAGGTGGTGCATCAGCCAGTCATCTCGGTCATCTCGGTCAGTCGACCCGTGGCACCTGCTGGGTCTGCCCCGTGACCTCCTGCCAGCGGGCTTTCGACACTTCACGTGGCCTCAAGGTGCACTTGGCCTGGCACAAGCATCGTGGTGACGTCACCGCCACTTAGTGGCGAATGGCGGTTGTTGTTGTTGTTGTTGTTGTGTGTTTGTACGTGTGTAGTATTCGTGATGTATATTTGTATGCGTTTGTGTGTGTGTGTGTTTGTACGTGTGTAGTATTCGTGATGTATGTTTGTGCGTGTGTGTGTGTTTGTACGTGTGTAGTATTCGTGATGTATGTTTGTATGCGTTGTGTGTGTGTGTTTGTACGTGTGTAGTATTCGTGATGTATGTTTGTATGCGTTTGTGTGTGTGTGTTTGTACGTGTGTAGTATTCGTGATGTATATTTGTATGCGTTTGTGTGTGTGTGTGTTTGTACGTGTGTAGTATTCGTGATGTATATTTGTATGCGTTTGTGTGTGTGTGTTTGTACGTGTGTAGTATTCGTGATGTATATTTGTATGCGTTTGTGTGTGTGTGTTTGTACGTGTGTAGTATTCGTGATGTATATTTGTATGCGTTTGTGTGTGTGTGTTTGTACGTGTGTAGTATTCGTGATGTATATTTGTATGCGTTTGTGTGTGTGTGTTTGTACGTGTGTAGTATTCGTGATGTATATTTGTATGCGTTTGTGTGTGTGTGTTTGTACGTGTGTAGTATTCGTGATGTATGTTTGTGCGTGTGTGTGTGTTTGTACGTGTGTAGTATTCGTGATGTATGTTTGTGCGTGTGTGTGTTTGTACGTGTGTAGTATTCGTGATGTATGTTTGTGCGTGTGTGTGTGTGTTTGTACGTGTGTAGTATTCGTGATGTATGTTTGTGCGTGTGTGTGTTTGTACGTGTGTAGTATTCGTGATGTATGTTTGTGCGTTTGTGTTTGTACGTGTGTAGTATTCGTGATGTATGTTTGTGCGTGTGTGTGTGTGTTATTTGCGTGTGTACAATAAGTCCTTCAAGGCTACACGGGGGATCTTTGTCGTTGTGTCTCTGCGTCTTCGCGTGTGCACGGACCGATGTGCGGGGAGTGGTGGCGCAGCGGTTAGCGCGCTGCGCTGCCGCCAATTCCAGCGACACGAGTTCGATTCCCGCTCGCGATCGATATTAGTGGCGAATATTTGAACCCGGTGCGGTGTGTAGTAGACATCACCGCTGGGGAGACAAAGGTGTAGCGGTGTGTAGACATCACGTGGGGTAGCTGTGGTGTGTAGTAGACATCACCGCTGGGGAGACAAAGGCGGCCGGGCGTGGTGTTGGCCACTCACAGGTGCATGGCTACTCGCTATTTGCCCAACAGTCTGTTCAGGCTACACGGGAGATTTTTATTCTGTGTTAGTGTGTATTTGTGTGTATCTGTCTGTGTGTTTGTGTGTGTATCTGTGTGTTTGTGTTATCTGTGTGTTTGTGTATCTGTGTGTATGTGTATCTGTGTGTTTGTGTTATCTGTGTGTTTGTGTTATCTGTATCTGTGTGTATCTGTGTGTATCTGTGTGTATCTGTGTGTTTGTGTATCTGTGTGTTTGTGTGTATCTGTGTGTTTGTGTGTGCCTGTGTGTATGTGTGTTTGTATTTATGTGTATCTGTGTGTTTGTGTGTATCTGTGTCTGTGTGTATCTGTGTGTAACTGTTTCTGTGTGTTTATGTGTATCTGTGTGTTTGTGTGTGTATCTGTGCGTTTGTGTGTATATGTTTGTACTAACATTGTATATTGTTCTAACCAATACAATAAAACTTACGTTTATTGTCAACATTTATGTAGACAATATTACACACACACACGCAAGCAGAGTAATGCTATATCCACGTAACTCTGTCTCGTAATAATGATGATGATGGTGTGGTTACTCTGGATATATTAGTGCTTTCTGTATCGCAGCAAACACAACGCAGCATTCATCACCGATGAATGATGTACCTTAAACCCATCCCACAGCGAATTGTTTCGTCGTAAGTCCCTCCACCACCCGACGCGGCCAAACAAATGGCATCGCCTGTGGTGATCGTTTGTCATCTAAAAGCTCACCTGGGAATCTCAAACTCACCTGAGACTCTCAAACTCACCTGAGAATCTCAAACTCACCTGGGAATCTCAAACTCACCTAGGAATTTCTCTCGCTCACCGGGTGAGCGTGGGTGTGAGTGGGTGAGCGAGTGTGAGAATCGCTCTCTGGCTCACCGGGTGAGTGTGGGTGTGAGTGGGTGAGCGAGTGTGACAATCGCTCTCATGGCTCACCGGGTGAGTGTGGGTGTGAGTGGGTGAGCGAGTGTGAGAATCGCTCTCTGGTTCACCTGGGTGAGTGTGGGTGTGAGTGGGTGAGCAAGTGTGAGAATTGCTCACTCACTCACCGGGTGAGTGTGGGTGTGAGTGGGTGAGCGAGTGTGAGAATCGCTCTCTCGCTCACCGGGTGAAGCGTGGGTGTGAGTGGGTGAGCGAGTGTGACAATCGCTCTCTCGCTCACCGGGTGAGTGTGGGTGTGAGTGGGTGAGCGAGTGTGAGAATCGCTCTCTCGCTCACCCGGTGAGTGTGGGTGTGAGTGGGTGAGCGAGTGTGAGAATCGCTCTCTCGCTCACCGGGTGAGTGTGGGTGTGAGTGGGTGAGCGAGTGTGAAAATCGCTCTCTGGCTCACCGGGTGAGTGTGGGTGTGAGTGGGTGAGCGAGTGTGAGAATTGCTCTCTCACTCACCCGGTGAGTGTGGGTGTGAGTGGGTGAGCGAGTGTGACAATCGCTCTCTGGCTCACCGGGTGAGCGTGGGTGTCAGTGGGTGAGCGAGTGTGACAATCGCTCTCTCGCTCACCGGGTGAGTGTGGGTGTGAGTGGGTGAGCGAGTGTGAGAATCGCTCTCTCGCTCACCCGGTGAGTGTGGGTGTGAGTGGGTGAGCGAGTGTGAGAATCGCTCTCTCGCTCACCGGGTGAGTGTGGGTGTGAGTGGGTGAGCGAGTGTGAAAATCGCTCTCTGGCTCACCGGGTGAGTGTGGGTGTGAGTGGGTGAGCGAGTGTGAGAATTGCTCTCTCACTCACCCGGTGAGTGTGGGTGTGAGTGGGTGAGCGAGTGTGACAATCGCTCTCTGGCTCACCGGGTGAGCGTGGGTGTGAGTGGGTGAGCGAGTGTGACAATCGCTCTCTCGCTCACCGGGTGAGTGTGGGTGTGAGTGGGTGAGCGAGTGTGACAATCGCTCTCTCACACAACACGTGGTCATCTCGCCCACAATTACGTTTAGAACAATTTGACTTTTATTATTCCGGAAATGTTTAAATTTAAGGAAGTCTGCAAATTGTTTCCAATATGATGACTGGTGACGGTAATCGCGATATGAGGATGCGTTTATCGTGGGCCTGATATCGTGAGAAATCGTAGCATCTCCATATCGCGGCGACCCGGCACGAAGACAAATATCCTCCGTGTAGCCTCAGCGGGGCTGTTTGAGCAAGTGCTGTCAGGCAGCAGTCAGCCGCCTTTGTCTCCCAGGGTTCTGTTATTTTACACACAAACACCCCCACACACAGCCACTCGTGTCAGCTTGGGTAGACCGAGAGCCGGAACCGATTTAAAATATTTCGCCACTGATCTTGGCAGTGTGAGCGGGAATGGAACGTGCAGTGCGCTAACCACTACGCCACCGCTCCCCGTGTGTATGCATGCGACCATACACACGCAAAGATCCCCCGTATAGCCTCAACAAACTGTTGGGGCAAGTGCTGTTAGCGAGTACTTATGAAGGCCGGCACGGCACACGAGGGGGTGCGTGGCCAGCACCACGCCCGGCCGCCTTTGTCTCCCGCGTGGCGATGTTGGCACACCGCACAGGTGATACATTTGAGGCCGAGTCGACCTAGGGAAGGCCCAAGTCCGGTTCAGATAATCGTCGCTGCTGTTGGCCGTGAGCGGGAATCGAACTCGGGTGGACAAGCTTGTCGTGCAGCGTAGCGCTAACCACTGCACCACCGCTCCCCACAACACAAAATGTAGTTTTGTGTCACACGTAATTACGCACAGACACACACACACAGACACACACACACAGACACACACACACAGACACACACACAGACACACACACACACACACACAGACACACAGACACACACACACAGACACACACACAGACACACACACACACACAGACACACACACACAGACACACACACACAGACACACACACACAGACACACACACAGACACACACACACAGACACACACACAGACACACACACACAGACACACACACACACACAGACACACACACACAGACACACACACACAGACACACACACACAGACACACACACAGACACACACACACAGACACACACACACAGACACACACACAGACACACACACACAGACACACACACACACACAGACACACACACACAGACACACACACACAGACACACACACAGACACACACACAGACACACACACACACACAAAAGCCCCACAATGTGTGAATGTATGGGGGGGGGGGGGGGGGGGGGGAGCGGTGGCGCAGTGGTTAGCGCAGTCCGCTACGAGCCCGGCCACCCGAGTTCGATTCCCGCTCACGGCCACTAACACCGATGACGATTATCTGGACCGGTTCTGGGCCTCCCTTAGGTCAACTCGGCCTCAAATTGAGTTTACCCGGTGAGGTGTGCAGTAAAGATCGACCACCAGGGAGACAAAGGCGGCCGGGCGTGGTCGCTGGCCACTAAAACCAATCGCGCTCAATGCCGGCATTGATAGGCGCTCGCTAACAGCACTTGCCCGACCAACCTGTCGAGGCTACACGGGGAACCTTTGTCTGTGTGCGCGTGCGAGCGAGTTCGTTGTGTATATGCAAATAACGAGGCTTCTGCCTGGGTGAGTGGCCTCATTAAAAC
>NC_083834.1:853097-855414 GCF_015708825.2 Lethenteron reissneri
CTGCTGTAAAGTTGCTGCTGCTGCTGCTGTAAAGTTGCTGCTGCTGCTGCTGTAAAGTTGCTGCTGCTGCTGCTGTAAAGTTGCTGCTGCTGCTGCTGTAAAGTTGCTGCTGCTGCTGCTGTAAAGTTGCTGCTGCTGCTGCTGTAAAGTTGCTGCTGCTGCTGCTGTAAAGTTGCTGCTGCTGTAAAGTTGCTGCTGCTGTAAAGTTGCTGCTGCTGTAAAGTTGCTGTTCCTGCTGCTGTAAAGTTGCTGTGCCTGCTGCTGCTGTAAAGTTGCTGTTCCTGCTGCTGTAAAGTTGCTGTGCCTGCTGCTGCTGTAAAGTTGCTGTTCCTGCTGCTGTAAAGTTGCTGTGCCTGCTGCTGATGTAAAGTTGCTGTTCCTGCTGCTGTAAAGTTGCTGTGCCTGCTGCTGCTGTAAAGTTGCTGTTCCTGCTGCTGTAAAGTTGCTGTGCCTGCTGCTGCTGTAAAGTTGCTGTTCCTGCTGCTGTAAAGTTGCTGTGCCTGCTGCTGCTGTAAAGTTGCTGTTCCTGCTGCTGTAAAGTTGCTGTGCCTGCTGCTGCTGTAAAGTTGATGTGCCTGCTGCTGTTGTAAAGTTCCTGTGCCTGCTGCTGTAAAGTTGCTGTGCCTGCTGCTGCTGTAAAGTTGCTGTTCCTGCTGCTGTAAAGTTGCTGTGCCTGCTGCTGCTGTAAAGTTGATGTGCCTGCTGCTGTTGTAAAGTTCCTGTTCCTGCTGCTGTAAAGTTGCTGTGCCAGCTGCTGCTGTAAAGTTGCTGTTCCTGCTGCTGTAAAGTTGCTGTGCCTGCTGCTGCTGTAAAGTTGATGTGCCTGCTGCTGTTGTAAAGTTCCTGTGCCTGCTGCTGTAAAGTTGCTGTGCCTGCTGCTGCTGTAAAGTTGCTGTTCCTGCTGCTGTAAAGTTGCTGTGCCTGCTGCTGTAAAGTTGCTGTGCCTGCTGCTGATGTAAAGTTGCTGTTCCTGCTGCTGTAAAGTTGCTGTTCCTGCTGCTGTAAAGTTGCTGTGCCTGCTGCTGATGTAAAGTTGCTGTGCCTGCTGCTGTTGATGTAAAGTTGCTGCTGCTGCTGTAAAGTTGCTGCTGCTGATGGTGTAAAGTTGCTGTGCCTGCTGCTGTTGATGTAAAGTTGCTGCTGCTGCTGTAAAGTTGCTGTGCCTGCTGCTGCTGTAAAGTTGCTGTGTCTGCTGCTGCTGCAGGTGCGGCTCTCGGGGGGCTCCGTGGTGAGCGAGACGGGGGAGCCCCCGTGCTCCTGGCTGCCCGCCGTGCGGCCCGCGCGCCACGCGGCGGAGCAGAACCTGGAGGCGTTCAGACCCCCACTGGACACCAAGGTGAGCCCCCCCCCAGCCCCCCCCAGCTCCCCCCCAGCCCCCCCAGCCCCCCCAGCCCCCCCAGCCCCCCCCCAGCCCCCCCAGCCCCCCCCCCAGCCCCCCCCAGCCCCCCCCAGCCCCCCCCCCAGCCCCCCCCTCCACTCGGGGAAGAGGGGTCCCACTGGGGCCTCCCTGAGTCTCCGCACACCAAGGCCGTAATTATAATATATATTATAATATTTATTATAATATATATTATATTATAATATATTATAATATTTATTATAATAAATATTGTAATATATATTGGGGGGGGACACACCCCCGCCCCCCAATATTCAAATATGCTCAAAATGCCCCCCACCAATATATTGCTATACAAACAATTTGTTGTGCTATGTAAATAAAAACAACAATTTGCTTAACCTTGGCCATATAAATCGATGCGTAGATTTCTGTTCGTATGATTGTGGTTATTGTCGTACTGTATTGATCCTTAATCTCTGCCATTACAAACAATGAAACAAGAAATGGTAACAAAGTAAAAACGGATGTAATACAATACACTATTAGACATTGTTGTAAAACATAAATAAAAAGGGACCTCATTTTAAGGAAAGCTGTCTCGGGTGTGGACCAATCAACTTCAAGGACAGTGCACATTATCAGAGTTATGTCTTTTGTTTGTATTTATGACTGCAGGTATTGCGGTCTATGCAAACATGACTCCTTGCAAAAAGGTGTCAGTTTTGTTGCCAGATAGAAGGGTAAAGAACCAATTATCATAAATAAAAAGTCCATCCCATGTGTTAGTGAATTTTTCAATATTTTAGGCAGGAAATTAGTTTTCAAATGTAGATTTTTTTTCTGGGTTGGGACCCCCCAGACCCCTCCTGGAAGATTTGCCCCCCCCCCCAGTGCCGACTCCATGGCCACGGTCTTGCCGCACACCACCTCGCAGTCTCGAGAACGTGACCCGAACCCCGACTCCAGGCATCTTCA
>NC_083834.1:863033-920544 GCF_015708825.2 Lethenteron reissneri
TCACAACGAATAGAATAACACAGAGTCAGGGACACCGACATCACAACGAATAACACAGAGTCAGGGACACCGACATCACAACGAATAACACAGAGTCAGGGACACCGACATCACAACGAATAACACAGAGTCAGGGACACCGACATCACAACGAATAACACAGAGTCAGGGACACCGACATCACAACGAATAACACAGAGTCAGGGACACCGACATCACAACGAATAACACAGAGTCAGGGACACCGACATCACAACGAATAGCACAGAGTCAGGGACACCGACATCACAACGAATAACACAGAGTCAGGGACACCGACATCACAACGAATAACACAGAGTCAGGGACACCGACATCACAACGAATAGCACAGAGTCAGGGACACCGACATCACAACGAATAACACAGAGTCAGGGACACCGACATCACAACGAATAACACAGAGTCAGGGACACCGACATCACAACGAATAACACAGAGTCAGGGACACCGACATCACAACGAATAACACAGAGTCAGGGACACCGACATCACAACGAATAACACAGAGTCAGGGACACCGACATCACAACGAATCAGGGACACCGACATCACAACGAATAACACAGAGTCAGGGACACCGACATCACAACGAATAACACAGAGTCAGGGACACCGACATCACAACGAATAACACAGAGTCAGGGACACCGACATCACAACGAATAACACAGAGTCAGGGACACCGACATCACAACGAATAGCACAGAGTCAGGGACACCGACATCACAACGAATAACACAGAGTCAGGGACACCGACATCACAACGAATAGCACAGAGTCAGGGACACCGACATCACAACGAATAACACAGAGTCAGGGACACCGACATCACAACGAATAACACAGAGTCAGGGACACCGACATCACAACGAATAGCACAGAGTCAGGGACACCGACATCACAACGAATAACACAGAGTCAGGGACACCGACATCACAACGAATAACACAGAGTCAGGGACACCGACATCACAACGAATAGCACAGAGTCAGGGACACCGACATCACAACGAATAACACAGAGTCAGGGACACCGACATCACAACGAATAACACAGAGTCAGGGACACCGACATCACAACGAATAACACGGAGTCAGGGACACCGACATCACAACGAATAACACAGAGTCAGGGACACCGACATCACAACGAATAACACAGAGTCAGGGACACCGACATCACAACGAATAACACAGAGTCAGGGACACCGACATCACAACGAATAACACAGAGTCAGGGACACCGACATCACAACGAATAACACAGAGTCAGGGACACCGACATCACAACGAATAACACAGGAGTCAGGGACACCGACATCACAACGAATAACACAGAGTCAGGGACACCGACATCACAACGAATAACACAGAGTCAGGGACACCGACATCACAACGAATAACACAGAGTCAGGGACACCGACATCACAACGAATAACACAGAGTCAGGGACACCGACATCACAACGAATAACACAGAGTCAGGGACACCGACATCACAACGAATAACACAGAGTCAGGGACACCGACATCACAACGAATAACACAGAGTCAGGGACACCGACATCACAACGAATAACACAGAGTCAGGGACACCGACATCACAACGAATAACACAGAGTCAGGGACACCGACATCAAAACGAATAACACAGAGTCAGGGACACCGACATCACAACGAATAACACAGAGTCAGGGACACCGACATCACAACGAATAACACAGAGTCAGGGACACCGACATCACAACGAATAACACAGAGTCAGGGACACCGACATCACAACGAATAACACGGAGCCTATTGTTGGTATCACGGGCCTTGACCAGGTCAACACAGCGCGTGCGCACAATGCGTAGCGCTTCTAAACGCAGAGCCACGAGGGATGATGAGGTCTTGGGATGAAACCCGTCTAGGGGAGCGCGCGGGGCGCGTGGGAGGCGGGAGGGGAGGTAGGAGGGGGGGCGAGGGGAGGTAGGAGGGGGGGCAGGAGGGGGGCGAGGGGAGGTAGGAGGGGGGGGCGAGGGGGATGATGGGGGGGCGAGGGGGGGGTGTTCGTACTCATCCCCCGAGGGTAGGGACGGCCCCGCCGCGTGAGACCCGCTCGCCGTGGCAATTAACCGGCGCGCGGGGTGGAGGTTCATCTCGTGTGTGTCTCTAGCCCCCTGTGATTGCCGTCCACAGGGGCTGCTGCTGCTACCACAGTGGTGGTGGTGGTGATGGGGCGGCCGGTGTCGCGCTGGGCCTGCAGTCCACAGGTCGCCGGATCGACTCCGTCTGCGCAGGTTCCACAACGGGGCGAGTTTCTTCCCCCCCCTCCCCCCACGTTCCACACAGCAGCAGTGGGCGTGGGTTCACCACCGTGAGTTCACCACCGTGGGTTCACCACCGTGAGTTCACCACCGTGAGTTCACCACCGTGGGTTCACCACCGTGAGTTCACCACCGTGGGTTCACCACCGTGAGTTCACCACCGTGGGTTCACCACCGTAGGTTCACCACCGTGAGTTCACCACCGTAGGTTCACCACCGTGAGTTCACCACCGTGAGTTCACCACCGTAGGTTCACCACCGTGGGTTCACCACCGTGGGTTCACCACCGTGAGTTCACCACCGTGAGTTCACCACCGTGGGTTCACCACCGTGAGTTCACCACCGTGGGTTCACCACCGTGAGTTCACCACCGTGGGTTCACCACCGTGAGTTCACCACCGTGGGTTCACCACCGTAGGTTCACCACCGTGAGTTCACCACCGTGAGTTCACCACCGTAGGTTCACCACCGTGGGTTCACCACCGTGGGTTCACCACCGTGAGTTCACCACCGTGAGTTCACCACCGTGGGTTCACCACCGTGAGTTCACCACCGTGGGTTCACCACCGTAGGTTCACCACCGTGAGTTCACCACCGTGAGTTCACCACCGTAGGTTCACCACCGTGGGTTCACCACCGTGGGTTCACCACCGTGGGTTCACCACCGTGAGTTCACCACCGTGGGTTCACCACCGTGGGTTCACCACCGTGAGTTCACCACTGTGGGTTCACCACCGTGGGTTCACCACCGTGAGTTCACCACCGTGAGTTCACCACCGTAGGTTCACCACCGTGAGCCGGAACGGCAGGTCACGTGTGGTGGTGGTGGGTGCCCTATGAACCCGGCAACCCGAGTTCGATTCCCGCTCACGGCCAACGCCAGTGACGATTTTCTGAACCGGTCTTGGGCCTGCCACTCGTTATACTCAGCCTCAAATGAGTACCTGGTGCGTTGTGTAAAATCGCCTCTCGGGAGACAAAGGCGGCCGGGTGTGGTGCTGATCACCCACCCTTCTTGTGCGTGCCGGCCTTCATAGGTGCTACTCTCTACTCCCTAACATCACTTGCTCTAAAAAGCATGTTAAGGCTATACGTGCGTTTTTTTTGTCTTTGGAGTAAAGTGTGGGTACGCCTACCACGTCCAAGATGTCATGGCCAGCATAGAAGAGTAGGCCAAGTGCCCTCTAGGGGGGAGGAGGGAGGGCTCTCTTTAAGACTCCCTGGAGAAGGAGGAGACCTTCCGCCAGCAGTGGAGTCAGGGATGCAGCTGCAGGGCTGCGCATTTGCTTCACACGTTCCACGCGCGCCGCTGTGAGCACCCCGCGTCTTCGCTGTGAGACGAAGACGCCTCCGTTTGAGCTTCTCGCGGCAAGCGGCGGCACCACCCCGCAGGGGAGAGAGAGCAGCCCCCAGGCGGCGGCATTGGCACCACCCCGCAGGGGAGAGAGAGCAGCCCCCCAGGCGGCGGCATTGGCACCACCCCGCGGGAGAGAGAGAGCAGCCCCCAGGCGGCGGCATTGGCACCACCCCGCGGGGGAGAGAGAGCAGCCCCCAGGCGGCGGCATTGGCACCACCCCGCGGGGGAGAGAGAGCAGCCCCCAGGCGGCGGCATTGGCACCACCCCGCGGGGGAGAGAGAGCAGCCCCCCAGGGGGCGGCATTGGCACCACCCCGCGGGGGAGAGAGAGCAGCTCCCCAGGGGGCGGCATTGGCACCACCCCGCGGGGGAGAGAGAGCAGCCCCCCAGGGGGCGGCATTGGAGAACCGCACCTCCCTGGGCATCGGTGGCGAAGAACTTCATGAGCTCAGCGGATCGTCCACGCGAAATAAATATTCCGACTCTGATGAATGTGACTCACTCTCGCGTGGGAGGAGGATTCCGGAGCAGCGGGAAGAACCCCCCTTGCCTTGCGCGAGAGTGGGGAGGGGGGGGGCTTATGCAATTTAGGGGACGTGCCCAGGGTCACCTGGGGGCAATGCAGCCATGCCTTGTTCCCAAGTTTCCATGGGTTTCCGGAATCCGGAGCACCGCAAGATTTTCATTCGTGGCCTGCCGCTTGGCCGAATTTCCTCGGGATGCCTCCCGTGCTTCCATCAGTCGCCTGAGGGTAAGGTGCATGGTTCCAGGGACAGCTACCTTTTTTTTGCTCGGCTCTATGTTCAACTGAGCCTCCATGGAGGGTCACATTCTCTCCCGTACATAAGGAAAAAGGGGGAGAACCCGGTAGAGGCATGAGGGGCCATTCTGTATGCAACAAGAACACCCACAACGTGTAGATCCCAATCGGACTGCGCCTCGTTAACTTGTTGGCACAGCATGGACGTCACAGTCCTGTGTAAACACTCTACCATCCCATCAGTCTAGGGATGGTCGGGCGAAGTCCGGATTTTTTTAGCGTTCAACGAATCGCACCCCTCCTTTAATAATTTCGAAAAAAAATTCTGACCCTGGTCCGTTAGGAGACATTCCGGGGCCCGTTTATCCAAAACATACTGATGAAGGGACGCGTATGTGATGGACGCCGCCGATTTACCCGGCAGAGGCCATGCCACCGGCCACCGGGACAGGTACTCCACGCCGACAAACAAAAACGTATTTCCCCTCGGAGTGGTGGGACATGGCCCCAGGATGTCGAGGGCAACGATCTCGTGAAGACGGGACATCTCGATAGGCTGCTACGGTGGTCGGGCCTGCCTCGGCGGGGGCTTTCGGCGAGCGCATTCAACACATCCCCTAAGCACTTTATGGACATCCTCTGACATCCCGGGCCAAATGAAGTCGCGATTGAAGGTTTATAAGGCCTTCTGTACTCCAAGGTGTAGCAACCGCACATTAACAGCCCGCGTGACTCTACCCCGTAGAGCAGTCGGCACGATGATGCAGTAACGCTGCATCTCTATGCCCCACCTCATCAGCAGCCCATCCCAGAGGACCACGAGGGACATTGCCTGTGGTCCCTTTCTTCGCCCCGCAGCGCCACAATTTTAGCAGGGAGGCATCCTCTGCTTGGAGGCATCCCCATTCCGCGTGCGGGAGACCAATTGCGTTGTCGCAAGCGGCGGCTGCTACGGGTAGTGAAGCGTCCACCAACGCTACGACTGTGCACGGCAATCCTGCACCAGCAGGCTTACAACGGCCGGCACCAATTAAACACGCACACTGGCTTTTTGGTGGCAATCACAAACAGCGTGTCTGTGTTACAGTGGCATGTACCCTTCCTGTAGGTGACTGTAAACGAATAATCCCGTAAAATTTCTAACCATCGGGAGAGCTGTCCGGACCGCCGGTCAACTCGCAGCGCATATTGAATCGACGCGTGATCTGTGCATACAACAAACTGTCTGCCGTAAAGTTACGGACGGTATTGCTGCACAAAATTGACAATAGCCAATAATTCGTGGCGAGGCACACAATAACACTGCTCTGCGGGCGACAATACATGGCTCCCGTAAGTGACTAAGCTTTCCACCCTGTTCACAACCTGTGACAACACAGCGCCGATTTTGGTGTCACTGGCGTGCGTGTCCCACGCGAATGGTAAGGAAAAATCAGGGTACTGAAGAGGAGGTGCGTTAACAAGGCCGTCGCTCAGCGCAACAAATGTGGCCTCCTCCTCCCCCCACCGAAATATTTGTCCTTTTGCAGTGAGAGTGTGGAGCAGTTTCGCGATTGTCGCAAACCCGGGCATGAAGCAGCAGTAATACGATACGAACCCAACAAAACTACGGACTTCACCCACCGATGTGGTGGTTGGCCATGTGCGCATGCATGCAGATTTGTCAGGGTCCGTGGCTATCCCGGACTCACTAACAATGTGACCCAAGTAGCAAACCGATTTTTGCAAGAGGTGACATTTCTGCGGTTTAAACTTGAGATTGGTCTCCCGCACTTTGAGAAACACTGATCGCAATTGCTACAGGTGTTCCTGGAACGTGCGTCCAAAGACGATCACGTCGTCCAAATAGATGAGCCACGAATCCCATTGGAGGTCCATTAGCACCAGTTCCATAAGCCGCTGGAATGTGGCTGGAGCCGAATGTAGTCCCATCGGAAGGCAGTTAAACTGAAACAACCCGTGTGGTTTAAATTTCGATTTAAAGCTTTCGTGAGAATAATTGTATGATGTTTTATTTGTATTATTTTATTATTTCCCTTCTACGTGACTTTACCGAAAGAACCAAGAAGATGAACCCATGTGGTGTTTGGAACATAGTTTTTGGTTTGGAGCTCTCATCCAGAGGCAACTCCAAAAAACCCTGACAAGAAGTCTAGGGTGAAGAAAAACCGTGCACCTAACAGGGCATCTAACGAATCGTCCATCCATGGATTGTTAAATTTGTGGAAATCTACGCAAAATCGCAAACTCCCATCCTGCTTCTTAACAAGGACAATGGGAGCTCCCCACGGACTGGTTGAAGGGGAGATGATATCGGCGGCCAACATCTTTTAACTCTTTAGGACCATTTTCGCCTGGCGAACATGGTCCTTCTCCTTAAGATTAAATCTATATGAATTTTGGCGTATGGGAGCGGTGCTACCCGTATCGATTTGGTGTTGCATCAAGGATGTGCAACCAATGTCATATTTGCCCTGACTAAAAAGTGCACGCAACTTGCCCCACTGCTCGCTGGATAAATCAGGACTTTCGGAACATAGCGCATCCATCCATGACTCATCCGGCTCCCCTCCCTGCTCCACTGTGGTCATGACCTGCACGGTCACATCGCTGGTCTCCCTACAACACGCGGCCATCGCGTGGGCCAGAACCGTACCTGCCTGTATAACCTCGGCACCCAGGCCAGCATTTAACACCTGGCGGAAGGGTTCCTGGTCCCCCCTTACCATCGTCTGGGCCCTCACCAACGTGAACCGCTCTATTTGAAGGGGTTAAAAGAACCCCTCCCGCGGGTGATTTCCCGATCGAGCTGCTTCCGCAGCCGCAGGGGCACAAGCATCTGTGCACCGGGAGGAACCGTAACAATTTCTCTTACGAGGGCTTGTACCGTGGCGTTGGCCATACATAACCAAGTTGAAGATGATAAAAATTCCAATCGACACCCCGATGGCAGCTCAACACATCCCTGATCCACCAAAATCTTGAGGAGCATTCTCCTTAGAAAATCACTCCCCAACAAACAAGGATCTGCCAACGACTTCGAAACCAACACCGTTCCCGCCAGTTCAATATCCCCAATACGTACTGTTGCCGATATTTGGCCCACAATACCTAAACTCCCGCCATTAGTGTCGACACATGGCCTTCCCACCGGACTAAAACAACTCAATTTCGATGGCAAGCTCCTGTAAATAAACTCAGAAATTATGGTAGCGGATGCTCCCGTGTCGATGAGAACCCACACTTCGACACCTTGCACAGTCCCAAGAACCGCGGATGATCCTGCCGCCACCGCCACGATACGGTGCGCCGATGCGGTCCACTGGCCCGGACTCCACGGCTATCTTCCGCCTGCCAAAATCTGACTTTCACGCACCACGACACGACAAGGAGTGGCAATATGTGAACCCGACACGGTCTGAGATAAAGGTGCGTGAAGTGACTGTGTCGGCCGGGTGTATGATGCATCGCGACTCGCCTTTGGGCCTGGAGGAGCGGAGGTCGGCAGGGTGGAAGACGGCGAAGGCGGGAAGAACTGTCCTGGTTCGGTGTGGCATCCCTTGAAGATGCGGCCCCGCAGGCCACACTTATAACAGGTGACGGGAGCCCTCCACGGTGGAGGGAAGGTTCCGCTCCGTGGTTCCCACTCCCGTCGCTGTCCCATGGCGGCTCTCCCGCGTGGACTACCGGCGAGTGAAGCACAGACTTGAGGGGGCTCCTGACGCTCTGGTTGGTCCATTTCCTCCGAGGGTCATGTACAGGTGGCCACCCCGGCTTGCCGTCGCAGCTTACAATGGGCCTGGATGCATCGAGCCACCTTGGTTGAAAAAAGGGCGTCCTCCTCCGTGGCGGGCTAGCGACATCAACGCGTTGCAAAAGGCGAGGGGCATCTTGGCCTCCCCACGTCATCGCATTACAAACTTTTAGCGCGCATTGGACTGTGGATCCAAAATTGCCACCATTTGGGCATACGCCTGTGACAGCGTCGCCCTGTCCGCTGGGGGAACAGCATAGAATGCCGCCAAGGCGTCGTCGTCCAGGGTGGTGGGAAGAACTCGCAGCGCTTCTGCATCAGTCCATGCCGCAAGCGCACATGTAGCACTTGCGGGATGGACTGCAAACTCCCTCACGAACGGCAGCCGCCCCCGAACCGCCGCATCTTCCTCCGGCTCCTCCAGCTGCACAACCAGCGCTGCCCCTGCGGACAGCATGTCCGCGAGGCACACGTTGCATACACGCCGTCCTCCTCCGGATGGTGGCAACGCGAAGTCGTCGTTCCCCGCCCGCTGCTCCGCCGGGATCGCCTCCTTGGGACCAATTACGGCAGTCTCAGATTCCGGGGCTGTCTGGGGGATTATCTCTCCACCATCTTCTTCGTCTGAGGACGCTACGGTAAGTGCATTCCTCCTCGTCGACTTTGACAATGTAAAGAGTAACTTTATATTTCCCTATCTATAACATGAAGATTTTTTTTTATCTTTAACACTTCTGGCACCAAATTTAGTGAATCATTTCGGAGACACTAGCAGTAGGAGACACTCTCATTTATTCCAGCCATCACAGGCACAGGGGATAACTATATACTTGGTCAGGGCAGCCGGCACACTGCCTGACCAACAACGCCGAGGAGGTAAAGAGGAAGATGAAGATGTAGCACGACGGGTTCTATGCTAGACGACAGCCCCGACCCAGATTCGGGCCTCCCTTTTATCCCGCCAGCGTGGCCTGGCTCTGCCCTCGGCCACGCCCCCTTCTGGAACGTACCAGAAGGTTCTGGGCTTTGTTGTATACTAACCCTTCTTCCAAAATTGAGATTAATAATATTTGATGATTTTTATATATTATCTTTTTACTTGTTTTTTTTAAATACACCAAAGCGCAGCAAACTGCAAAACACCAGGTGTTGTTAAGTAATGAACTGGAGGAGGGCTAGGATGGCAGAATTTGCAACCTTGCTTCAAGGAAAGATAAGGCCTGATGAACGGGCACATGTCACCCGTGCAGGCGGCAGAGACAGTGGGAGTGTCAGCCAGACATAGTTAAGGCAAAAAGCCCAACCATCCTGCATGGTTTTAAAGTAACGTCAAAATTCGAAATTCAACAACAGAGTAGGCTAAAGTATCGATCCTCGCGCTCGCTCAAATTGGAGACCAGGCTGCGAGCTACATCAATGAACCATTGCCATTTGCTAATCCAATACTGAATGTTAATATTACTGAAGTCAAAACGAATTCTATGACCTCAGCACATGGGCAAATAATAGGGCAGTGTCGACTCAAAGGCAATGGAAGAAACAGAGGCGCCTTTGTCTAAATCACAACCACAGAAAGCCAGGAATCATCACTGATTGTGTGTTTAGGGATTCCGAGCTAGTTGGAACACGTGCACACAGGGGGGAGGTAGAAATACGCCTTGTCCTCCTGCAGCTGAGGGAACGAAAATAAGTGGGTCAGCTCAAGGCTGTGTGCACAGGGGAGGGAGCTGATTTAAACAACCCTGCACGTCTGAACGTGAGGGGGCCTTTGACCTGAAATTAAGAATAACACTCCCAGAGCAGAAGGTTGGATGACCACAGTGAGACGAGAATAAGAGTGGTGTATATCTCTCAAGGAGGCAGACCCAGCTGAACAACAAGGCTGCGGGGGTCACCAGAAGTTCGCGTTCGCCTAGTTAAGACAAAAAGCTCAATTATTCTGTATTGCTATTAAAGTAACGTTAAAGTCGGAATTTAACAACAGGGTAGGCTAAAGTTTGATATTCACACCCACTCCAATTAAACCAGGTCACAAGTTACGCCTACTGAACCATCACCATCATTAAGTCAATATGAAATGTTATTTCCATACTTTAATACTTTCTATACAACTCGACCCGAAGCATATGACAATCAGAACCTTCCTAAGTTAAAATTGAATCGCACCCAGACAGGAGCGAATAGTCGATATAAGGTTGAAGAGGGAAGGAAATTAAGAGCACGGCGAACTGCAAACGTAAGCAAAAAGCCGGGAACGACCAGCCCAGCAACAGCGAGTCGGGCTTCAACAGGCCATAAATTAAGAATAATAACTCCCGGGGTCAGGGGACACAAGAAGAAGCAGGCAGACAAAAACCAGAACTGACTCCAAGGTTCAACCGCCCTCACACACAAGGAGTGACGGAAATTAATGAGGCCTTGAGTTAACGACGTCAGCTGGACTGCAACAACCACGGCGAGCAGAGATAGGGTGGGGCAAAGACTGCGGGGCTATGGAATGCAACTTCGTGTCAGTAAAGCCCTGACAAACAAGTTAAGTTAAAGACATCACAATACATAATATCGTACATAACATCAATGTTAACGCTATTCACCGTAAACTATATTCCGCTTATATAACCATGCAGACACCAAGGAATACGAATTCCTAGGATCAAGAAACTTACCCCTTAACCTAAGATATCGGAAATAATTAATAGTAATAAGCACATGCATGAAAAGACAAAAGTAAAACTTATGGAAAAGCCAGGATAACGGGATGAATCACCACCAGGTCGAATATAAATACATAATAAAAAAAAACGATGTTAAACCCAGGGTCGGAGAGAAAGGGAGATCCCGGCCGTCTTTGTATCCCCGCAGCGCGGAATAGGAGTGTGTATACGCTCGGGGAAACACCTCCACTTGAGTCAAGCACCACGATGGGAAACGACAGACCTTAGGTTACATACAGAATCATAACTGTGAAATAGTAAGGGACAAATGTTAACTTAAAACTTTTTAACCATTTCTTTGTGCGCCGGGTCGGAGAGAGTGTTGCCCCTCCCTCCAGGTTGTGCAACACGAACAAAGACGCCTATGAGACGATTTGTAACGTCTGTGTTTTGGGTTCATGAAGAAGGCCAGACAAGAGATAATATTGCACCCAGACAGAGAGACGACTTCGAGGCAATTTGTAACATCTGATTGTTTGCTCGTGGGTTTTATGGAGGGAGGATGACAACGGAATATACCGTGAGTGATGCACACAAGGACATACGGACGTACGGACACACACATGGACACACCTGCCTACGGACAGATCCTGACACAGCAAAAATCGAAAGAAGCCCCGCCTTGTGGGCGGGATCCAGGGGGATTTTTCGGCATAAAGGAAAGGATCCTGAGCATTGGAAATCAGTGCGACCAGCGGGTCGGCTCACGTGGGGGGTGCGACCAGCGGGTCGACTCAGGAGTGAGCTGCGACCAGCGGGTCGGCTCGACTCATCTTCAGGTCGTCTGGGACTCAGCCGAGTTCGATCGGCTTGCCAAAGCCGGCTCTCGGGGCTCGACTCAAGCGGCTCCCCATCTCCTCTGCAGGCGGGCAAGACCCGCTTGACAGCTCAACTCGGCCTGCGTGGGTCAACCTCTGCCGAGTCGGAGGTCTCTGCTGCCGCCGGAGTGGTGAGGGTCGCGGTTTTGGCGACGAGGCTCCGTGCACACGACGACCCCACCACTGCACGCTGCGAGCGAGTTGTGGGCGCCACCTACCGACCGGGTTCCGAACTGCGACAGCGTATCAACGGGCATCCGAACCAGTTCCCCACGGTGACAGGGGAGCGACTGATACGTATGACGCGCACCGCCCCCTCACCACACGACCACCAGGCGTCTGTTTGACATAAAGAATCGACTCCGAACACTGACTATTCAAGACAACTCTTACCACTCAAACACACTCGAACCCATAAGCCATCCGTGGCTGGGAAGGCATCACAACGAGACCGAGTGATGGCCATCCGTCGTTTATAAAAGTATTCGTAATTTTTATCTTTAATATTTAGTGGGCTGTACTCTTAATCGCATAAATTCCCAACAGATCCATCAATACGAACTGATTTTTGGCACCTCCTTCCGCCGAGCCACGCTCACGTGGGGAGTGGTGGCCCACCGGATCCTTATCAGGTGATCTGGTCCCCAATTAGTAAACTTGGTATAAGATAACGATCTTCGGAAAAGGAGCACCGTCGCAGGCCCTTACTCCGAGCCGTTCTGTTGTCAGATAACCTGCCGATGTATCTGTTGAGATTGGTGCCTTTAAGAATAATAACTGTTTTTGATTGTGTTTTTTTTATCGCCGTATAATCTTTCAAGTATCTTTCAGTCATAATCGCCGCACGTACTCGCATCCTCTACAGAATATTCAACTGTCCCGTGACCCAAGGTGCTAACAACGTGATAAGGGTTGCGTATGATCAATAAGGAGTGCGGTACTGCGTGAACAAAATTGAGTATAATCATTCATTAACGTTAAGGTTTTCTTAGCATAGTATTTGCATATTTTAACGACTCTCTCTCTCACTAACAACCATCGCGTTATGCGGGATCCATGTGCCGTTGTCAAAGTGAAATCAGACAATCATTGATGATACTGTATTGATGCCGTGTTGACGTTCCGGGATTGAGAGTTCGCATACTATATCATAGTTAAGGTTGAATTAGTAATAAATTGATCAATACAGAAGTGGTTGTGTGATTCCTTTCCTGAAATCTATGCATAAGATCTGCTTCTGCGTTGAGATCTGAACTTGGTGACCTTAATAAACACACTAATACATACTCAGTAAATGTTAAAGCGATAACGGGGTGAACCGGGGACCTAAAATATAACCACGAATACACACTCTGGGAATGTTAAAGCGAGAATGAGACGAACCTAGACAACGATGCCGAGTTAATCTAAGTTAATCTTGCATACTTACACCACACCTGCATAACTGCATACGATTAATTGCCTTATTCCGATCGATAACCCACCCTCATCACCGAGGCGGGGTCTGGTTATCATAACGACTTGCATTATCATAATTACACCCACTCGCATAATTAATACGATTACCTCTCGAATTGGCATAATTAAAATGTGCGTAATTACATAAATTAACATATTTCCGGATAATTACACATTTGGCCAAATTTCATTTAATTATTATTATTTTCACTGAATATTCATAACCCACATATACAACATAATAATTTCACCCACGCACGCATACAACATAACAAATTTTGATAACCAACATATACAACAGCTTCACCTCACGTGTCCCCTCCATCACCTTTGCCCTAAATCCCTTTCTCCGGCCTATCACGTGTCCTGCTAGAAGACCAGGCTACTACACCCTCAGATCCCCCTCTTTGCCAGTAACCAGCACTATGCGCCCTAGTGACCCATTCGATGTCACTACATATGTATTGTAAGTGTATGGGTCTGTATGTGAGTATGTAGGTCTCTGTGTATCTACGTGCTGTGAGTGTGTGGGTGTGTATGTGAGTGTGTAGGTCTCTGTGTATCTATGTGCTGTGAGTGTGTGGGTGTGTATGTGAGTGTGTAGGTCTCTGTGTATCTACGTGCTGTGAGTGTATGGGTGTGTATGTGAGTGTGTAGGTCTCTGTGTATCTACGTGCTGTGAGTGTGTGGTTGTGCATGTGAGTGTGTAGGTCTCTGTGTATCTAGGTGTTGTGAGTGTGTGGGTGTGTATGTGAGTGTGTAGGTCTCTGTGTATCTACGTGCTGTGAGTGTATGGGTGTGTATGTGAGTGTGTAGGTCTCTGTGTATCTACGTGCTGTGAGTGAGTGGGTGTGTATGTGAGTGTGTAGGTCTCTGTGTATCTACGTGCTGTGAGTGTGTGGGTGTGTATGTGAGTGTGTAGGTCTCTGTGTATCTACGTGCTGTGAGTGTGTGGGTGTGTATGTGAGTGTGTAGGTCTCTGTATCTACGTGCTGTGAGTGAGTGGGTGTGTATGTGAGTGTGTAGATCTCTGTGTATCTACGTGCTGTGAGGGTGTGTATGTGAGTGTGTAGGTCTCTGTGTATCTACGTGCTGTGAGTGTGTGGGTGTGTATGTGAGTGTGTAGGTCTCTGTGTATCTACGTGCTGTGAGTGTGTGGGTGTGTATGTGAGTGTGTAGGTCTCTGTATCTACGTGCTGTGAGTGAGTGGGTGTGTATGTGAGTGTGTAGATCTCTGTGTATCTACGCGCTGTGAGTGTGTGGGTGTGTATGTGAGTGTGTAGGTCTCTGTGTATCTACGTGCTGTAAGTGTGTGGTGGTGTATGTGAGTGTGTAGGTCTCTGTATCTACGCGCTGTGAGTGTGTGGGTGTGTATGTGAGTGTGTAGGTCTCTGTGTATCTACGTGCTGTAAGTGTGTGGTGGTGTATGTGAGTGTGTAGGTCTCTGTGTATCTACGTGCTGTAAGTGTGTGGGTGTGTATGTGGGTGTGTAGGTCTCTGTGTATCTACGTGCTGTGAGTGTGTGGGTGTGAATGTGAGTGTGTAGGTCTCTGAGTATCTAAGTGCTGTGAGTGTGTGGGTGTGTATGTGAGTGTGTAGGTCTCTGTGTATCAAAGTGCGGTGAGTGTATGGGTCTGTATGTGAGTGTGTAGGTCTTTGTGTATCTACGTGCTGTAAGTGTGTGGGTGTGTATGTGAGTGTGTAGATCTCTGTGTATCTACGTGCTGTGAGTGAGTGGGTGTGTATGTGAGTGAGTAGATCTCTGTGTATCTACGTGCTGTGAGTGTGTGGGTGTGTATGTAAGTGTGTAGGTCTCTGTGTATCTACGTGCTGTGAGTGAGTGGGTGTGTATGTGAGTGTGTAGGTCTCTGTGTATCTACGTGCTGTAAGTGTGTGGGTGTGTATTTGAGTGTGTAGGTCTCTGAGTATCTACGTGCTGTGAGTGTGTGGGTGTGTATGTGAGTGTGTAGGTCTCTGTGTATCTACGTGCTGTAATTGTGTGGGTGTGTATGTGAGTGTGTAGGTTTCTGTGTATCTACGTGCTGTAAGTGTGTGGGTGTGTATGTGAGTGTGTAGGTCTCTGTGTATCTACGTGCTGTGAGTGTGTGGGTGTGTATGTGAGTGTGTAGGTATCTGTGTATCTACGTGCTGTGAGTGTATGGATGTGTATGTGAGTGTGTAGGTCTGTGTGTATCTACGTGCTGTGAGTGTGTGGGTGTGTATGTGAGTGTGTAGGTATCCGTGTATCTACGTGCTGTGAGTGTGTGGGTGTGTATGTGAGTGTGTAGGTCTCTATATCTGCATGCTGTGAGTGTGTGGGTGTGTATGTGAGTGTGTAGGTCTCTGTATCTACGTGCTGTGATTGTATGGGTGTGTATGTGAGTGTGTAGGTCTCTGTGTATATACGTGCAATGAGTGTGTGGGTGTGTATGTGAGTGTGTAGGTCTCTGTGTATCTACGTGCTGTGAGTGTGTGGGTGTGTATGTATATGAGTGTGTAGGTCTCTGTGTATCTACGTGCTGTAAGTGTGTGGGTGTGTATGTGAGTGTGTAGGTCTCTGTGTATCTACGTGCTGTGAGTGTGTGGGTGTGTATGTGGGTGTGTAGGTCTCTGTGTATCTACGTGCTGTGAGTGTGTGGGTGTGTATGTGAGTGTGTAGGTCTCTGTGTATCTACGTGCTGTGAGTGTGTGGGTCTGTATGTGAGTGTGTAGGTCTCTGTGTATCTACGTGCTGTGAGTGTGTGGGTCTGTATGTCAGTGTGTAGGTCTCTGTGTATCTACGTGCTATGAGTGTGTGGGTGTGTATGTGAGTATGTAGGTCTCTGTGTATCTACGTGCTATGAGTGTGTGGGTGTGTATGTGAGTGTGTAGGTCTCTGTGTATCTACGTGCTGTGAGTGTGTGGGTGTGTATGTGAGTATGTAGGTCTCTGTGTATCTACGTGCTGTGAGTGTGTGGGTGTGTATGTGAGTGTGTAGGTCTCTGTGTATCTACGTGCAGTGAGTGTGTTGGTGTGTATGTGAGTGTGTAGGTCTCTGTGTATCTACGTGCTGTGAGTGTGTGGGTGTGTATGTGAGTGTGTAGGTCTCTGTGTATCTACGTGCTGTGAGTGTGTGGGTGTGTATGTGAGTGTGTAGGTCTCTGTGTATCTACGTGCTGTGAGTGTGTGGGTGTGTATGTGAGTGTGTAGGTCTCTGTGTATCTACGTGCTGTGTGGGTGTGTATGTGAGTGTGTAGGTCTCTGTGTATCTACGTGCTGTGAGTGTATGGGTGTGTATGTGAGTGTGTAGGTCTCTGTGTATCTACGTGCTGTGAGTGTATGGGTGTGTATGTGAGTGTGTAGGTCTCTGCGTATCTACGTGCTGTCAGTGTGTGGGTGTGTATGTGAGTGTGTGGGTGTGTATGTGAGTGTGTAGGTATCTGTGTGTAGGGGTGTTAAAGAGAGGGCCCGTTATGCATGGCAGCCTATGGAAAACAAACACAGTGGGCGGGGCTACGTAAGTGCACGAGGAGGTGCCCTCTACGACGTCCGAGCCAGACACCCTGGGGGGGGCTGGTTCGAACGTTATGATCCCCCGGGGCCCCACCCCTCAGGGAGGGGTTGGGTATAAAAGGGGATGTTCAAAGGGCTCGAGTCAGTTATGTTTAAGCTAAGGGAAGAAGACTGAAGACGTCTTAGATAGAGCCCTGGACTCCCCTAGTTCGATGTCCTTTTCAGGGCCGGACAGGACTGAGCCAGCGGTGTGGTCCCGAAAGCCAGAGCCGGTGCTCTTGTAAGAGCTGGTCTGGAACTCCGGGTACCGGGCCCGACTTACCAGTGTCGGGCCAGTTAGCCTCCCCTAACCCATTAGTGGAGGATTCGGGGCTAGGACAGAGTTAGCTAGGGGTGTATCCCGAGTTATACGGGTGAGGGGGCCGATACCCCCTCGAGTGTGTATATGCCCACTGTCGTATTGTGAAATAAATATACGTGTGCCTCAACCTCGGCGTCAAGCGTCTTCACCGGTACTTCAACTGGTGTCAGAAGTAATTCGAACATGGACACGCGGAAAACAGCGCGGGCCAAAGTACCGCAGGAGGAAGACACTGCCGAGATCGTCGAGCCCGAGACGGCTCCACAAGAGAAGGTGCAGCCGGGGCCTGACGCCTCCTTACCGGGGCATCGAAATGAAGAGGGGCCGCAGCCAGACGCGTTACGGCTGGCTCACGGGAGGCTGGCGGAGCTGCTGTATGCCGCTGCCGCCACGCTGGAGACCATCACGCGACTAGGGGCCGGTGATCCAACACGGGGCGAGGCGAGCCAACGACCAGGGCGCCTTCCCGCCATTTCGGAGCAGTCCGAATTTGAAATTCCCGCCATCGACGCTACAGCTGTTCGGGGCGTGGCCAGCCTAGACATCTGCTCCGACATCGCCGTCGCTGAAGCTGCAACGTCATCACAAGCGCGACAGGCGATCCCATCGGCCGTTCGCACCGACGCACAGCCGAGTGGTGGTGACATCAGCCTGCGGGAGTCCACAACGACCGCTGCGCTTCATCAGAGACTGCCCCCGCTGAAGGAGTTCATCGGCGCGGAGGGGGACTGGGCCGGTTTTCGCCGACGTTTCCTCGCCCATCAGGAGATGACGAAATGGTCCGATGAGGAGGCTCTCTGCGCGCTGCCGGCGCTCCTCGACGGCGACGCGCTCGCCGCCCTCACATCGGCGCCGAGAGAGAAGCGGTCTACGTTACCGATGGCACTACAGCTGCTGGGCGGGGTCTATGGACCATCGGCTGAATGCCGACAGCAATTTTACGACCGCAAGCGGGGTGAGAAGGAGTCGCCCCTAGCATATCGGACGAGCCTCCTGGCGATGGCTAAGTCGGCCTTCCCTCGTATGGACGACGACGGCGTGGACGCGATGGTCACGGAGAAGATCCTCCTCCTGGCAGACGACCTTGACATCGCGGTCGTCGCCCGGGAGGACGAGATGACATCGCTCCAGGCGGCGCGGCTCCTCCACGCCAACCTCCTGTCACTGCGGCGGAAAGCCAGCAGGGCATCGGCGGGGCGTGCGGTGGCTGCAGCCACCATTCCGACGGAGGAGCTCTACGCCGTCGACCACCGACCGCAACAGGCGACAGGAGCACGGTCGGGCCGGGACGGGCCGGGCCGTTTCAACCATCCGTCTCCTCCAACGGCGCTCCCGCGGTGTTTCAACTGCGGCGTCCGGGGCCACGTCGCCTCGGGGTGCCGCGCTCCTCGACAGCGCGGGACGACACCTCAACGGGACGACGGGCCTCATCACAAGCTCCACCATCATAACCCGGCGAGTCGCGGCACCCCACATGTTTGGCCCACGCACACACCCGTCACACACTCAAACACCGCAACGAGAGGGGGGCCGATATCGCGCACCATCGCACCATCACGCACCACCCGGGGTACTCATATCGAACCCGGCCAGTGGTCCGTGCTGGCCGATCGTGTGGTAGCCGCATCGTCGGGGTCGTCGGCCGTTGTGGGGCACATCGACGGGGTTGAAGTGCGCATCCTGGTCGATACGGGAGCATCGGCGACCATTATTTCGGAGTTGATTTACAATATTCTCCCTGTCCGGAGTCGTCCTTTGATGCCTGTTAACGTACCATTCTATGCGGCTAACGGGGGCTCACTTGGCATCATCGGACAAATTCGTGCCCAAATTTGTATTGGGGATATTAAATTGTCTGGGCCGATTTTTGTTTCCTCCTCGCTGGCGGTTCCGTGCCTGCTGGGGACGGACTTCCTGGCCAAAATGCCGATTAGGATATTGATCGACCAGGGATGTATTGAGCTCCCGTCGGGCAGACGCATGGCGTTTCTGCCATCGCCTGTTACGACTCGGACGGCGTTCGCGACGGTGCCGGCATTCGTAGAGAGAACGGTGCGCGTACCTCCGGGGGCGCAAATGTTGATTCCCTTGAAACTTCGGCGGCCCTTCGCTAAGGGTGTTGGGGCCCAAGGGGTTCTGCTGGGGCCGTCTAGGGCCGGGGTTAGTGGACCTCATTTACTTCCGGCCCAGACCATAGTAAGAGGGGACGGTGAACCCTTCATCGCGGTCCTCAATGTGGGCTCGCAGACGGTGGTGGTCCCACAGGGGACCGTGCTTGCTCACGCAACGCCGGTGCCATGTGAGGAACCCGTCGCAAATCACGTCAGCGTTGTCCCTGCGCCGCGACCGCATTCGGACAGCGATGAAGGGTGGCTCGAGGCGCTTTGTGCGGGATCGACGGACCTGTCAGATTCAGAGCGTCAACAACTTAAAACACTACTGCGGGAATTTTCTGACGTTTTTAGTCGGAATAAATACGATTTGGGTTGTACTCACCTGCTGCGTCACCATATTGACACGGGTGACAGCGCGCCAATTCGCCAAAATCCGTTTGCGAATTGGCGCCAAACAGATTTTGGCGAAAAGGACCATGTCAAATCGGCTGTTGATGACATGTTGGCCGCCGACATCATTTCTCCTTCCACCAGCCCTTGGGGAGCGCCGATCGTCCTGGTTAAAAAGCAGGACGGTTCGTTGCGGTTTTGCGTTGATTTCCGGCGTCTTAACAAAATTTCGGTTGCCGACGCATACCCGCTCCCTCGGATGGATGAATCGCTGGACGCCTTGGCGGGAGCGCGATTCTTTTCCACACTGGATTTACTTTCGGGATTCTGGCAGCTTCCTCTGGACGATGATTCAAAGCCTAAAACTGCTTTCCGTACACCGCATGGCCTGTTCCAATTCAACCGGTTGCCGATGGGCTTACACTCAGCGCCGGCAACTTTCCAGCGTTTGATGGAATTGGTTTTGGCTGGATTGCAATGGGAGTCGTGCCTCATTTATTTGGATGACGTTATCGTCTTTCGTAAAACTTTTGACGAACATCTCCAGAGGTTGCGGGCGGTTTTCCTAAAGATGCGGGCTGCTAATTTGAAATTCAAGCCCCAAAAATGCCATTTGTTGCGCGATTCGGTGCGTTATTTGGGGCACATCGTGGGACGCTCAGGTATTGCTACCGATCCCGCCAAAACGCAGTGTGTCAGCTCCTGGCCGACTCCCACCTCGGTGGGAGAGGTCAGGAGTTTCATTGGGTTCGCGTCGTATTACCAACGGTTCGTCGCTGATTTTGCGACAATTGCAAAACCCCTGCACGCTTTAACATCTAAAGGGGTTCGGTTCCACTGGGGTCAAGAGGAGGAGGCTGCTTTCTGCTCCCTTCGGGACGCCCTGGTAAAAGCCCCTCCCTTGATTTACCCAGATTTTTCTAAGCCCTTTTTGCTCGACACCGATGCGAGCAACACGGGTATTGGGGGTGTGCTTTCCCAGGTGGTTGATGGCGTGGAACGGGTGGTCGCGTACGGTAGTCGGGTGTTGTCTCCTGCGGAGCAAAGATATTGTGTCACCCGTAGGGAACTGTTGGCAATTGTCTATTTCATCCAACAGTATCGCCCATATCTGTACGTCGGCATTTCACCGTCCGCACAGATCATGCGGCACTACAGTATGCCTTGCGAGTTCAACAACCATCGGGACAGACGTCTCGATGGTTGGAGGTTCTCCAGGACTTTGATTTTGAAACCACCTACCGTAAGGGCGTTCGCCATACGAATGCGGACGCTCTGTCGTGCATGCCAACCACCTCCGAATGTGCATGCCTCCTGGGGTCGGGACGTTGCAGGCCTTCAGGGGACGCATCGGTTCCGATCTTGGCAGCCACCGACGACGACGAACCATTGGTTACTAATTCGATCGAACAACAGGGAAGATATTCCCTGTTGGGGTTGCCCGTCACTGAATGGGGGCGCCTCCAAATGGAGGATACCTCCCTCCTCGGGTGGCGTCGTCGCGTCGGGGGTGCTGGGCGTGTGAAGGGTGATTCGGATGCATGGGAAATGGTGCAAGGTCTGCTGATGCATTGGGACGGCAAATCCCAGCGACATCGGCTGGTGGTCCCTTCTGGGTTGCGAGGCAAGGTGGTGTGGGCCGCGCATGAGCGCCTATTACACCTAGGGACCCAAAAGACTCTTGCACTGCTACAACTTGATTTTTTTTGGCCTGGCATGACGAGGGATGTTGGGGATCTATTGGGATCATGCCCTCGGTGTGCGCAACGGAAACCGCCGGCGCGGGAGTCTAACCCGCCCTTGCAATCGATCAAAGTGTCCAGAATAAATGAGCTTGTCGCGCTGGACATTTTGGGCCCATTTCCCGCCACCCCCAGGGGCAATAGGTATTTGTTGACTGGTGTCGAGTATTTTACACGCTGGCCTATGGCCTGGCCCCTGGCCAACCAGTCGGCAGCAGCCATCGTGGAGGCCTTTGTTCAGGGATACGTCCTGGACAAAGGTGCTCCGGAGCGGCTGCTGACCGACCAGGGCAGAAATTTTTCCGGTAAATTACTCAAACAAGTCTGTGACCTCCTAGGCACGAAGAAAATTCGTACCTCCCCGTATCACCCGCAAACTGACGGGATGGTCGAGCGCCTGCATCGCACCATTACGTCAATGATGTCACAGCAGGTCTCGGACTCACAGACTGACTGGGACCTGCATATTCAAGGGGTCTTGGCGGCATACCGGATGGCACCCCATGCAGCTACGGGATTTTCCCCCTTTTACCTCATGTACGGTCGCGAACCCGACCCGCCTGTTCGCGCCCAGCTGCAGATCCCCGAGCCGCAAGGGAAAACTAAATTGGCTGACCACGTCAAATTTAATCTGGCCAAATTAACAGAGGCGCGGGATGCTGCAATGCTAAACTCGGACCTCCGTCAAAAGGCGAATGAGCGCCTCAGGCTGGGTCGGGCGCACATGATACAGTGGAAGCCGGGGGACAAGGCATGGCTGCACTGTCCCCAAGTGCCACTGGCTACCTCCTCTAAGCTGGTGCGGCCGTGGCGGGGCCCTGTGGAGGTGGTCGAAGTTTTGCGACCACAGTGCGTGCGCATTAAATGGGGGAAGCGGCG
This sequence comes from Lethenteron reissneri, assembly GCF_015708825.2. NCBI lineage: Eukaryota > Metazoa > Chordata > Hyperoartia > Petromyzontiformes > Petromyzontidae > Lethenteron > Lethenteron reissneri. The sequence continues at coordinate 885,221 of NC_083834.1, forward strand.
ATGGTTCGTGCACCCCTCTAGGTTAAAACCCTTCGTTGCGGTACACAAACCCACTTCACACATGCGTGGCCAAACGTGTGGGGGGTCGACCGACTCATTGGGTCCGTCTCCGTCGTTCTCACCTAATGCCTTGCCGGCCGTGCCACCTCCAGGTGCATCAGGACTGACGGGCTCACGCCCGACCACCCCTCCTGGGGATACCGACGGTCGCGCGACATCGGATGAGGACTCACTCCGGGACGGACAATTGCCACCTGACGGTCCGCCACCCGGGGTTACCCCGTGTGAGGGGCCCGCTGCAAGGACGCGCGCAAAAATGCGCAGACTGTTATGAGGCCGGAAGATGTGTACATAGGTTGTGTTCATCGTGTGTTGTGTGGGTGGTGTGTTCCCTGCCCATTGAATGTACATATGTTGGGTTCATTGTGTGTTGTGTGGGTGGTGTGTTCCCTGCCCATTGAAATGTACATACGTTGGGTTCACCTGGTGTTGTGTGTATGGTGGGTTCCCTGCAAATTGTATATAGGTTGTTTTTTCTACGGAATTCGTATTTATTCAAGGGGGGGTGCGTCGGGTTGTTTTCTCTTCTTGCTGTTGCATTTTGTTGTGTTCTTGTTGCTGTTCTTGTTATTGTTGAAAAATAGTGAGGCACACGCGCGGTCAAGGTGTAAATGCACTTTTATTGTCATTTTTGTATGTTGGCAGCCGGGACGGCTGCAAGCTATGCGGGGGGGGGGTGATGTAGGGGTGTTAAAGAGAGGGCCCGTTATGCATTTCAGCCTATGGAAAACAAACACAGTGGGCGGGGCTACGTAAGTGCACGAGGAGGTGCCCTCTACGACGTCCGAGCCAGACACCCTGGGGGGGGCTGGTTCGAACGTTATGATCCCCCGGGGCCCCACCCCTCAGGGAGGGGTTGGGTATAAAAGGGGATGTTCAAAGGGCTCGAGTCAGTTATGTTTAAGCTAAGGGAAGAAGACTGAAGACGTCTTAGATAGAGCCCTGGACTCCCCTAGTTCGATGTCCTTTTCAGGGCCGGACAGGACTGAGCCAGCGGTGTGGTCCCGAAAGCCAGAGCCGGTGCTCTTGTAAGAGCTGGTCTGGAACTCCGGGTACCGGGCCCGACTTACCAGTGTCGGGCCAGTTAGCCTCCCCTAACCCATTAGTGGAGGATTCGGGGCTAGGACAGAGTTAGCTAGGGGTGTATCCCGAGTTATACGGGTGAGGGGGCCGATACCCCCTCGAGTGTGTATATGCCCACTGTCGTATTGTGAAATAAATATACGTGTGCCTCAACCTCGGCGTCAAGCGTCTTCACCGGTACTTCATGTGTATCTACGTGCTGTGAGTGAGTGGGTGTGTATGTGAGTGTGTAGGTCTGTGTGTATCTACGTGCTGTGAGTGTGTGGGTGTGCATGTGAGTGTGTAGGTCTGTGTGTATCTACGTGCTGTGAGTGTGTGGGTGTGTATGTGAGTGTGTAGGTCTCTGTGTATCTACGTGCTGTGTGGGTGTGTATGTGAGTGTGTAGGTCTCTGTGTATCTACGTGCTGTGAGTGTGTGGGTGTGTATGTGAGTGTGTAGGTCTCTGTGTATCTACGTGCTGTGAGTGTGTGGGTGTGTATGTGAGTGTGTAGGTCTCTGTATCTACGTGCTATGAGTGTGTGGGTGTGTATGTGAGTGTGTAGGTCTCTGTGTATCTACGTGCTGTGAGTGAGTTGGTGTGTATGTGAGTGTGTAGGTTTCTGTGTATCTACGTGCTGTGAGTGTGTGGGTGTGTATGTGAGTGTGTAGGTCTCTGTGTATCTACGTGCTGTGAGTGTGTGGGTGTGTATGTGAGTGTGTAGGTATCTGTGTATCTACGTGCTGTGAGTGTATGGCTGTGTATGTGAGTGTGTAGGTCTGTGTGTATCTACGTGCTGTGAGTGTGTGGGTGTGTATGTGAGTGTGTAGGTCTCTGTGTATCTACGTGCTGTGAGTGAGTTGGTGTGTATGTGAGTGTGTAGATCTCTGTGTATCTACGTGCTGTGAGTGTGTGGGTGTGTATGTGAGTGTGTAGGTCTCTGTGTATCTACGTGCTGTGAGTGTGTGGGTGTGTATGTGAGTGTGTAGGTATCTGTGTATCTACGTGCTGTGAGTGTATGGATGTGTATGTGAGTGTGTAGGTCTGTGTGTATCTACGTGCTGTGAGTGTGTGGGTGTGTATGTGAGTGTGTAGGTATCCGTGTATCTACGTGCTGTGAGTGTGTGGGTGTGTATGTGAGTGTGTAGGTCTCTATATCTGCATGCTGTGAGTGTGAGGGTGTGTATGTGAGTGTGTAGGTCTCTGTATCTACGTGCTGTGAGTGTATGGGTGTGTATGTGAGTGTGTAGGTCTCTGTGTATATACGTGCTATGAGTGTGTGGGTGTGTATGTGAGTGTGTAGGTCTCTGTGTATCTACGTGCTGTGAGTGTGTGGGTGTGTATGTATGTGAGTGTGTAGGTCTCTGTGTATCTACGTGCTGTAAGTGTGTGGGTGTGTATGTGAGTGTGTAGGTCTCTGAGTATCTACGTGCTGTGAGTGTGTGGGTGTGTATGTGAGTGTGTAGGTCTCTGTGTATCTACGTGCTGTGAGTGTGTGGGTGTGTATGTGGGTGTGTAGGTCTCTGTGTATCTACGTGCTGTGAGTGTGTGGGTGTGTATGTGAGTGTGTAGGTCTCTTTGTATCTACGTGCTGTGAGTGTGTGGGTCTGTATGTGAGTGTGTAGGTCTCTGTGTATCTACGTGCTGTGAGTGTGTGGGTCTGTATGTGAGTGTGTAGGTCTCTGTGTATCTACGTGCTATGAGTGTGTGGGTGTGTATGTGAGTATGTAGGTCTCTGTGTATCTACGTGCTATGAGTGTGTGGGTGTGTATGTGAGTGTGTAGGTCTCTGTGCATCTACGTGCTGTGAGTGTGTGGGTGTGTATGTGAGTATGTAGGTCTCTGTGTATCTACGTGCTGTGAGTGTGTGGGTGTGTATGTGAGTGTGTAGGTCTCTGTGTATCTACGTGCTGTGAGTGTGTGGGTGTGTATGTGAGTGTGTAGGTATCTGTGTATCTACGTGCTGTGAGTGTATGGATGTGTATGTGAGTGTGTAGGTCTGTGTGTATCTACGTGCTGTGAGTGTGTGGGTGTGTATGTGAGTGTGTAGGTATCCGTGTATCTTAGGGCTGTGAGTGTGTGGGTGTGTATGTGAGTGTGTAGGTCTCTATATCTGCATGCTGTGAGTGTGTGGGTGTGTATGTGAGTGTGTAGGTCTCTGTATCTACGTGCTGTGAGTGTATGGGTGTGTATGTGAGTGTGTAGGTCTCTGTGTATATACGTGCTATGAGTGTGTGGGTGTGTATGTGAGTGTGTAGGTCTCTGTGTATCTACGTGCTGTGAGTGTGTGGGTGTGTATGTATGTGAGTGTGTAGGTCTCTGTGTATCTACGTGCTGTAAGTGTGTGGGTGTGTATGTTAGTGTGTAGGTCTCTGAGTATATATGTGCTGTGAGTGTGTGGGTGTGTATGTGAGTGTGTAGGTCTCTGTGTATCTACGTGCTGTGAGTGTGTGGGTGTGTATGTGGGTGTGTAGGTCTCTGTGTATCTACGTGCTGTGAGTGTGTGGGTGTGTATGTGAGTGTGTAGGTCTCTTTGTATCTACGTGCTGTGAGTGTGTGGGTCTGTATGTGAGTGTGTAGGTCTCTGTGTATCTACGTGCTGTGAGTGTGTGGGTCTGTATGTGAGTGTGTAGGTCTCTGTGTATCTACGTGCTATGAGTGTGTGGGTGTGTATGTGAGTATGTAGGTCTCTGTGTATCTACGTGCTATGAGTGTGTGGGTGTGTATGTGAGTGTGTAGGTCTCTGTGCATCTACGTGCTGTGAGTGTGTGGGTGTGTATGTGAGTATGTAGGTCTCTGTGCATCTACATGCTGTGAGTGTGTGGGTGTGTATGTGAGTGTGTAGGTCTCTGTGTATCTACGTGCAGTGAGTGTGTTGGTGTGTATGTGAGTGTGTAGGTCTCTGTGTATCTACGTGCTGTCAGTGTGTGGGTGTGTATGTGAGTGTGTAGGTCTCTGTGTATCTACGTGCTGTGAGTGTGTGGGTGTGTATGTGAGTGTGTAGGTCTCTGTGTATCTACGTGCTGTGAGTGTGTGGGTGTGTATGTGAGTGTGTAGGTCTCTGTGTATCTACGTGCTGTGTGGGTGTGTATGTGAGTGTGTAGGTCTCTGTGTATCTACGTGCTGTGAGTGTGTGGGTGTGTATGTGAGTGTGTAGGTATCTGTGTATCTACGTGCTGTGAGTGTATGGCTGTGTATGTGAGTGTGTAGGTCTGTGTGTATCTACGTGCTGTGAGTGTGTGGGTGTGTATGTGAGTGTGTAGGTCTCTGTGTATCTACGTGCTGTGAGTGAGTTGGTGTGTATGTGAGTGTGTAGATCTCTGTGTATCTACGTGCTGTGAGTGTGTGGGTGTGTATGTGAGTGTGTAGGTCTCTGTGTATCTACGTGCTGTGAGTGTGTGGGTGTGTATGTGAGTGTGTAGGTATCTGTGTATCTACGTGCTGTGAGTGTATGGATGTGTATGTGAGTGTGTAGGTCTGTGTGTATCTACGTGCTGTGAGTGTGTGGGTGTGTATGTGAGTGTGTAGGTCTCTATATCTGCATGCTGTGAGTGTGTGGGTGTGTATGTGAGTGTGTAGGTCTCTGTATCTACGTGCTGTGAGTGTATGGGTGTGTATGTGAGTGTGTAGGTCTCTGTGTATATACGTGCTATGAGTGTGTGGGTGTGTATGTGAGTGTGTAGGTCTCTGTGTATCTACGTGCTGTGAGTGTGTGGGTGTGTATGTATGTGAGTTTGTAGGTCTCTGTGTATCTACGTGCTGTAAGTGTGTGGGTGTGTATGTGAGTGTGTAGGTCTCTGAGTATCTACGTGCTGTGAGTGTGTGGGTGTGTTTGTGAGTGTGTAGGTCTCTGTGTATCTACGTGCTGTGAGTGTGTGGGTGTGTATGTGGGTGTGTAGGTCTCTGTGTATCTACGTGCTGTGAGTGTGTGGGTGTGTATGTGAGTGTGTAGGTCTCTTTGTATCTACGTGCTGTGAGTGTGTGGGTGTGTATGTGAGTGTGTAGGTCTCTGTGTATCTACGTGCTGTGAGTGTGTGGGTCTGTATGTGAGTGTGTAGGTCTCTGTGTATCTACGTGCTATGAGTGTGTGGGTGTGTATGTGAGTATGTAGGTCTCTGTGTATCTACGTGCTATGAGTGTGTGGGTGTGTATGTGAGTGTGTAGGTCTCTGTGCATCTACGTGCTGTGAGTGTGTGGGTGTGTATGTGAGTATGTAGGTCTCTGTGCATCTACATGCTGTGAGTGTGTGGGTGTGTATGTGAGTGTGTAGGTCTCTGTGTATCTACGTGCAGTGAGTGTGTTGGTGTGTATGTGAGTGTGTAGGTCTCTGTGTATCTACGTGCTGTGAGTGTGTGGGTGTGTATGTGAGTGTGTAGGTCTCTGTGTATCTACGTGCTGTGAGTGTGTGGGTGTGTATGTGAGTGTGTAGGTCTCTGTGTATCTACGTGCTGTGAGTGTGTGGGTGTGTATGTGAGTGTGTAGGTCTCTGTGTATCTACGTGCTGTGTGGGTGTGTATGTGAGTGTGTAGGTCTCTGTGTATCTACGTGCTGTGAGTGTATGGGTGTGTATGTGAGTGTGTAGGTCTCTGTGTATCTACGTGCTGTGAGTGTATGGGTGTGTATGTGAGTGTGTAGGTCTCTGTGTATCTACGTGCTGTCAGTGTGTGGGTGTGTATGTGAGTGTGTGGGTGTGTATGTCCGGCAAAACAACCTCCTACCTCCTCGCGGTGCCGGACGGGCAACACTGTCGTGGACATTGCTGTGGGGGGAGGGCCAATGCCCATTGGCCTCTCCCCTCATGGCGTCTGTGACCACCACAGTGGCTAAACGGGGGCTCTGGACGGGTGTGAGGGGCTGGTAACCCCTCCACCTTCAATTCATTACCACTAAACCACGAATTAAACATAAACCTGTAACAAATAAGCTTGTGCCGGAGGCCCCGGGGGGTCAGGCTTTTATGACGTCTCCTGGCCAAACCCCATTTGGCGGAGCCAGGAGATTGAATTTTCACCCTCGGGGCTCCTCCAGAAACAACAAAAACCATTGCGGATGGCCACGTGGAATGTTCGAACGCTCACTGCGGAGGAGAGGCTGCCACTCCTCTGTCGGGAGCTGGACCGGTACCGCCTGGATCTCTGTGGCATTCAGGAGGTCCGGTGGACCGGTTCTGGCTCCTGCCACCATGAGGGGTGGACAGTCCTCTACTCGGGGCAGGAGACTGCCAAACAACAGGGTGTGGCTCTTCTTCTGAACAAAAGAATGAAGGGGGCGTGGGAGCGTGGCGGTGAGGTGTGGGAAGCTGTAAGCCCCAGGATACTTTGGGCTCGCCTTCCCATTAACCAGAGGCGAGGAGTGGTGGTCGTGGTTACTTATGCCCCCACCGAAGACGAACATCCGTGGAGGGATGCAAGCAAAGCCGATGAGTCAGACGCTTTCTATGACCTCCTGTCACAGGTGCTGGCTAAAGTGGCCACTCGGGACAGAGTCATCTTGTTGGGTGACTTCAATGCCCGAGTTGGTCATGATGCTGACACCTGGTCTGGAGTGATTGGAAGGCATGGGCCAGATCAGCTCAATAATAACGGTAGGAGGCTGCTAGATTTTTGTGCAGCCCATGGGCTTGTAATTACCAACACGCTCTTCCGGCATCGGCGCATCCACACAACATCATGGATACATGCCGGGTCCAAGCAAGAACATCTGCTGGACTACATAGTGACGGACCAGCGGATGCGAACCCATGTCCTTGACACCAGGACCTACCGTGGAGCTGATCTGTCCTCTGACCATCGACTAGTCATCTGTAAGATGCGCCTGCCTTTCTTCCACTCCGGTGGTGGGTGTACACCCAGGATCCCATTCCAACCAAAAGTGGCCTGGTCTCAGTTAGCTGATGAAAGTTGCAAGCGAGAATTTCATCATCGCTTGCAGCTGGGGTTGGCATCGTCCCCCACTCCACCTGATGTCGAGGGTAAATGGGCGAGGTTTAAGACTGTGACTCATGCAGCTGCAATGGCTGCTTTGGGTACGCGGTCCAGACCTCCCCAGAAACCCTGGCTGACAGAGGAGGTGTTCAGGTTAATTGAGAAAAAGCGACAGGCCCACTCTCATCGCCTACAGCATCCCACGTCAGAGAATGAGGAGGTTTACCGCAGCCTTCGCTCGGAAGTTCGGAGAGCCGTAAGGCGTTGTAAGGATGGGTGGTGGTCGCGGGTTGCTGAGGAGATGGAGTCTGCCTCAGTGGCCCGTGATCACAAATCACTATTTAACTCCATCAAAAAAGTAACCTGCAGCGCCACACCTATTACCATCATTAGAGGAAAAAACGGTGATCCAATCTCCGACCCCCAGGAACAGGTTTGCAGATTTTCTGAGCATTTCTGTGAGGTCCTGGGGGAGGGAAATTCTCTCAGCCAGGAAAACATCATGGCACAAAGTGGGGATAACCCTGCTGAGGCTGCGGTGCCTCAAATATTGGAAGAGGTCACCCCCTGTGAGTGGCTGGCTGAGGTTCCAGCTGTTGAGGAAGTACTGAGGGCGATCCGGAGTCTGAGACCAGGGAAGGCACCGGGCAGAGATGATCTCCCAAGCGAAATGCTGAGGGAGGGTGGCGTTTGTGCACAGACTGCCCTATATGACATCATAACAACAGTCTGGACCACTGGACGGGTTCCGCAGGACTGGAAGGATGCCCTGGTGGTCCCCCTCTTTAAGAAGGGGGACCGCACAGACTGTAACAACTACAGGGGCATCTCACTCCTCAGTGTGCCGGGTAAGGTCCTGGCAAGGATTATTCAACATCGCCTTGCTAGGCACGCTGAGGAGGGGCTTGCGGAGCCCCAATGCGGTTTCAGTAAAGGGCGGTCCTGCACAGATGCCATATTTTCTGTCCGTCTGCTACAGCAGAGGTGTAGGGAATTCCAAAAAGACCTACATCTCTGCTTTATTGACCTGGTCAAGGCCTATGATACCATCAGTAGGACTGGACTCTGGGTTGTTCTTCGTGCTTTCGGAGTCCCTGACCCTCTGCTCACGATCATTAAGGACCTTCATGATGGTGAGCGGGCCCGGGTAAAACTACGTGGCCGGGAGTCGGAGCCTTTCCCTGTACACCTTGGGGTGCGACAGGGATGTCCTCTGGCTCCCACATTATTTAACATCTATTTTGACCGCGTAGTTCGTGAAGCCTTCAATAGCTGTACCGGGGGAATTTCCGTTTGGTACAGATATAATGGGAGGCTGATCGACGCCCGGGTGCGATCAAGGGATGGCTCCCTATTGGTCAACCACGTTATGTATGCCGATGATTTGGTAATAGCTGCTCATTCAGAAGAGGAGTTGGAGGCGCTGTTGCTGAGACTGGAGCGTGCCACTAAGAGGTGGGGCCTTACCATCAGCCCCACCAAAACCAAGCACCTGCCTGGGTATTTTGTACCATCGGACACTCCACCCCCACAACTCCCAATTGGTGATGGGGCAGTTGTGGAGAGAGTGGAGAGTTTCCCATACCTGGGCAGTATGCTTATGACCGGCTCCAGTCTATCAGCAGAGGTCTCACTCCGAATCAGTCGAGCGGCAATATCTTTTCATCGGTTGCGTAACGCTGTGTGGAAGCTACCTGGTCTGTCGCTCCGCACGAAGCTTCAGGTCTTCTCGGCCACGGTCATTCCCTCCCTTCTCTACGCTTGCGAGACGTGGACCCCCCTGGTGGAGCATCTTCGCCGGTTGGAAACATTTAGGCTGGCCTGCCTACGATCCATCCTGGGTTTAACCAGGCTGGATTGTGTGAGGAGCTCACAAATCCTTGAAAGATCTGGGCAAAGTCCCATCAGTGAGCTCCTCCGGCAGGCAAGGCTGCGTTGGCTGGGTCATGTAGCCCGCATGCCCAGCCACCGCATGCCTAAACAGCTTTTGTTCGGCCGGATCGAGGGGGCTAGACGGGCGCGGCACGGGCTGGAGAAGAGATGGAGTGATGTGGTACAGGAGGACGTGGAGCTGAGTGGACTTGCCGATGACTGGTACCAGCGGTGTCAAGATCGGCCTCAGTGGAGGAGGCTCGTGAAGGACGCTACTGGGCAGTTGGAGGCAGTCGCCCTCCAACAACAACGGAGGGCGGAGGAGCGACGCTCACAACAACGAGCGGAGCGCCGGGTGGCTAAAGCACAGCAAGTTGGCACAGTAGGGGGCACAGGTGGTGCATCAGCCAGTCATCTCGGTCATCTCGGTCAGTCGACCAGTGGCACCTGGGTCTGCCCCGTGACCTCCTGCCAGCGGGCTTTCGACACTTCACGTGGCCTCAAGGTGCACTTGGCCTGGCACAAGCATCGTGGTGACGTCACCGCCACTTAGTGGCGAATGGCGGTTGTTGTTGTTGTTGTTGTGTATGTGAGTGTGTAGGTATCTGTGTATCTACGTGCTGTGAGTGAGTGGGTGTGTATGTGAGTGTGTAGGTCTGTGTGTATCTACGTGCTGTGAGTGTGTGGGTGTGCATGTGAGTGTGTAGGTCTGTGTGTATCTACGTGCTGTGAGTGTGTGGGTGTGTATGTGAGTGTGTAGGTCTCTGTGTATCTACGTGCTGTGTGGGTGTGTATGTGAGTGTGTAGGTATCTGTGTATCTACGTGCTGTGAGTGTGTGGGTGTGTATGTGAGTGTGTAGGTCTCTGTGTATCTACGTGCTGTGAGTGTGTGGGTGTGTATGTGAGTGTGTAGGTCTCTGTATCTACGTGCTATGAGTGTGTGGGTGTGTATGTGAGTGTGTAGGTCTCTGTGTATCTACGTGCTGTGAGTGAGTTGGTGTGTATGTGAGTGTGTAGATCTCTGTGTATCTACGTGCTGTGAGGGTGTGGGTGTGTATGTGAGTGTGTAGGTCTCTGTTTTTCTACGTGCTGTAAGTGTGTGGTGGTGTATGTGAGTGTGTAGGTCTCTGTGTATCTACGTGCTGTAAGTGTGTGGGTGTGTATGTGAGTGTGTAGGTCTCTGTGTATCTACGTGCTATGAGTATGTGGGTGTGTATGTGAGTGTGTAGGTCTCTGTGTGTATCTACGTGCTGTGAGTGTGTGGGTGTGTATGTGGGTGTGTAGGTCTCTGTGTATCTACGTGCTGTGAGTGTGTGGGTGTGCATGTGAGTGTGTAGGTCTCTGAGTATCTAAGTGCTGTGAGAGTGTGGGTGTGTATGTGAGTGTGTAGGTCTCTGTGTATCTAAGTGCTGTGAGTGTATGGGTCTGTATGTGAGTGTGTAGGTCTTTGTGTATCTACGTGCTGTAAGTGTGTGGGTGTGTATGTGAGTGTGTAGGTCTGTGTGTATCTACGTGCTGTGAGTGTGTGGGTGTGTATGTGAGTGTGTAGATCTCTGTGTATCTACGTGCTGTGAGTGAGTGGGTGTGTATGTGAGTGTGTAGATCTCTGTGTATCTACGTGCTGTGAGTGTGTGTATGTGAGTGTGTAGGTCTCTGTGTATCTACGTGCTGTGAGTGAGTGGGTGTGTATGTGAGTGTGTAGGTCTCTGTGTATCTACGTGCTGTGAGTGAGTGGGTGTGTATGTGAGTGTGTAGATCTTTGTGTATCTACGTGCTGTGAGTGTGTGGGTGTGTATGTGAGTGTGTAGGTCTCTGTGTATATACGTGCTATGAGTGTGTGGGTATGTATGTGAGTGTGTAGGTCTCTGTGTGTATCTACGTGATGTGAGTGTGTGGGTGTGTATGTGGGTGTGTAGGTCTCTGTGTATCTACGTGCTGTGAGTGTGTGGGTGTGTATGTGAGTGTGTAGGTCTCTGTGTATCTACGTGCTGTGAGTGTGTGGGTGTGCATGTGAGTGTGTAGGTCTCTGAGTATCTAAGTGCTGTGAGTGTGTAGGTGTGTATGTGAGTGTGTAGGTCTCTGTGTATCTAAGTGCTGTGAGTGTATGGGTCTGTATGTGAGTGTGTAGGTCTCTGTGTATCTACGTGCTGTAAGTGTGTGGGTGTGTATGTGAGTGTGTAGGTCTCTGTGTATCTACGTGCTGTGAGTGTATGGGTGTGTATGTGAGTATGTAGGTATCTGTGTATCTACGTGCTGTGAGTGTGTGGGTGTGTATGTGAGTGTGTAGGTCTGTGTGTATCTACGTGCTGTGAGTGTGTGGGTGTGTATGTGAGTGTGTAGATCTCTGTGTATCTACGTGCTGTAAGTGTGTGGGTGTGTATGTGAGTGTGTAGGTCTCTGTGTATCTACGTGCTATGAGTGTGTGGGGGTGTATGTGAGTGTGTAGGTCTCTGTGTGTATCTACGTGCTGTGAGTGTGTGGGTGTGTATGTGGGTGTGTAGGTCTCTGTGTATCTACGTGCTGTGAGTGTGTGGGTGTGCATGTGAGTGTGTAGGTCTCTGAGTATCTAAGTGCTGTGAGTGTGTGGGTGTGTATGTGAGTGTGTAGGTCTCTGTGTATCTAAGTGCTGTGAGTGTATGGGTCTGTATGTGAGTGTGTAGGTCTCTGTGTATCTACGTGCTGTGAGTGTGTGGGTGTGTATGTGAGTATGTAGGTCTCTGTGTATCTACGTGCTGTGAGTGTGTGTATGTGAGTGTGTATGTCTCTGTGTATCTACGTGCTGTGAGTGTATGAGTGTGTATGTGAGTATGTAGGTCTCTGTGTATCTACGTGCTGTGAGTGTGTGGGTGTGTATGTGAGTGTGTAGGTCTGTGTGTATCTACGTGCTGTGAGTGTGTGGGTGTGTATGTGAGTGTGTAGGTCTGTGTGTATCTACGTGCTGTGTGTGGGGAGGGGGTGGAGGGAGGGGGGGAGAGTAACGTTCACGAGGGGTGACCTGGTGAGCGAGCCGCGTGGGTAATTCGGCGTAATTAGGAATTAGGAGCTCAGAGCGACGAGGAGAAGGAGGAGGCGGCCGAGAGCGTCAGAGAGAGAGAGTGTGTGAGTGAGAGTGTGTGTGAGTGAGTGTGTGTGTGAGTGAGTGTGTGTGTGAGTGAGTGTGTGTGTGAGTGTGTGTGAGTGAGTGTGTGTGTGAGTGAGTGTGTGAGTGTGTGTGAGTGAGTGTGTGTGTGAGTGAGAGTGTGTGTGAGTGAGTGTGTGTGTGAGTGAGTGTGTGTGTGAGTGTGTGTGAGTGAGTGTGTGTGTGAGTGAGTGTGTGAGTGAGTGAGTGTGTGAGTGAGTGTGTGTGTGAGAGTGTGTGTGAGTGAGTGAGTATGTGTGTGTGTGAGTGTGTGTGAGTGTGTGTGAGAGTGTGAGTGTGTGTGAGTGAGTGTGTGTGTGAGAGAGTGTGTGTGTGAGAGAGTGTGTGTGTGAGTGAGTGTGTGTGAGTGTGTGTGAGTGTGTGTGAGAGTGTGAGTGTGTGTGAGAGTGTGTGTGTGAGCGTGTGTGTGTGTGAGAGTGTGTGTGTGTGTGAGAGTGTGTGTGTGTGAGAGTGTGTGTATGTGGGTGTGTGTTTATGAGAGAGTGTGTGTGAGAGTGTGTGTGAGTGTGAGAGTGTGTGTGAGAGAGTGTGTGTGAGAGAGTGTGTGAGAGTGTGTGTGAGAGAGTGTGTGTGAGAGAGTGTGTGAGAGTGTGTGTGAGTGTGTGTGAGTGTGTGTGAGAGAGTGTGTGTGTGTGAGTGAGTGTGTGTGTGAGAGAGTGTGTGTGTGAGAGAGTGTGTGTGTGAGTGAGTGTGTGTGAGTGTGTGTGAGTGTGTGTGAGAGTGTGAGTGTGTGTGAGAGTGTGTGTGTGAGCGTGTGTGTGTGTGAGAGTGTGTGTGTGTGTGAGAGTGTGTGTGTGTGAGAGTGTGTGTATGTGGGTGTGTGTGTATGAGAGAGTGTGTGTGAGAGAGTGTGTGTGAGAGAGTGTGTGTGAGTGTGTGTGAGAGAGTGTGTAAGTGTGAGAGTGTGTGTGTGAGTGTGTGTGTGAGAGAGTGTGTGAGAGTGTGTGTGAGTGTGTGTGAGATAGTGAGAGTGAGTGTGAGAGAGAGTGTGTGTGTGAGAGAGCGTGAGAGAGAGAGTGTGTGAGAGAGAGTGTGTGAGAGAATGTGTGAGAGCGTGTGTGAGTGTGTGAGAGAGAGTGTGTGAGTGTGTGTGTGAGAGAGAGAGTGTGAGAGAGAGTGTGTGAGAGTGTTAGAGAGATTGTGAGAGTGAGTGTGAGGGTGCTGTGTGAGAGAGTGAGTGTGAGAGTGAGTGTGTGAGAGTGTGAGAATGTGTTTGTGAGAGTGTGTGTGAGAGAGAGTGTGTCTGTGAGAAAGAGAGTGTGTGTGTGAGAGTGAGTGTGTGAGAGTGTGTGTGAGAGAGAGTGTGTGAGTGTGTGAGTGTGTGAGAGTGTGTGTGAGAGTGTGTGTGACGGTGTGTGTGAGAGAGAGAGTGTGTGTGAGTGTGTGAGAGAGTGTGTGTGTAATTGTGTGTGAGTGTGTGAGAGTGTGTGTGTGAGTGTGTGTGAGTGTGTGTGAGAGTGTGAGGGAGAGCGTGTGTGAGAGTGTGAGGGAGAGCGTGTGTGTGTGAGAGAGGGAGTGTGTGTGAGAGTGTGTGTGAGAGTGTGAGTGAGAGTGAGTGTATGTGAGTGTGTGTGTGAGTGTGTGTGAGAGTGTGTGTTTGAGCGAGTGTGAGACTGAGTGTGTGAGCGAGTGTGAGAGTGAGTGTGTGTGAGAGTGTGTGAGAGTGTGTGAGAGTGTGTGAGAGTGAGTGTGTGTGTGTGAAGAAAGTGTGTGAGCGAGTGTTAGTGTGTGAGTGTCAGTGTGTGAGCGAGTGTGAGAGTGATTGTGTGAGCGAGTGTGAGAGTGTGAACGTGTGAACGAGTTTGAGAATGTGAATGTGAGTGCGTGAGAGAGTGTGAGACTGAGTGTGTCAGTGTCTGAGCGAGTGCGAGAGTGTGAGTGAGTGTGAATGTGAGCATGTGTGAGATTGTTAATGTGAGAGTGTGAGAGTGCCAATGTGATTGTGTGAACGAGTGAGTGTGTGAGCGAGTGTGAGGGCGAGTGTGTGAGCGAGTGTGAATGTGAGTGTGTGAGCGAGATTGTGAGCGAGTGTGAATGTATGAACGAGTGTGAGAATATGAGTGTGTGAGCGATTGCTAGCGTGTGAGTGTCAGTGTGTGAGCGAGTCAGAGTGTGAATGTGTGAGAGTGTGAGTGTGTCAATGTGATTGTGTGAGCGAGTGAGTGTGTGAGCGAGTGTGAGGGCGAGTGTGTGAGCGAGTGTGAATTGTTAAAGAATGAATCTGAGCGAGTGTGAGTGAGGTCCGGCAAAACAACCCCCTACCTCCTCGTTGGTGCCGGACGATAGAGCTGTGGTGAGCAGCAGTGCCGTGGGGGAGAGGGAACATTTCGATGGGCTATTCCCCTCATGGCGTTTGTAGACAACACAGCGGCCAAATGGGGCCTCTGGACGGGTGCGAGGGGCTGGTAACCCCTCCACCGTCAATCCAAGTACCACTAAACCACGGGATAAACATCTAACTAAGCTTGTGCCAGAGGCCCCGGGGAGACAGGTTTCCATAACGTCTCTTGGCCAAACCCCATTTGGCGTAGCGAGGAAATTTAATCTTTACCTTTGGGGTTCCACTAGAAACAGCAAAAAGCCACTGCGGGTGGCCACGTGGAATGTTCGAATGCTCACTGCAGAGGAGAGGCTGCCACTTCTCTGTCAGGAGCTGGACCGATACCACCTGGATCTCTGTGGTATTCAGGAGATCTGGTGGACCGGCTCTGGCTCCTGCCACCATGAGGGTTGGACAGTCCTCTACTTGGGGCAGGAGACTGCCAAACAATAGGGAGTGTGGCGGTGAGGTGTGAAGGTGAAAAGCTGTAAGCCCCAGGCTACTTTGGGCTCGCCTTCCCATCAACCAGAGGCGAGAAGTGGTGGTCGTGGTTACTCATGCCCCCACCGAAGATGAACATCCATGGAGAGATCCAGGCACGGCCGATGAGTCAGATGGCTTCTATGACTTCCTGTCACAGGTGCTAGCTAAAGTGGCCCCTCGGGATAGAGTCATCTTGTTGGGTGACTTAAATTCCAGAGTTGGTCATGATGCTGACACCTTGTCGCGGGGTGATTAGAAGGCATGGGCCAGATCAGCTCAATAACAACAATAGGAAGCTGCTAGATTTTAGTGCAGCCCATGGTATTGTAATTACCAACATGCTGTTCCAGCATCAAGCATCCACACAACATCATGGATGCATGCTGGGTCCAATGAATAGCATTTGCTAGACTACATAGTGACGGACCAGCGGATGCGGGCCCATGGCCTTGAGACCAGGACCTACCGTGGAGCTGATCTGCCCACTGACCATCGACCACTAAGATGTGCCTGCCATTCTCACACTCCGGTGGTGGGTCTACACCCAGGACCCGATTCAAACCCATAGTGGCCTGGTCTCAGTTAGCTGATGAAAGTTGCAAGCGAGAATGTCATCATCGCTTGCAGCTGGGGTTGGCATCGTCCCCCACTCCTCCTGATGTCGAGGGGAAATGGGCGAGGTTTAGGACTGTGGCTAATGAAGTTGCAATGGCTGAGTTGGGTACACGGTCCAGACCTCCCCAGAGACCCTGGCTGACAGAGGTGTTCAAGCTGGCTGAGAAAAAGCAACAGGCCCACTCTAATCGTCTACAGCATCCCACGTCAGAGAATGAGGATGCTTACTGCAGCCTTCGCTCGGAGGTTCGGAGAGCCGTGAGGTGCTGCAAGGATGAGTGGTGGTCGCGGGTTGCTGAAGAGAGGGAGTCTGCCTCAGTAGCCCACGATCAGAAATCCCTCTGCAACTCCTTCCAAAAAGTTACTTGCAGCGCCACACCTATTACCATCATTAGGGGAAAGAAAGGAGATCCGATTTTCGACCCCCAGGAACAGGTTTGCAGATTTTCTGAGCATTCCTGTGAGGTCTTAAGGGAAAGGAAATCCCTCAGCCTGGAAAACATCACGGGGAAAAGTGGGGATAACCCTGCTGAGGCTGCGGTGCCTCAAATATTGGAAGAAGTAGTCATCCCCTGTGAGTACATTTCTGCTTTAGTGACCCGGTCAAGGCCTATGATATCATCAGTAGGCCTGGGCTCTGGGTTGTTCTTCGTGCTTTCGGAGTCCCTGACCCTCTGCTCACGCTCATTAAGGACCTTCATGATGGTGAGCGGGCCCGGGTAAAACTACGTGGCCGGGAGTCAGAGACATTCCCTGTACACCTTGGGGTGCGACAGGGATGTCCTCTGGCTCCCACATTATTTAACATCTATTTCGACCACGTAGTTCGTGAAGCCTTCGATTGCTATACTGGAGGAATTTCCATCTGGTACAGATACAGTGGGAGGCTGTTCGATTCCCGGGTGCTGTCAAGGGATGGCTCCCTATTGGTCAACCACGTTATGTATGCCGATGATCTGATAATTGCTGCTACCTCAGAGGAGGAGTTGGAAGGACTGCTGCTAATGTAGCGACATAAATGGTATCACTACAGTGTAGCGACAGTACCGAGGCAAGAGTGGGACTGTACGCGGGGTGCCGTTCTATGGCACCAGTGTGTGTACTGCATTAAGGGGCTCGTTAGAGCGCAGGGTCCGGGTGTTACGGAGGACATGACAGCCTGCGTGAACCCGCGAGAGCACGTGACCGGACGAGGGGGCACGGGGACCCCCAGAAGGGGGTGAGAGGGGGCCACGTGGTATGGACCGAGAGCCTCCACGAAGGATCTAGAAGGGGGCGTGTCCAGGGGCGGAGCCCGGTGACGCCGCAGCGGATACAAGCCCAGTTCCGACAGGGAGCCGGGCTGCTCGACTCGGGAATGAAGCCGTCTTCTTCGATCCTCGCTCTTTGGTCTTCGCGCACGAGGGCCAGGCAGCGTGTTAGCTGTCCGGGTCCAACCATATAGTGGTTAGGTGGTTAGGAGCGGTGGCTACCACCCTATGTAGTTAACCCGTGATGTACATCGTTAACCCGTGATGTACAGAGTTAACCTCGGAGCGTTGCGCAGTTATCTGTTATGTTAGCCGGTTCGAGTTATGTCAGTAAATTAACGTGTTGCCTCCAAGACTCGGTGTGTGCCTATTTAGAACCCACTACACTAAACCTGGAGCGCGCCACTAAGAGGTGGGGCCTTACCATCAGCCTCACAAAAGTTAAGCACCTGCCTGAGTATTTTGTACCATCAGACACTCCACCCCCACAACTCGCAATTGGTGATGGGATAGTTGTGCAGAGAGTGGAGAGTTTCCCATACCTGGGCAGTGTGCTCATGACCGGTTCCGGTTTGACAGTCGAGGTCTCACTCCGAATCAGTCGAGTGGCATTATCTTTTCATCAGTTGCGTAACGCTGTGTGGAAGCTACCTGGTCTGTCGCTCCACTCTCCTCGGCCAAAGGTTTGCCCTCCCTTCTCTACGCTTGCAAAACGTGGACCCCCCTAATGGAACATCTTCGCCGGTTAAAAACATTTCGGCTGGCCTGTATACGATCCATCCTGGGTTTAAGGGGCCGTCCATAAACTACGTCACGCGATTTTTGACGATTTTTGACCCCCCCCCCCTCGTCACACGGCGTCATAAAAAGTCAGACCCCCCCCTCAAATATGACGTCACAAAGCTCTGCCCCCCCCCCCAAACCATATTTCCATTTTGAAAATAAAGCATGCTTCATATCGCTTTAAACTATTGTCATTGTAGTGCGTATTTAATGTGGCGCTGCACTCTGATGTTCTAGGAGTGTTGTTATAACAATTCTATATTTATTTAAGTTGCGCATTTTTATGTAACGTCACATTTCTCAAACTCCCCCTCTACTGGTCACACATCGTCACAAATGTCTGACCCCCCCCCCCCCCATCGGTGAGTTCCTACGGTAGGAAAGGCTGCATTACCTGGGCCAGATAGTTCAGCCAGATAGAGGGGGCTAATTGGTGATTGTGGTACAAGAAGATGTGGAGCTGAGTGGACTTTCCGATAACTGATACCAGCGGTGTCAAGATCGGCCTCGTCGGAGGAGGCTCGTGAAGGACGCTACTGGACTTGTTGGAGGCAGTCACTCTCCAACAACAACGTATGGTAGAGGAGCGACATTCACCACAACGAGTGGAGCGCCGGGCGGATAAAATTGGCACACAGTGTGCATCTGCCAAGTCATCTCAGTCAGTCAACCCTTGGTTCCTGGGTCTGTCCTGTGACCTCTTACCAGCAGCGAGCCTTCGACGCTTCACGTGTTGGCACAGTAGGGGGCACAGGTGGTGCATCGGCCAGCAGTCATCTCAGTCAGTCGACCCGTGGCACCTGCTGGGTTTGCCCCGTGACCTTTTGCCAGCGGGCGTTCGACACTTCACGTGGCCTCAATGTGCACATAGCCTGGCACAAGCGCCGTCGTGATGTCACCGTCACTTAGTGGCGAATGGCGGTTGTTGTTGCTGTTGAGTGTGAATGTGAGCGAGTGTGAGAGTGTGAGTGTCAGTGTGTGAGCAAGTGTGAGAGTGAGTGTGTGAGCGAGAGTGAGAGTGAGTGTGTGAGCGAGTGTGAGAGTGTGAGTGTCAGTGTGTGAGCAAGTGTGAGAGTGAGTGTGTGAGCGAGTGTGAGAGTGTGAGCGAGTATGAGAGTGTGAATGTGAGTGTGTGAGCGAGTGTGAATGTGAGTGTGTGTGATGTCACGCTCTAATGCGCTCATCTTCTGTTTGCAGCCCTGAGCGAGTGGTGGACATTCCACATTCACAGGGCAGCGGGTTGTTACTTCCTTTTGATCGGAGGGGAGGCTGCGAACTTCCACTAGGTTGACTCAGTCTTACACGTAATTATCTGGCGTGGTGTGTAAACATCAGCACTGGGGAGACAAAGGCGGCCGGGCGTGTTGCTGGCCATTCAACCCCCCTCGCGTCACAATGCCGGCCTTCATGGGTGCTCGACAACTGCACTTGCCCCAACAGTCGACACAGCGCTACTCGGTGCATCTTTGTCTGTGTGCGCGAGTCTCCTCCGAGTGTCCATCGCTCATTATTCGGATTTAACGCGAGGGCTCTGTACGCGTGCCCCCCCCTCGCAGCCACGAGCCATCTCACTGACCCCCCCCCACAATCCCCGTGCCCCCCCCCCCATCACCCCCGCCACCCCAGTAGACACATCGGCTACATTGCTCCAGCGCGATTACATCACCGAGATGATTGGCTCTTAATGAACACCCCCCCCACCTCGCACGTGGCCCCCCCTCACCCCCCCTCGCACGTGGCCCTCCCTCACCCCCCCCGTCCCCCCTCACCCCCCCGTCCCCCCACCCGTCCCCCCCACCACCCTCGCCCCCACCCACCTCCCCGCACAAACAAAAGAACCCAAGCCAAAGGTGGCCTCACGCTCACCCACGGGGCACAAGGCGGGAGGGTGGTGGACCGCGCGCAGATTTCGTGCAACGCTGAACAACAAGAACAACAAGAACAACAACAACAAAAACAAGAAACACACCCGCGCCGGGGCTGTGGTCGAGCAGCGGCTGGGATGGGCGCAGCGGAGCTGAGATTGTCTCCACCCCCCCCCCCTCGGGGGCTCTTTCTCCGGAGTCTTCGGATTCCTCCGACACGCGAAGCCAGAACCTCCCCGCGCCGACGGCGCTCACGGCCGGACATCCCCCGGGTAGCCGCAGCACCCCCGCCCCTCTCCCCCCCCCCTACCTGAGCACGAGTCTCGATCTTCGTCTGGCTGCCTGCAGGGAACCCGTCGCGATGGTTCTGGTCGCGATGGTTCTGGTCGCGATGGTTCTGGTCGCGAAGGTTCTGGTCGCGATGGTTCTGGTCGCGCTCCGAACTCGTTCGCAATTTTATCAACGCGAGGAGGAGGAGGAGAGGCGTTCCTCCTGCTGCCTCGCGGCGGCCTGGGTTCGATTCCCGACCAGGGCGCCTTTTGTTGCGTGCAGTTGTCCTGCGGAGTGAGTGGTGTTTGTGCGCGCGAGTGAGTGTAAGTCTCCTGCTCTGCAGAGTGTGAGCGAGATTTAACCGGACTGGATTGTGCGAGGTGAACTCACAGATCCGTGACAGATCGGGACACATTTCCCCATCATCAGTGAGCCCTTCCGACAGGCGAGGCTGCGTTGTCTGGGGCCACGTAACTCGCATGCCCAGACAACGCATGGACCAAGCAGCCTTCTGTTAGGCCGGATCGAGGGGGCTAAACGGACGCGGCACGGGCTGGAGAAGAGATGGAGCTGATGCGGTACGGGAGGATGTGGAGCTGAGTGGACTTGCCGATGACCGGTACCAGCGGTGTCAAGATCGGCCTCGTTGGACGAGGCTCGTGAAGGACGCTGCTGCTGCTACTGGGTAGTTGGAGGCAGTCGTGCTCCGAAAATTTTGGAGGGCGATGGAGCGACGCTCACAACAACGCGCAGGAGCGCCAGGTGGCTAAGACGCTGCAAATTGGCACAAGGTGTACATCTGCCCGGTCATCTCAGTCAGTCAATCCATGGGTACCCGGATCTGTCCTGTGACCTCTTACCAGCAGCGAGCCTTCGGCGCTTCACGTGACGGCCTCAAGATACACCTAGCCTGGCACAAGCGCAGTGGGGACGTCACCCCCACTTCGTGGCGGACAGCGGCTGTTGTATGAGCAGACAGCGCAGCGGCTACGAACCCAGCGACCCGGGTTGGATTCCCGCTCACGGCCAACACCGGTGACGATTTTCTGATCCGTCCCGGGCCATCCTCTAGGTCGACTCAGCCTCGAATGAGCACCTGGGGCGATGTGTAAACATCGCCACTGGGGAGACAAAGGCGGCCGGACGTGGTGTTGGCCACCCGCCCCCCTCCTGTGCCGTGCCTGCCTTCACAGGAGCTCGCTAACAGCACAATAGTCTGTCAGGCTGTATGTATTTGGGTGCATTGAGTGACCTGGCGGGTGGTGGCGGTGGTGGAAGCGGTGGTGGAAGTGGTGGAGGTGGTGGAAGTGGTGGTGGTTGTGGAAGTGGTGGTGGTGGCGGTAGCGGAGGTGGTGGTTGAGGGGTGGTGGTGGTGGTGGAGGTGGTGGTGTTGGCGGTGGTGGTGGTGGTGGAGGTGGTGGTGGTGGAGGTGGTGGAGGTGGTGGTGGAGGTGGTGGTGTTGGCGGTGGTGGAGGTGGTGGTGGTGGCGGTGGAGGTGGCGGTGGTTGAGGTGGTGGTGGTGGAGGTGGTGGAGGCGGTGGTTGAGGTGGTGGTGGTTGAGGTGGTGGTGGTGGAGGTGGTGGTGGTTGAGGTGGTGCAGGTGGAGGTGGTGGTGGTGGAGGTGCTGGTGGTTGAGGTGGTGGTGGTGGAGGTGGTGGATGTGGAGGTGGAGGTGGTGGTTTAACACCGAGTAGGGTTGCCCCGACTCCTCAGCACGGGCGAAGGAATCAACGAGCGACAACGTGACGGGAACAGAGAACCACGCCAGCAGTAGCAGCAGCAAAAGCAGCAGCAGTAGTAGCAGTATCAGCAGTAGCAGCAGGAAAAGCAGCAGCAGTAGTAGCAGCAGTAGCAGCAGAAGCAGGAGCAGCAGTAGTTGCAGTAGCAGCAGCAGCATCAGCAGCAGTAGCATCAGCAGCAGCAGTAGTAGCAGCAGTAGCAGCAGCAGCAACAGTAGCAGCAGCAGTAGCAGCAGCAGTAGCAGCAGGAGCGAGAGGAGGGCGACAAGGAGGCGGGCGGGCGAGTGGAGAGTGAGTCGACGAGTGCCGGGTTCTCCCCATCCACCCGGGACTGCCGCGCCACTCGGAAGCCGCGTGGCGCATCAGCGGCGAGGAGGAGGAGGAGGCCACGGGCTGGGAACTCCATCACGACAGAAGCGGCAGCCGTTGCGTGGAGACGCAGGAGGCGACCTGGGGTCCACGAAGAGTCGTGACCCCCGGGACTCGAGAGGACCCCCCCCCACCCCCCACTCCCCCCCCACCGATTACTGAGCGTGGCCGCCCGAAATCAAGAACCACGACACTCACTCCGCGTGCCAATTCGGGCTCGCACAGCCGACCCCGTGAGTCACCGCGCTCCGACAAGGATGACGAGAGATACGGGGGAGGGGGAGAGCGATAAGAGAGATGATGAAGGATAAGATAATAATAGGGGGCGAGTGAGGGGAGCGAGACGAAGGAAGAGCGGAGAAGGAGAGTTGGGGGGGGAGACTGGAAAAGCCAGAGGAGACGTGAGAGACAGGGGCGAGGATGCAGAGACGACGAGAAGGGGCGTGGAGATGGTCCCCTGGCTCATCACTCAGATGCCTTGGTGAGGTCGAAAGCCATGAGTTCTGGCCAACCGTGTGTCTGCGTGTGCACGCGTGTGTGTTGGAACAGTAGGGGGCACAGGTGGTGCATCGGCCAGTCATCCCAGTCAGTCGACCCATGTGTGTTTGTAGGTGTGTGTATTTGTAGGTGTGTGTATAGGTGTGTGTTTGTAGGTGTGTGTGTAGGTGTGTGTTTGTAGGTGTGTGTGTGGTGTGTGTAGGTGTGTGTGTGTAGGTGTGTGTGTTTGTCCGGCAAAACAACCCCATACCTCCTCGCGGTGCAGGACGGGCAACTCTGTCGTGGACAGTGCTGTGTGGGGAGGGCCAATTCCGATTGGCCTTTCCCCTCATGGCGTCTGTGACCACCACAGTGGCTACATGGGGGCTCTGGACGGGTGCGAGGGGCTGGTAACCCCTCCACCTTCAATAAATTACCAATAAACCACGACTGAAACACGTTCCTTCGGAGTGGGCAGGTAGGAACTTGGTTGGACACCGCATTCGTGCACGACAGACAGACACATAATCCCTGGTGGGCAGTGTGGAAGCTGTTGTTCCTACCTGTATACATGTCGTGTCGTGTATAGTGCAGTGTGTAGGTTAAACGTTGAGTTTTATAAGGGCACCACGGGGTGACCAGCCCCACCCCACCCCTCCCACCCCCCACCCAGCCCCACCCTCCCCACCCAGCCCCTCCCCGCCCAGCCCCTCCCCACCCTCCCCACCCAGCCCCTCCCCACCCAGCCCTTCCCCACCCAGCCACTCCCTCCCTCCCCACCCAGCCCCTCCCTCCCCACCCTCCCCACCCTCTTCACCCAGCCCCACCCCTCCCACCCCCAACTGAATCACCTTCAGGCTGGGAATGTTGAAAGAAACACGAGGCAAAAAGATCCGCTTTTTTCTTTTCAAGGCTTCCATTTTATGAATGGAGCCACCCTCCCCCAGTTCCGTTTTGTGAATGAAACATCGCGCGTCTCCTCATTGGCCCGAGTCGCGGCGGTGCCCCCCCCCCCCACCACTAACCCCCCCCCTCTATCAACCCCAACCCACTGCTCCCATTGGTCGGCACCCCCGAGCCAATGGGAGGGCTCTGGTGGGGCGGGGCCATGCACGACAGACAGACAGACAAATACTCCCTGGTGGGCAGTGTGGAACTGTTGTTCCTACCTGTATTATTTAACATCGATTTCGACCACGTAATTCGTGCAGCCTTCAATGGCTGTACCGGACGAATTTCAATCTGGTACAGATACAATGGGAGGCTGATCGATGTCCGGGTGCGTTAAAGGGATGGCTCCCTATTGCTCAACCATGTTATGTATGCCGATGATCTGGTAAATGCAGCTCACTCACAGGAGGAGTTGGAGGCACTGCTGCTGAACCTGGAGCGTGCCATTAAGAGGTGGAGACTTACCATCAGTCCCACCAAAACTAAGCACCTACCTGGGTATTTTGTATCATCGGATACTCCACCCCCACAACTCCCAATTGGTGATAGGGGAGTTGTGGAGAGAGTGGAGAGTTTCCCATACCTGGGCGGTGTGGTCATGACCGGCTCTGGTTTAAGAGCAGAGGTCTCACTCCGAATCAGTCGAGTGGCATTATCTTTTAATCAGTTGCGTAACGCTATGTGGAAGCTACCTGGTCTGTTGCTCCGCACGAAGCTTCAGGTCTTCTCGGCCACAGTCATTCCTTCCCTTCTCTACGCTTGCGAAACGTGGTCCCCCCTAATGGAACATCTTCGCTGGTTTGAAACATTTAGGCTGGCCTGCCGACGATCCATCCTGGGTTTAACCAGGCTGTATTGTGTGAGGAGCTCACAAATCTTTGAAAGATCTAGATAAAGTCCCATCGGTGAGCTCCATTTTCCAGGCAAGGCTGCGTGGGCTAGGCCTTGTAGCCCGCATGCCCAGCTACCGCATGCCTAAACAGCTTATGTTCGGCCGGATCGAGCGGGCTAAACGGGCGCGGCACGGGCTAGAGAAGAGATGGAGTGATGTGGTACAGGAGGACGTGGAGCTGAGTGGACTTGCCGATGACCGGTACCAGCGGTGTCAAGATCGGCCTCTGTAGAGGAGGCTCGTGAAGGACGCTACTGGGCAGTTGGAGGCAGTCGCCCTCCAACAACAACGGAGGGCGGAGGAGCGACACTCACAACAACGAGCGGAGCGCCGGGTGGCTAAATCACAGCAAGTTGGCACAGTAGGGGTCACAGGTGGTGCATCAGCCAGTCATCTCGGTCATCTCAGTCAGTCGACCCATGGCACCTGGGTCTGCCCCGTGACCTCTTGCCAGCGGGCATTCGACACTTCACGTAGCCTCAAGGTGCACATAGTCTGGCACAAGCATCGTGGTGACGTCACCACCACTTAGTGGTGATTGGCGGTTGTTGTTGTAGGTGTGTTTGTAGGTGTTTGTATGTGTGTGTTTAGGTGTGTGTGATTGTAGGTGTGCGTGTGTATGGAAGCGTGTGTTTGTAGGTGTGTGTTTGTAGGTGTGTCTTTGTCGGTGTGTGTGTGTGTTTGTAGGTGTGTGTGTTTGTAGGTGTGTGTTTGTAGGTGCGTGTGTTTGTCGGTGTGTGTGTGTGTTTGGAGGTGTGTGTGTGTTTGTCTTCACGTTCTGCAGATGTAGAGATGCCACTGGTTCTTCACGTTCTGCAGATGTAGATGCCACTGGTTCTTCATGTTCTGCAGATGTAGATGCCACTGGTTCTTCATGTTCTGCAGATGTAGATGCCACTGGTTCTTCACGTTCTGCAGATGTAGATGCCACTGGTTCTTCACGTTCTGCAGATGTAGATGCCACTGGTTCTTAACG
Organism: Lethenteron reissneri; assembly: GCF_015708825.2. Lineage (NCBI taxonomy): Eukaryota > Metazoa > Chordata > Hyperoartia > Petromyzontiformes > Petromyzontidae > Lethenteron > Lethenteron reissneri. Next base: position 910,266 of record NC_083834.1, read on the forward strand.
TTCTGCAGATGTAGATGCCACTGGTTCTTCACGTTCTGCAGATGTAGATGCCACTGGTTCTTCACGTTCTGCAGATGTAGATGCCACTGGTTCTTCACGTTCTGCAGATGTAGATGCCACTGGTTCTTAACGTTCTGCAGATGTAGATGCCACTGGTTCTTCACGTTCTACAGATGTAGATGCCACTGGTTCTTAACGTTCTGCAGATGTAGATGCCACTGGTTCTTCACGTTCTGCAGATGTAGATGCCACTGGTTCTTCACGTTCTGTAGATGTAGATGCCACTGGTTCTTCACGTTCTGCAGATGTAGATGCCACTGGTTCTTCACGTTCTGTAGATGTAGATGCCACTGGTTCTTCACGTTCTGCAGATGTAGATGCCACTGGTTCTTCATGTTCTGTAGATGTAGATGCCACTGGTTCTTCACGTTCTGTAGATGTAGATGCCACTGGTTCTTCATGTTCTGTAGATGTAGATGCCACTGGTTCTTCACGTTCTGTAGATGTAGATGCCACTGGTTCTTCACGTTCTGTAGATGTAGATGCCACATACGGAGGCAGGTTTGTTCGTATCTCTGAAAGTCCGTAAGTCGAATGTTCGTAAGTAGAGGAGTCTGTGTACTGCGGACAAAACGCGCTCGCGCCATCTATTGGTAGAAGTTGTCGCGTTGCTAAATGAATTAATCCTACGTCGAGGATTCGTACGCATTGGGGGGGCATCGGTGCAGCACACCAACACCAGCACCACCGAGTAAAACAGTCCGGACGATGTCGCTTGCCCACTCCCCCCCCCCCCTTGACTGAGCTGCAGGAGCCCCCCCCCCTATCAGAAGTTGCACTTTGATTCGGCATGGTGCTTTCCCCTTTCGAACGTGTGGTGCTGACACCACCATTTCCAAAAGCTCGGAATTGACGATGAAATTTGAACTTAAATATCTGCACAGTGCTCAGATGTTAACTACCTCGCCTGGTATACAGGAGGTCGTGGGTTCGACCCCGACCCTGACGCCTGCTGCTGTATTTGTAGTTTGCGTGTCTCTTTCTTTCTCTGCGTGGATTTTTTCTCCGGATCCACCGATTTTCCCCTCCACATTTATAAACATGCATTGAGATTATTAATATGAATTTTCTGCTATAAAGGTTGAAATGATTGGCCACTTTGTTGAGCTCTCATTTGTGTTCGCCAGGTCGCTTGCGTGGTAGGATGTGGATGGTTTCGTGTTGTATTTGTTTGTGTGTTGGGTGATTTGATTACCTTTCTTGTACTTTGCACCCCGATCGTGTTTGTGTCTTGTGTTTGTTGTTGCAACGTTCTTACCCCGTGCCCCTAATGGATGTCTGCGAAAAAGAGCTTCATAGCTCATCGGATTCCTCCTGCAGTACGAAAACTGCATTCTGATTCTGAAGAGAGCCGTGGATGGCGACCCACAAACACCTCCAGCCCCTCCCGCCCACCCTCGTGTTGGTGCTGCTGCTGCTCCTGGGGTTGTTTTGCTGCGCGTATCGCCAACCACGCGGGGGTTGGTGCAGGGAGGAGGGAGGGAGGAGGGAGGCCACAGGGCCCGCTTGGAGGCTGCGTTTGAAGGGCCGAGACATCTCCGTCTTCCTCGGATTCAGTCCCTCAAGAGGGAGCGGCTCGCGGTGCAGGTGGTGCTGATGCTGCTGCTGCGTTAGCAGTGGTGGTGCCTTAGCACAGCCAACACAGCCATTCAGCCACACAGACACACAGTCACACAGTCACACAGACACACAGCCACACAGCCACTCAATCACTCATCCACACAGCCACACAGACACACAATCACACAATCACACAGTCACACAGTCACACAGCCACTCAACCACTCAATCACTCAGCCACACAGCCATTCAACCACACAGCCACACAGACACACAGCCACACGGCCACACAGTCACACAATCACACAATCACACAGTCACACAGCCATTCAACCACTCAACCACTCAATCACTCAGCCACTCAGCCACTCAGCCACACAGTCACTCAGCCACTCAGCCACACAGCCACTCAACCACACATCCACTCAGCCACTCAGCCACACAGCCACTCAACCACACATCCACTCAGCCACTCAGCCACACAGCCACTCAGCCACTCAGCCACTCAGCCACACAACCACACAGACACACAGCCACTCAACCACACAGCCACTCAGCCACTCAGCCACTCAGCCACACAGTCACACAACCACACAGACACACAGCCACTCAACCACACAGCCACTCAGCAACTCAGCCACTCAGCCACTCAACCACTCAGCCACAAAGTCACACAGTCACACAGCCACACAGCCACTCAGCCACACAGCCACTCAACCACACAGCCACAAAGTCACACAGTCACACAACCACACAGCCACTCAGCCACTCAGCCACTCAACCACACAGTCACACAGCCACACAGCCACACAGTCACACAGTCACACAGTCACTCAACCACACAGTCACACAGTCACACAGCCACACAGCCACTCAGCCACTCAGCCACTCAACCACACAGTCACACAGTCACACACTCACACAGTCACACAGTCACACAGCCACTCAACCACACAGACACACAGCCACTCAGCCACTCAGCCACTCAGCCAGACAGTCACACAGTCACTCAGCCACACAGCCACTCAGCCACACAGTCACTCAACCACTCAACCACTCAGCCACTCAGCCACACAGTCACACAGTCACACAGCCACACAGTCACACAGTCACTCAACCACTCAACCACTCAGCCACTCAGCCACACAGTCACACAGTCACACAGCCACACAGTCACACAGTCACTCAACCACTCAACCACTCAGCCACTCAGCCACACAGTCACACAGTCACACAACCACACAGCCACTCAACAACTCAACCACTCAGCCACACAGTCACACAGCCACACAGCCAAACAGCCACTCAACCACACAGCCACTCAACCACTCAGCCACATAGCCACACAGTCACACAGTCACACAGCCACACAGCCACTCAGCCACATAGCCACACAGTCACACAGTCACACAGCCAAACAGCCACTCAACCACTCAGCCAGACAGTCACACAGTCACACAGCCACACAGCCACACAGCCACTCAACCACTCAGCCACTCAGCCACACAGTCACACAGCCACACAGCCACTCAACCACTCAGCCACTCAGCCACACAGTCACACAGTCACACAGCCACACAGCCACTCAACCACACAGCCACTCAACCACACAGCCACACAGCCACACAGTCACTCAACCACTCAACCACTCAACCACTCAACCACACAGCCACTCAGCCACTCAACCACTCAACCAATCAAGCACACAGCCACACAGCCACTCAACCACTCAACCACTCAACCACTCAGCCACTCAGCCACTCAACCACTCAACCACTCAACCACTCAGCCACACAGCCACTCAACCACTCAACCACTCAACCACACAGCCACACAGCCACACAGTCACTCAACCACTCAACCACTCAACCACTCAGCCACACAGCCACTCAACCACTCAACCATTCAACCACTCAACCACTCAACCACTCAACCATTCAACCACTCAGCCACTCAGCCACACAGCCACACAGCCACTCAGCCACTCAACCACTCAACCACTCAACCACTCAGCCACTCAGCCACTCAACCACTCAACCACTCAGCCACTCAGCCACACAGCCACTCAACCACTCAACCACTCAACCACTCAGCCACTCAGCCACTCAGCCACACAGTCACACAGCCACACAGCCACTCAGCCACTCAACCACTCAGCCACTCAACCACTCAACCAGTCAACCACTCAGCCACTCAGCCACACAGTCACACAGCCACACAGCCACTCAACCACTCAACCACTCAGCCACTCAACCACTCAACCACTCAGCCACTCAGCCACTCAGCCACACAGCCACTCAACCACTCAACCACTCAGCCACTCAGCCACTCAGCCACACAGTCACACAGCCACACAGACACTCAGCCACTCAACCACTCAGCCACTCAACCACTCAACCACTCAGCCACTCAGCCACTCAGCCACACAGCCACTCAACCACTCAACCACTCAGCCACTCAGCCACTCAGCCACACAGCCACACAGCCACACAGCCACTCAGCCACACAGCCACTCAACCACTCAACCACTCAGCCACGCAGCCACTCAGCCACACAGTCACACAGCCACACAGCCACTCAGCCACTCAACCACTCAGCCACTCAACCACTCAACCACTCAACCACTCAGCCACTCAGCCACACAGTCACACAGCCACACAGCCACTCAGCCACTCAACCACTCAGCCACTCAGCCACTCAACCACTCAACCACTCAACCACTCAGCCACACAGCCACACAGCCACTCAACCACTCAACCACTCAGCCACTCAACCACTCAACCACTCAACCACTCAGCCACTCAGCCACACAGTCACACAGCCACTCAACCACTCAGTCACTCAACCACTCAACCACTCAGCCACACAGCCACTCAGCCACTCAACCACTCAACCACTCAGCCACTCAACCACACAGCCACTCAACCACTCAGCCACTCAGCCACACAGTCACACAGCCACTCAACCACTCAGTCACTCAACCACTCAACCACTCAGCCACACAACCACTCAGCCACTCAACCACTCAACCACTCAGCCACTCAACCACTCAGCCACTCAGCCACTCAACCACTCAACCACTCAGCCACACAGCCACACAGCCACTCAGCCACTCAACCACTCAACCACTCAGCCACTCAACCACTCAGCCACTCAGCCACTCATCCACTCAACCACTCAGCCACACAGCCACACAGCCACTCAACCACTCAGCCACTCAACCACACAACCACACAGCCACTCAACCACTCAGCCACTCAGCCACTCAACCACTCAACCACTCAGCCACTCAGCCACACAGCCACTCAACCACTCAGCCACTCAACCACACAGCCACTCAGCCACTCAACCACTCAACCACCCAACCACTCAGCCACTCAGCCACTCAACCACTCAACCACTCAGCCACACAGCCACTCAACCACTCAACCACCCAACCACTCAGCCACTCAGCCACTCAACCACTCAACCACTCAGCCACACAGCCACACAGCCACTCAACCACTCAGCCACTCAACCACACAGCCACTCAGCCACTCAGTCACTCAACCACTCAACCACTCAGCCACTCAGTCACTCAACCACTCAACCACTCAGCCACACAGTCACACAGCCACTCAACCACTCAGCCACACAGCCACTCAACCACTAAACCACTCAGCCACTCAGCCACTCAACCACTCAACCAATCAGCCACACAGCCACTCAGTCACTCAGTCACTCAGCCACTCAGCCACTCAGTCACTCAACCACTCAACCACTCAGCCACACAGCCACACAGTCACACAGCCACACAACCACTCAGCCACTCAGTCACTCAACCACTCAACCACTCAGCCACACAGCCACTCAACCACTCAACCACTCAGCCACTCAACCACTCAACCACTCAGTCACTCAGTCACTCAACCACTCAACCACTCAGCCACTCAGTCACTCAACCACTCAACCACTCAGCCACTCAACCACTCAACCACTCAGTCACTCAGTCACTCAACCACTCAACCACTCAGCCACTCAGCCACTCAGCCACTCAGCCACTCAGCCACTCAACCACACAGCCACTCAGCCACTCAGCCACACAGCCACTCAACCACTCAGCCACTCAACCACTCAGCCACTCAGTCACTCAACCACTCAACCACTCAGCCACACAGCCACTCAGTCACTCAGTCACTCAACCACTCAGCCACACAGCCACACAGCCACTCAGCCACTCAGCCACTCAACCACTCAGCCACTCAGTCACTCAGTCACTCAACCACTCAACCACTCAACCACTCAGCCACTCAGCCACTCAACCACACAGCCACTCAGCCACTCAGCCACACAGCCACTCAACCACTCAGCCACTCAACCACTCAGCCACTCAACCACTCAACCACTCAGCCACACAGTCACTCAGCCACTCAACCACTCAGCCACTCAACCACTCAACCACTCAACCACCCAACCACACAGTCACTCAGCCACTCAACCACTCAGCCACACAGCCACTCAGCCACTCAGCCACTCAACCACACAGCCACTCAGCCACTCAGCCACACAGCCACTCAACCACTCAGCCACTCAACCACTCAGCCACTCAACCACTCAACCACTCAACCACACAGCCACTCAACCACTCAGCCACTCAACCACTCAACCACACAGCCACTCAGTCACTCAACCACTCAACCACTCAGCCACTCAGTCACTCAACCACTCAACCACTCAGCCACACAGTCACACAGCCACTCAACCACTCAGCCACACAGCCACTCAACCACTAAACCACTCAGCCACTCAGCCACTCAACCACTCAACCACTCAGCCACACAGCCACTCAGTCACTCAGTCACTCAGCCACTCAGTCACTCAACCACTCAACCACTCAGCCACACAGCCACACAGTCACACAGCCACACAACCACTCAGCCACTCAGTCACTCAACCACTCAACCACTCAGCCACACAGCCACTCAACCACTCAACCACTCAGCCACTCAACCACTCAACCACTCAGTCACTCAGTCACTCAACCACTCAACCACTCAGCCACTCAGTCACTCAACCACTCAACCACTCAGCCACTCAACCACTCAACCACTCAGTCACTCAGTCACTCAACCACTCAACCACTCAGCCACTCAGCCACTCAGCCACTCAGCCACTCAACCACACAGCCACTCAGCCACTCAGCCACACAGCCACTCAACCACTCAGCCACTCAACCACTCAGCCACTCAGTCACTCAACCACTCAACCACTCAGCCACACAGCCACTCAGTCACTCAGTCACTCAACCACTCAACCACTCAGCCACACAGCCACACAGCCACTCAGCCACTCAGCCACTCAACCACTCAGCCACTCAGTCACTCAGTCACTCAACCACTCAACCACTCAACCACTCAGCCACTCAGCCACTCAACCACACAGCCACTCAGCCACTCAGCCACACAGCCACTCAACCACTCAGCCACTCAACCACTCAGCCACTCAACCACTCAACCACTCAGCCACACAGTCACTCAGCCACTCAACCACTCAGCCACTCAACCACTCAACCACTCAACCACACAGTCACTCAGCCACTCAACCACTCAGCCACACAGCCACTCAGCCACTCAGCCACTCAACCACACAGCCACTCAGCCACTCAGCCACACAGCCACTCAACCACTCAGCCACTCAACCACTCAGCCACTCAACCACTCAACCACTCAACCACCCAACCACACAGCCACTCAACCACTCAGCCACTCAACCACTCAACCACACAGCCACTCAGCCACTCAGCCACTCAACCACTCAGCCACTCAGCCACTCAACCACACAACCACTCAGCCACTCAACCACTCAGCCACTCAGCCACTCAACCACTCAGCCACTCAGCCACTCAGCCACTCAGCCACTCAGTCACACAGCCACACAGCCACTCAGCCACTCAGCCACTCAGCCACCCAACCACTCAGCCACTCAGCCACACAGCCACACAGCCACTCAACCACTCAGCCACTCAGCCACTCAGCCACCCAACCACTCAGCCACTCAGCCACACAGCCACACAGCCACTCAGCCACTCAGCCACCCAACCACTCAACCACTCAGTCACACAGCCACACAGCCACTCAACCACTCAGCCACTCAGCCACCCAACCACTCAGCCACTCAGCCACACAGCCACTCAGCCACTCAGCCACTCAACCACACAGCCACTCAGCCACCCAACCACTCAACCACTCAGTCACACAGCCACACAGCCACTCAACCACTCAGCCACTCAGCCACCCAACCACTCAACCACTCAGTCACACAGCCACACAGCCACTCAACCACTCAGCCACTCAGCCACCCAACCACTCAGCCACTCAGCCACACAGCCACTCAGCCACTCAGCCACTCAGCCACTCAACCACACAGCCACTCAGCCACACAGCCACTCAGCCACTCAACCACTCAGCCACACAGTCACACAACCACTCAGCCACTCAACCACACAGCCACTCAGCCACACAGCCACTCAGCCACTCAGCCACACAGTCACACAGCCACTCAGCCACACAGTCACACAACCACTCAGCCACTCAGCCACTCAGCCACTTAGCCACTCAACCACTCAGCCACACAGCCACTCAGCCACACAGCCACTCAGCCACTCAGCCACACAGTCACACAGCCACACAGCCACTCAGCCACTCAGCCACTCAACCACTCAGCCACACAGCCACTCAGCCACACAGCCACTCAACCACTCAGCCACTCAGCCACTCAGCCACTCAGCCATACAGTCACACAGTCACACAGCCACTCAGCCACACTTTCACACAGTCACACAGCCACTCAGCCACTCAGCCACACAGCCACTCAACCACACAGCTACTCAACCACACAGCCACTCAGCCACTCAACCACTCAGCCACTCAGCCACACAGTCACACAGCCACACAGCCACACAGCCACTCAACCACTCAGCCACTCAGCCACACAGTCACACAGCCACACAGCCACACAGCCACTCAACCACACAGCCACTCAACCACACAGCCACTCAGCCACTCAACCACTCAGCCACTCAGCCACACAGTCACAAAGCCACACAGCCACTCAACCACACAGCCACTCAACCACACAGCCACTCAACCACACAGCCACACAGCCACACAGCCACTCAGCCACTCAGCCACTCAGCCACTCAACCACTCAGCCACTCAGCCACACAGTCACACAGTCACACAGCCACACAGCCACTCAGCTACTCAACCACTCAGCCACTCAGCCACTCAGCCACACAGCCACACAGTCACACAGCCACACAGTCACACAGCCACACAATCACACAGTCACACAATCACACAATCACACAATCACACAGTCACACAGCCACTCAGCCACACAGCCACTCAGCCACTCAACCACTCAGCCACTCAGCCACTCAACCACTCAGTCACACAGCCACTCAACCACTCAACCACTCAGCCACTCAGCCACTCAACCACTCAGCCACTCAGCCACTCAGCCACTCAACCACTCAGCCACACAGCCACTCAACCACTCAACCACTCAGTCACTCAACCACTCAGCCACTCAGCCACTCAACCACTCAGCCACTCAGTCACACAGTCACACAGCCACTCAACCACTCAGCCACTCAACCACTCAGTCACACAGTCACACAGCCACTCAACCACACAGCCACTCAACCACTCAGCCACTCAGCCACTCAACCACACAGCCACTCAACCACTCAGCTACTCAACCACTCAGCCACTCAGTCACACAGCCACTCAACCACTCAGCCACTCAGCCACTCAACCACACAGCCACTCAACCACTCAGCCACTCAACCACTCAGCCACTCAACCACTCAACCACTCAGCCACACAGTCACTCAGCCACTCAACCACTCAGCCACTCAACCACTCAACCACTCAACCACCCAACCACACAGTCACTCAGCCACTCAACCACTCAGCCACACAGCCACTCAGCCACTCAGCCACTCAACCACACAGCCACTCAGCCACTCAGCCACACAGCCACTCAACCACTCAGCCACTCAACCACTCAGCCACTCAACCACTCAACCACTCAACCACCCAACCACACAGCCACTCAACCACTCAGCCACTCAACCACTCAACCACACAGCCACTCAGTCACTCAACCACTCAACCACTCAGCCACTCAGTCACTCAACCACTCAACCACTCAGCCACACAGTCACACAGCCACTCAACCACTCAGCCACACAGCCACTCAACCACTAAACCACTCAGCCACTCAGCCACTCAACCACTCAACCACTCAGCCACACAGCCACTCAGTCACTCAGTCACTCAGTCACTCAGCCACTCAGTCACTCAACCACTCAACCACTCAGCCACACAGCCACACAGTCACACAGCCACACAACCACTCAGCCACTCAGTCACTCAACCACTCAACCACTCAGCCAACAGCCAAACACTCAACCACTCAGCCACTCAAAACCACTCAACACTCAGTCACTCAGTCACTAAACCACTCAACCACTCAGCCAACTCAGTCACTCAACCAGTCAACCACTCAGCCCACTAAACCACTCAACCACTCAGTCACTCAGTCACTCAACCACTCAACCACTCAGCACTCAGCCACTCGCCACTCAGCCACTCAACCACACAGCCACTCAGCC
>NC_083834.1:921044-1171670 GCF_015708825.2 Lethenteron reissneri
TGCAGCAGGCAGTGGACGACACGCTCACTGCGGAGATCATTTCCCCGTCCACTAGCCCTCGGGGGGCTCCTTTCATGTTGGCTAAAAATCCGGATGGCAGTCTGCATTTTTGCGCAGATTTTTGTCGCCTTAACAAGGTTACGCCAGCCGATGCATATCTGCGCATTGATGACTCCTGAGACGCCTTATCTGGAGCAAAACAAATTCCATGCTGGACTTGTTATCGGGATTTTGGTAACTGCCCTTGGATGAGTCCTCACAGGCTAATACGGCATTCCATACACCTCAAGGATTTTAGCGTTTTAACTGTTTCTCGATGGGACTTCAGACGGTGCCTGCTATGTTCCAGAAGTTGATGGACTTGGTCCTAGTGGGATTGCAGTGGGACTCTTGCCTTATTTATATGGATATTGTCCAGGGTGCGCATGGTACACCTGAAACTGAAACCGTCTAAATGTCACCTAATGCAATCGTCCGTGCGATATCTGGGCCACGTTGTGAGCGCGTCGGGTGTTGCTACGAACCCCAACAAGAGGGCATGTGCGCGAAATTGGCCGACCCTGAAATCGGTGGGTGATGTACGTAGCTTCGTTGGCTTCACGTCGTATTACCGATGGTTTGTCCTGCAATTTGACAAAATCACAAAGCCCTTGCACACGTTAATGGCGAAGAACCAAAAGTTTCAATGGGGGGCTAAGGAGGAAATTGCTTTTGTCAAGCTGTGCAATCTTCTCACATAAGCTCCGCTCCTGGCATACCCAGACTTCTTCCTGCCTTTCATCCTAGACACAGATGCCAGTGATCAGTGGATAGGGGTTGAAGTTTTCATTGCCTATGGTAGTCGCGTTCTTTCGCCAGCAGAGCAGCGTTATTGTGGAGCTCGCCGGGAATTGCTTGCAACCCTGCACTTGTGCAGCAATATAGGCCTTACCTGTATGACAGAAAACTCACAGCTCACACCGATCACGCCAACCCTGCAGTACTCCTTGCACATAGATTAGCCGTCGGACCAGTTGGCGCACTACCAAGTCATACATCGGAAGAGCCTAAAGAATGGGAATGCTGACAAGTTACCACGGTTACCTAGCGAGGACCCGTGTATGTGTGAATCGGGCCCTGGCCGATACAAGCCTACCGTTACGGAGGCGCCGGCGACGGTAGCATCGGTACAGCCTGCGGTGCCGCCAGCAGACGAACCATGCAGGGACGATGCGTTAAGTCTGACTTACATCGAGTGCGGACCGCCGCAAGTCGATGACGCCAGCCTGCTAGGCTTGCGCCGCTGGGTAAATGCAGACCAATCTGCGTGAACCTCCCCAGTAGGGTCTCAGTTTGTGCAGTACGAGGAGTTGCTGATGTGGTGGGATGGGATCGCTCGCTGGCAATGTGTGGTGGTGCCCTCATCCCTGCGAGGCAGATTGACGCGGGAGGTTTATGCAAACAAACTATTGCACCTAGGGTGCCGCAAGACGCTGTTGACTTTGAAACGTGATTATTACTGGCCGCGTATATCTGATGATGTGTATGATTTGGTTTGCTGGTTGCACAGAGTGTACACGTCACAGCCTCCCTTGCAGTCCATTATCGTCCAGGATAAACTAAATGGTCACCTTTAATATTATCAGGCCCTTCCCATGCTCACCAAGAGAAAATCCTTTTCTCCTCTTGGGAGTCGAGTATTTTGAGGTGGCAGATGGCCTGGCCGCTGCCTGACAAAATGGCCACATCAATTGCTGATGCGTTCCTTCACGGATATATGATGGACAAAGGCCTTCCCGAGCAACTCCTCACCGACCAGGGATCACATTTTTTTGTAGTACCATAAGAGGGGAGGGGCTGCTGGGAGCTCTGGGACCCTAGACAGATAAGCCCCCGGCGCCAGGCGCTAGGATCCCAGGCACCCCAGACAGTTAAGCCCCTTGGCGCCACCAACGGGGGGGGGCTGTGTGTGCTCTGTGGGATATCTGGGGGCGCACACAACCCCTCGTTGGGGACGAGGCATAAAAGGGCAGCTCCCTGGCGGATCGGGGCCAGTCGCAGCTCAAGACCCGCCAGCCAGCCAGCTTAGGACCCTGGACCCCCTCGTCCCGCTTGTCCTTGTAAGGGACGGGACGCTGTGAGGGCCAGTGGTGGGACTCTGGCACTCCCGGCTCTACGTCCTTGTGAGGGCGAGTTCCGAGGAAGCCAGAGTCCAGACCCGCACCTTGGCTGGGTCGGGTCAGGTAGCCTCCCCTAGGGTAATTGTAGCCGGAGGACCCCAGAGCGTAGCCAGAGTAGTGTATCTAGGCTGTGTACCTAGGCTGTGTACCTAGGCTTTAACAGAGTATCATGACTGTTGGAGTGTTGTAGAGGTAACTTCTTTATTACAATACAAGTGTCTCCGGAACCCGTTACATTTTCATCAAACTCCTACGGGAGGTGTGCGAGGAGCTGGGCACAAAGAAGGTTTGCACTTCCCCGTCGTACCCTCAAACAGATGGTATGGTGGAATGGCTGAATAGAACCACAACAGCTATGCTCTGCCAAGCCGTGGATACGATGCAAACCGATTGGGATCTCCATGTTCCGGGGGTCTTGGCAGCATATAGCCTGGCCCCACATGCCTCCACGGGATTTTCTCCCGTCTATATCAAGTACGGCCGTGAGCCTGAACCTCCCATAGAGACTCAGCTGAGTAAGCCCCCGACAGATGTGTCCGATCGGCCTGCGTCCTTGCAGTTGACGCTCGACCGATTGCTCGAAGCACGGACAGCGTCAATGGCGAACACCGCGAAAGCACAGGCCGCTAACTAGCGACATACATTGCGACGGGTTCATACAAGTCCCTGGGCAGTGGGTGACAAAACTTGGTTGCATTGCCCGCAGTTCCCATTATGAACCTCTCCTAAATTGCACCGGCCATGGCAGGGCCCGGTCGAAATCATCGAGGTGAATCGGCTGCATCGCGCCTCAAACCTTCATCATCACCCATCGAACTCACCTGACACACCGCAGCAGCCGCCTGCAGCGCCTACGTCACCTGTGCATGCTCCTATGCCGCCCCCAGGACGGAGCCTGACATAGGACGGCTTACCACTGGGCCCTGCAGCGCACGTCGGTCTGGCAAAGAGGAGCCGTGCAAGATGTACACGGGTTCGCTCGCGCTGTTCCTGGACAAAGCAAGTGATAGTTGCACCCCGTCGTTCCCGCAGTCTTGTTGTGTTGTTGTGTTGTTGTGTTGTTGGGTTGCTTAACTGTGGGGGTGTGTGTAGTTCGCGTGCCGCACGATCGCTTATTCTCAGATACACAGACAATCGGTCAAGGTTGTTAATGTAATTGTTTATTGCCCAAGTCGGACACAATGACATTGTTGCCAGGCCATACCACAAGCGGCTCACATGAGTCTCAAACACGTGATGTCATTGTGATGTCATCACTTTCATGTTGGTGGGTTTCTCCTCGGGCTTCCTGTGGTCTGTTGTGCTTCGGTATTCCCTTCCCTGGTGCGAGGCGGGACGGCTTTTTTTCTTTAAGGGGAAAGGGGGTAAAGACCAAAACAAAACAGACAACTTATCTGACTGCGTATAGTGTGTGTGCAAAAACGTGCAGTCAGGTAGTGAAACAAGGCCTCTGTTTGGTGCCCCAAATCTGGGAGAGACCACGTGGGGTGGATGCCATAGGAAGGGGAGGTACAGAGAGGCCTGGAAGGGCATTTGCGGTGAGGGACAGAATTGAAGGGATTGGAGGACAGATACAAACGCAAAGAGCGGGAAACACAGATTGACTGGCAGGAGCGCGGTTGAGAACCCTTAGAGAACGGGGACGAGGAGTGGCTGAGGAAAGTAGGTCAGAGAACCTTCGAGAAAGGGGGCCTGCGGGATATAATAAGTATAACCCGTAAAAACAAAGTTTTTCACTCTAAATCCTCTCGTCCTCTGGCTTGAGATGGCTGCCACCTATGGGTCAGATGATTCTCTGCAGTATTAAACAATTGGTAATTAAATATTTAATTTGTTTTCCCTAAACAGTGTAAAATTTTTTCACGAACACTAATTGTCTCGCACAACGAGTCTGTGTGCAAAATGTCAGCTCGATTGGATCACGGGAAGTGGGTTAAAAAACGACCGAAAGGTTTGCACGGTCGTAAGCAAGCAAGCAAGCACGCAAGCACGCAAGCAAGCGAACTTAATATAAAGGATGTAAAAAGGGGAAGCATGAGGGGAGGGAACGTTTGGAGAGGAGACTGAGTTCGTGCTTGAAGGCAGTGTTCCTGTCGACAATAAAGGCAGGGCCTGATTATCCTCGTAGCAAAAGTATCATATTCTACGGGTCCCGCACTTTCAAGGGCCCCACGCTAAATGCTTTCAAGCTATCAATTCCGGTTCAGTGATTCTGCACTTGCTCTATTACTATAGTACTATACCGCCTTCAACTTTTATGAACGACTGGCTGTTTAAGGTTAGCGCTTTGCCGTATTATCCGGCTGTATAGCAAATGAAAAATACAATTACTTTACGATGCAAGTTAAACATTTGTGTTTGTGTTTTTACTTTGTGCCCCTTTAGAACATACGCTACAGGCCCCGCACTAGCTTAATCCGGCACTAAATGAAAGGCTCTTACTACTTGAAGAACGTGTGTTGGCCATCATTACACTTGGACTGAACCAATGCTCCTGCAACAAAGCACTTCCAGAAAAGGAAGATCGTGTGGCTGACGGGGTGCAGTAAAGGACACTTGCTCACGTGAAGAGACGGGTGCATGAAGGGAACTCTATTGTCTGCTTTGTTTCCTTGCCAGCAGTCGGTGCGGGGTGTCTCCTCCTCTGCAGGGTCCTCTCCGCTGCGCCTTGGCGCTGCTTCTTTCAGACCGGGGAGACAAAGGCGGCCGGCCGTGGTGTTCACATCGCCCTCGTGCGCCGCGCCGGCCTTCGGATTCGCTCGCCAACAGCACTTGCCCCAACGGTCTGGTTGAGGCTACACGGGCGGTCTGTGCCTTTGCCTCTGCGTGTGCAACTCTCCGCGTGCAGCAGGAGAGCTCTCCACTCCCCAGCAGAGAGCCCCCCCACTCCCCCCCCCCACTTCCCCCCCCCACTCCGCCCCCCACTCTGCCCCCCCCCCACTCCCCCCGCACGCCTCCCGTGCCCCTCAGGAGGCTGCACAATGAGCCGCAGGGGGGGTGATTGCACCCGTAGCCTCTGGTCGCTGTCATCGCCTCAATAGGCGCGGGGGAGTTGCCATGGGGAGTAATGAGCCGCTGGTCGCACTCGACTCGCCCACAAACACCTGTAGGCACTCCACAGAGCCCCCCCCCACCCCGCAGAGCCCCCCCCCACCCCCCCACCCCCCGTCTCCCCATCCATCTCTGTCCACTTCTCCCTCCTCCAGGTCCTCCTCCTCTCTCTCAACTCCCCCTCTCTGCGTCGATGTCCCCGTCTCTCCCTCCACCTCCCCCACACGCCTCTCTCTCCATCTCTATCCACTCCTCCCTGCCTCTCCTGCCCCTTCCTCCGTCTCTCCCTCTCTCTCCTTCTCTCCGTGCCTGTACAGATACACATGTCTCAATCTCCCTCCATCTCCTCACCCATCTCCTCCACATCTCTCCCCATCTCTCCCCATCTCTCCACCTTCTCCCTCCTCCGCTGCCTCTCTCTCCATGCCCCTCCATCGCTCTCCACTCTGCCTTGCGCCGATATCTCTCCATCTCACTTCCTCTCCCTCCATCTCCCTCCACTCCTTCCTGCCTCTCCTCGCTCTCTCTCCAGTCTACCAGCTCCCCCTCTCTCCCCGTCTCTCTGGTTTTTGTTCACGATCACAGGAAACAAGAAGATGCTCGGTGTAGTCGGCACTTTGCTTCGTTCGTGATTTCGTTTGTTTTAATGCTTTGCTTTATGTAACCCCCCCCCCCCACCCTTTTTTTAAGTGAAAGATTTCACAAAAGATTTCACGCTCTGCTCTCCTTACCCCTTTCCCCTCTCTCTACCCCCTCTCTATCTACCCCCTCTCTCTCTACCCCCTCTCTCTACCCCCCATCTCTCTACCCCCCCCCTCTCTACCCCCTCTCTCTCTACCCCCTCTCTCTCTACCCCCTCTCTATCTACCCCCTCTCTCTCTACCCCCTCTCTCTACCCCCCATCTCTCTACCCCCCCCCATCTCTCTACCCCCTCTCTCTCTACCCCCTCTCTCTCTACCCCCTCTCTATCTACCCCCTCTCTCTCTACCCCCTCTCTCTCTACCCCCTCTCTCTCTCCCCCCTCTCTCTACCCCCCATCTCTCTCTACCCCCCTCTCTCTACCCCCTCTCTCTCTCTACCCCTCTCTCTACCCCCTCTCTCTACCCCCCCCCCTCTTTCTCTCTACCCCCTCTCCCCCTACTCCATGTCTATGTCCCCCCTAATGTTTTATCGCTCCATCGTTCTTTGCTTCTCTCTGTCCCTGCGTATCCTCGTCGCTCTCTCTCTCCTCCTTTGCCGCTGCTCTCGACCTGTCCCTCTATCTCTCATTATCTCTCACCCTCCCATGCCCACTTTCGCTGTGTTCTCTCCCTGTCACTCCTTGCCTCTCCTACTCCGTCTCTCCCTCTCTCTCCAACTTGCCTCCATACCAGCTACTTCCTCCACCTCCTCAGCCGGGGGCTAAGTTGGCGTATGAACCCATAATACGTCTCCTTACTATAGGGAGGATGAACCCATACTACTTCTCCTCACTATAGGGAGGATGAACCCATACTATGTCTCCTCACTATAGGAAGGATGAACTCAGACTACTTCTCCTCACTATAGGAAGGATGAACCCATACTACGTCTCCTCACTATAGGAAGGATGAACCCATACTACTTCTCCTCACTATAGGGAGGATGAACCCAGACTACTTCTCCTCACTATAGGGAGGATGAACCCATACTACTTCTCCTCACTATAGGAAGGATGAACCCATACTACTTCTCACTATAGGAAGGATGAACCCATACTACTTCTCCTCACTATAGGGAGGATGAACCCATACTACTTCTCCTCACTATAGGGAGGATGAACCCATACTACTACTCCTCACTATAGGAAGGATGAACCCATACTACTTCTCCTCACTATAGGAGGATGAACCCATACTACTACTCCTCACTATAGGAAGGATGAACCCATACTACTTCTCCTCACTATAGGAAGGTCCCATGATGTAGCTGCTCACCCCGAGCTCTCAATGTCCTGATGGTGGCATTGTCTTTGTGCTGGTCGCCTTTTGGCGTCCTCTGTTGTCTAACACTGGTTGAGACTAGGCGCCCTAAAGAAAGCTGTCCCTGGTGTAGACCAATCAGTTTCAAAGACAATGCATCGTCATATACTACCAGAGCGTGTTGCTGTGTCCATGTTCACCACAAGTGCGTGTGGTTAATGCAGTGACATGCTTCCTTGCAAAATGTTTCTGTTTGGTGTTTGAATATCTTAACACAACTGGTTTTTTTATTGCCAGAAAGGCTAAAACCTACTTTGATACTGGCAGGAAAGGTTTCATGCGACTCCCTCGTCACGTGACACCTGCCCAGCTTGTGGGCCTAGTGCATGGGGCGGTGAGTCAAGCACAATGATGACGTCACCCTGATGCTGCTCTATTTAAGACCGGAAGCAACAGGAGAGCTTCACCATTCTTGCCCGATGAAGCTGATTGTAATTATCAGCGAAACGTCGTACTACTCAATTTAAAAATGCTGTTGATTTTCTCTACAGCACACCGGTGGGCTAAAGAAGTGAATTATTTTGTCCTTTGAAAAAACGTGACACATTTTTTACTGTTTGGCCGTGTCGGGTGGTGGAGGGTTACGACACATTTATAAATAACGCGATCTGACCCAAAAACCTTGATTATGAATAATATTGGTCACGAAAGCCTACGTGTTAAATTAGTCAAGCAACTATTTGGTGAATTACAAAACTTTGGTGACTTAACAAATAATTAAATATGAAATAAATAAATAAAGAACGTGAAAAGGTGATCGAAGGAGAGTAACCCCTGAAAGAAGACTGGCGGGATGCGTGAGCCACCACTCGGCACCGCACCGAGAGCCTGCAGCGAAGGGAGGGCCCGCTTACTGATAATTACATCGGTGGATCAAACCTTCAAAGCAATGACCCGCATGCATCCATGTGCTTGTGCACCAGCACAACGCAGGTGATGGCTACAGATACAGACTTTACCCGCCATAATGGAGGCCCTCTCTGGTCTAGGCAAATCCGTTTCAAGGACCAATGCATGCAACATGACCGAAGCATGTTTGTTTGCACACGCACACACGTGTGATTAAGCAGACGCATTGTCATAGGTGTCTCTTCGTCTTCTTGCCAGAATGGGTGACGCCTGTTACTTTGTTTGTGTGTTCGATGAACTTGTTCGATGAACTTGTTCGATGAACCGTCCGTAGCCAACCATGCTCATCGGATGTGCGGCAATATCGCCAACCTCCCCAACTTCCTTTTTTTTGCAGTTTTTTCCTGGATTTTTCTGTTTGCGCATAGTCACTTTAAGATGTTTTCTTGTTCATGTTTTTGTTTGTTGCGGTTGCACCTCGATTCAAGAGCCGAATGGCTCACAGGGCTCTACCAAATAAATGAAACTGAAACTTCTGCGGAAACTCGGTCGAACCTTCCTGAATAAGAGTCTCGGTGACGCTTTCCTGGGTAAGCCGGTGCAATAGCAATACTCATGATGATAACGACTTGCAAAATACCTGCTGCAGAAAGCTCTGTGTCACCTGGGGGCTCTGTGAAACAGAAAAATCTCATCTTAGATTTGAAGCTTTCGTGACTGCAAGGATTCATACTCTTAGGTTTTTTTCGGTAAAGTCACGTAGGAAAAAAAGATGTTTTTTTTAATTACTAAAATTAATAATAGAAATAAAAAAAAATAATAAATCACGACGTTTCGGAGGCAACACAAGTCTCCGTCATCAGGTGGGACCGTCACAGCTAGATTTACTGTATCAAGTGAGGCAGAGATTCCAAGATACAAGTTCTTAAGTTTTTTTTTACCTACGTGACTTTACGGAAAAAACCTAAGAGTATAATTTCATCGTGTCAAGGTTTGTCATCATCATCATCTTCTTCTTCACGATGACAAACAAAAAATGTTCCCCTAGACACAACATAAACGATGCTCACCGGGGGGGGGGGGGGGGCATCCCCAGACCCTCCTCCAGCAGGTGAGGCAAGACGCGCGAGCCACTCGCCCAGTGAACGGGAGGGGAACTTGCGCGTGCCGCTCTTGAGCTCACGACGCCCGGAGCTCACAGAGGGCAGCGCAACCCAGAGCCGGGACCCTACAGAATACAACGACAAAGAGCACAAAATGCGACCGAGGTATGAACAGACATGCTGCGAGTTAAAAGGCAAGGACGAGAGGGTGGTCGCAGCTAAGCGCTCGCCTGCCTGCGGTGGATGATTCAACGAATGGCGGGGATGAACCGTCCCGACATCACGACAAATAAGGTGACAGGTCGCACAGAAACCTACCCAGCAACGAGCTCTACTCTCCCAGAGCATCGCTTGTGTACTCACAGAGATCGCCATGGAGGATGGGAGAATGTGAACACATGGGGAGTGTGCCAAGAGCTCTGTCTGTTCACCTTCAATCATCGGTCTATCCCTGTCCCTCTCTCGGTGTCTCCTTCGTCTCTCTCCACGTCTCTCCCCTCCCTCTCCATGTCACTCCCTTGACTCTCCCTTGTCTCTTCCTGTCTCTCCCTCCCTATTTCTGCCTCTCTCTGCATCTCGCCAATTACGATGTTATTACACTCACCACACAACTCACCACACAACTACCAAACACAACGAACCATCATCACACTCACCACACAACTCACCATCACCACACTCACCACACAACTCACCATCATCACATTCACCACACAACTCACCACCATCACACTCACCACACAACTCACCATCATCACACTCACCACACAACTCACCATCATTACACTCACCACACAACTCACCATCACACTCACCACACAACTCACCACCATCACACTCACCACACAACTCACCATCATCACACTCACCACACAACTCACCATCACACTCACCACACAACTCACCATCTTTACACTCACCACACAACTCACCATCACACTCACCACACACTCACCATCATCACACTCACCACACAACTCACCATCATCACACTCACCACACAACTCACCATCATCACACTCACCACACAACTCACCATCATCACACTCACCACACAACTCACCATCATCAAACTCACCACACAACTCACCACACAACTCACCATCATCTCACTACACAACTCACCATCATCACACTCACCACACAACTCACCACACAACTCACCACACAACTCACCATCATCACACTCACCACACAACGCACCATCATCACACTCACCACACACTCACCACACACTCACCATCATCTCACTACACAACTCACCATCATCACACTCACCACACAACTCATCACCATCACACTCACCACACAACTCACCATCATCACACTCACCACACAACTCACCATCATCACACTCACCACACAACTCACCATCATCACACTCACCACACAACTCACCATCATCACACTCACCACACAACTCACCATCATCACACTCACCACACAACTCACCATCATCACACTCACCAACAACCCACCACCATCACACTCACCACACAACTCACCATCATCACACTCACCACACAACTCACCACCATCACATTCACCACACAACTCACCATCACACTCACCACACAACTCGCCACCATCACACTCACCACACAACTCACCATCACACTCACCACACAACTCACCATCACACTCACCACACAACTCACCATCATCACACTCACCACACAACTCACCACCATCACACTCACCACACAACTCACCATCACACTCACCACACAACTCACCATCATCACACTCACCACACAACTCACCATCATCACACTCACCACACAACTCACCATCATCACACTCACCACACAACTCACCATACTCACACTCACCACACAACTCACCATCATCATACTCACCACACAACTCACCATCACACTCACCACACAACTCACCATCACACTCACCACACAACTCACCACCATCACACTCACCACACAACTCACCATCATCACACTCACCACACAACTCACCATCATTACACTCACCACACAACTCACCATCACACTCACCACACAACTCACCACCATCACACTCACCACACAACTCACCATCATCACACTCACCACACAACTCACCATCACACTCACCACACAACTCACCATCTTTACACTCACCACACAACTCACCATCACACTCACCACACAACTCACCATCTTTACACTCACCACACAACTCACCATCACACTCACCACACACTCACCATCATCACACTCACCACACAACTCACCATCATCACACTCACCACACAACTCACCATCATCACACTCACCACACAACTCACCATCATCACACTCACCACACAACTCACCATCATCAAACTCACCACACAACTCACCACACAACTCACCATCATCTCACCACACAACTCACCACACTCACCACACAACTCACCACACACTCACCACACAACTCACCATCATCACACTCACCACACAACGCACCATCATCACACTCACCACACACTCACCACACACTCACCATCATCTCACTACACAACTCACCATCATCACACTCACCACACAACTCATCACCATCACACTCACCACACAACTCACCATCATCACACTCACCACACAACTCACCATCATCACACTCACCACACAACTCACCATCATCACACTCACCACACAACTCACCATCATCACACTCACCACACAACTCACCATCATCACACTCACCACACAACTCACCATCATCACACTCACCACACAACTCACCATCATCACACTCACCACACAACTCACCATCATCAAACTCACCACACAACTCACCACACAACTCACCATCATCTCACTACACAACTCACCATCATCACACTCACCACACAACTCACCACACAACTCACCACACAACTCACCATCATCACACTCACCACACAACGCACCATCATCACACTCACCACACACTCACCACACACTCACCATCATCTCACTACACAACTCACCATCATCACACTCACCACACAACTCATCACCATCACACTCACCACACAACTCACCATCATCACACTCACCACACAACTCACCATCATCACACTCACCACACAACTCACCATCATCACACTCACCACACAACTCACCATCATCACACTCACCACACAACTCACCATCATCACACTCACCACACAACTCACCATCATCACACTCACCACACAACTCACCATCATCACACTCACCACACAACTCACCACCATCACACTCACCACACAACTCACCATCATCACACTCACCACACAACTCACCACCATCACATTCACCACACAACTCACCATCACACTCACCACACAACTCGCCACCATCACACTCACCACACAACTCACCATCACACTCACCACACAACTCACCATCACACTCACCACACAACTCACCATCATCACACTCACCACACAACTCACCACCATCACACTCACCACACAACTCACCATCACACTCACCACACAACTCAACATCATCACACTCACCACACAACTCACCATCATCACACTGACCACACAACTCACCATCATCACACTCACCACACAACTCACCATACTCACACTCACCACACAACTCACCATCATCATACTCACCACACAACTCACCATCACACTCACCACACAACTCACCATCACACTCACCACACAACTCACCACCATCACA
The DNA here is from genome assembly GCF_015708825.2 of Lethenteron reissneri. Lineage (NCBI taxonomy): Eukaryota > Metazoa > Chordata > Hyperoartia > Petromyzontiformes > Petromyzontidae > Lethenteron > Lethenteron reissneri. Next base: position 933,849 of record NC_083834.1, read on the forward strand.
CTCACCACACACTCACCATCATCACACTCACCACACAACTCACCATCATTACACTCACCACACAACTCACCATCACACTCACCACACAACTCACCACCATCACACTCACCACACAACTCACCATCATCACACTCACCACACAACTCACCATCACACTCACCACACAACTCACCATCTTTACACTCACCACACAACTCACCATCACACTCACCACACAACTCACCATCTTTACACTCACCACACAACTCACCATCACACTCACCACACACTCACCATCATCACACTCACCACACAACTCACCATCATCACACTCACCACACAACTCACCATCATCACACTCACCACACAACTCACCATCATCACACTCACCACACAACTCACCATCATCAAACTCACCACACAACTCACCACACAACTCACCATCATCTCACTACACAACTCACCATCATCACACTCACCACACAACTCACCACACAACTCACCACACAACTCACCATCATCACACTCACCACACAACGCACCATCATCACACTCACCACACACTCACCACACACTCACCATCATCTCACTACACAACTCACCATCATCACACTCACCACACAACTCATCACCATCACACTCACCACACAACTCACCATCATCACACTCACCACACAACTCACCATCATCACACTCACCACACAACTCACCATCATCACACTCACCACACAACTCACCATCATCACACTCACCACACAACTCACCATCATCACACTCACCACACAACTCACCACCATCACACTCACCACCAACTCACCACCTCACTCACCACAACTCACCATCATCACACTCACCACACAACTCACCACCATCACATTCACCACACAACTCACCATCACACTCACCACACAACTCACCACCATCACACTCACCACACAACTCACCATCACACTCACCACACAACTCACCATCACACTCACCACACAACTCACCATCATCACACTCACCACACAACTCACCATCATCACACTCACCACACAACTCACCACCATCACACTCACCACACAACTCACCATCACACTCACCACACAACTCAACATCATCACACTCACCACACAACTCACCATCATCACACTCACCACACAACTCACCATCATCACACTCACCACACAACTCACCATACTCACACTCACCACACAACTCACCATCATACTCACCACACAACTCACCATCACACTCACCACACAACTCACCATCACACTCACCACACAACTCACCATCATCACACTCACCACACAACTCACCATCATCACACTCACCACACAACTCACCATCATCACACTCACCACACAACTCACCATCATCACACTCACCACACAACTCACCATCATCACACTCGCCACACAACTCACCACCATCACACTCACCACACAACTCACCATCATCACACTCACCACACAACTCACCATCATCACACTCACCACACAACTCACCATCATCACACTCACCACACACTCACCATCATCACACTCACCACACAACTCACCATCATCACACTCACCACACAACTCACCATCACCACACTCACCACACAACTCACCATCATTACACTCACCACACAACTCACCAACATCACACTCACCACACAATTCACCATCATTACACTCACCACACAACTCACCATCATCACACTCACCACACAACTCACCATCATTACACTCACCACACAACTCACCATCATCACACTCACCAGACAACTCACCATCATCACACTCACCACACAACTCACCATCATCACACTCACCACACAACTCACCATCATCACACTCACCACACAACTCACCATCATTACACTCACCACACAACTCACCATCACCACACTCACCACACAACTCACCATCACACTCACCACACAACTCACCATCATCACACTCACCACACAACTCACCATCACACTCACCACACAACTCACCAGCACCACACTCACCACACAACTCACCATCATCACACTCACCACACAACTCACCATCACACTCACCACACAACTCACCATCATTACACTCACCACACAACTCACCATCACCACACTCACCACACAACTCACCATCACACTCACCACACAACTCACCATCATTACACTCACCACACAACTCACCATCATCACATTCACCACACAACTCACCATCATCACACTCACCACACACTCACCATCATCACACTCACCACACAACTCACCATCATTACATTCACCACACACTCACCATCATCACACTCACCACACAACTCACCATCATCACACTCACCACACAACTCACCATCATCACACTCACCACACAACTCACCATCATCATACTCACCACACAACTCACCATCACACTCACCACACAACTCACCATCACACTCACCACACAACTCACCATCATCACACTCACCACACAACTCACCATCATCACACTCACCACACAACTCACCATCATCACACTCACCATACAACTCACCATCATCACACTCACCACACAACTCACCATCATCACACTCGCCACACAACTCACCACCATCACACTCACCACACAACTCACCATCATCACACTCACCACACAACTCACCATCATCACACTCACCACACAACTCACCATCATCACACTCACCACACAACTCACCATCATCACACTCACCACACACTCACCATCATCACACTCACCACACAACTCACCATCACCACACTCACAACACAACTCACCATCACCACACTCACCACACAACTCACCATCATCACACTCACCACACAACTCACCATCATCACACTCACCACACAACTCACCATCATTACACTCACCACACAACTCACCATCACCACACTCACCACACAACTCACCATCACACTCACCACACAACTCACCATCATTACACTCACCACACAACTCACCATCATCACATTCACCACACAACTCACCATCATCACACTCACCACACACTCACCATCATCACACTCACCACACAACTCACCATCATTACATTCACCACACACTCACCATCATCACACTCACCACACAACTCACCATCACCACACTCACCACACACTCACCATCATCACACTCACCACACAACTCACCATCACCACACTCACCACACACTCACCATCATCACACTCACCACACAACTCACCATCATCACACTCACCGCACAATTCACCATCATCACACTCACCACACACTCACCATCATCACACTCACCACACACTCACCATCATCACACTCACCATCACACTCACCACACAACTCACCATCACACTCACCACACAACTCACCATCATCACACTACCACACACTCACCATCATCACACTCACCACACAACTCACCATCACACTCACCACACAACTCACCATCACACTCACCACACAACTCACCATCATTACACTCACCACACAATTCACCATCATCACACTCACCACACAACTCACCATCACACTCACCACACAACTCACCATCACCACACTCACCACACAACTCACCATCATCACACTCACCACACACTCATCATTACACTCACCACACACTCACCATCACCACACTCACCACACAACTCATCATCATCACACTCACCACACAACTCACCATCATCACACTCACCACACAACTCACCATCACCACACTCACTACACAACTCACCATCATCACACTCACCACACAACTCACCATCACCACACTCACCACACACTCACCATCATCACACTCACCACACAACTCACCATCACACTCACCACACAACTCACCATCATTACACTCATCACACAACTCACCATCATCACACTCACCACACACTCACCATCATCACACTCACCACACAACTCACCACACAACTCACCATCATCACACTCACCACACAACTCACCATCATCACACTCACCACACAACTCACCATTACCACACTCACTACACAACTCACCATCATCACACTCACCACACAACTCACCATCATCACACTCACCACACACTCACCATCATCACACTCACCACACAACTCACCATCACACTCACCACACACTCACCATCATCACACTCACCACACAACTCACCATCACACTCACCACACACTCACCATCATCACACTCGCCACACAACTCACCATCATCACACTCACCAGACAACTCACCATCACCACACTCACTACACAACTCACCATCACCACACTCACCACACAACTCACCATCACCACACTCACCACACAACTCACCATCATCACACTCACCACACAACTCACCATCATCACACTCACCACACAACTCACCATCACCACACTCACCACACAACTCATCATCATCACACTCACCACACAACTCACCATCACCACACTCACCACACAACTCACCATCATCACACTCACCACACAACTCACCATCACCACACTCACCACACAACTCACCATCATCACACTCACCACACAACTCACCATCACCACACTCACCACACAACTCATCATCATCACACTCACCACACAACCCAGCATCACCACACTCACCACACAACTCACCATCACCACACTCACCACACAACTCACCACACAACTCACCATCACCACACAACTCATCATCATCACACTCACCACACAACTCACCATCACCACACTCACCACACAACTCACCATCACCACACTCACCACACAACTCACCAACATCACACTCACCACACAACTCACCATCACCACACTCACCACACAACTCACCATCACCACATTCACCACACAACTCACCATCACCACACTCACCACACAACTCACCATCATCACACTCACCACACAACTCACCATCATCACACTCACCACACAACTCACCATCACCACACTCACCACACAACTCACCATCACCACACTCACCACACAACTCACCATCACCACACTCACCACACAACTCACCATCATCACACTCACCACACAACTCACCATCACCACACTCACCACACAACTCACCATCATCACACTCACCACACAACTCACCATCATCACACTCACCACACAACTCACCATCTTCACACTCACCACACAACTCACCATCACCACACTCACCACACAACTCACCATCACCACACAACTCACCATCACCACACTCACCACACAACTCACCATCACCACACTCACCACACAACTCACCATCATCACACTCACCACACAACTCACCATCACCACACTCACCACACAACTCACCATCATCACACTCACCACACAACTCACCATCACCACACTCACCACACAACTCACCATCACCACACTCACCACACAACTCACCATCATCACACTCACCACACAATTCACCATCATTACACTCACCACACAACTCACCATCATCACACTCACCACACAACTCACCATCATTACACTCACCACACAACTCACCATCATTACACTCACCACACAACTCACCATCACACTCATCACACAACTCACCATCATCACACTCACCACACAACTCACCATCATTACACTCACCACACAACTCACCATCACACTCACCACACAACTCACCATCACCACACTCACCACACAACTCACCATCATCACACTCACCACACAACTCACCATCATCACACTCACCACACAACTCACCATCATCACACTCACCACACAACTCACCATCATCACACTCACCACACAACTCACCATCATTACACTCACCACACAACTCACCATCATTACACTCACCACACAACTCACCATCATCACACTCACCACACAACTCACCATCATCACACTCACCACACAATTCACCATCATTACACTCACCACACAACTCACCATCATCACACTCACCACACAACTCACCATCATTACACTCACCACACAACTCACCATCATCACACTCACCACACAACTCACATCACCACACTCACCACACAACTCACCATCATCACACTCACCACACAACTCACCATCATCACACTCACCACACAACTCACCATCATCACACTCACCACACAACTAACCATCACCACACTCACCATACAACTCACCATCATCACACTCACCACACAACTCACCATCATCACACTCACCACACAACTCACCATCATCACACTCACCACACAACTCACCATCACCACACTCACCACACAATTCACCATCATTACACTCACCACACAACTCACCATCATCACACTCACCACACAACTCACCATCATCACACTCACCACACAACTCACCATCACCACACTCACCACACAACTCACCATCATCACACTCACCACACAACTCACCATCATTACACTCACCACACAACTCACCATCATTACACTCACCACACAACTCACCATCATCACACTCACCACACAACTCACCATCACCACACTCACCATACAACTCACCATCATCACACTCACCACACAACTCACCATCATCACACTCACCACACAACTCACCATCATCACACTCACCACACAATTCACCATCATTACACTCACCACACAACTCACCATCATCACACTCACCACACAACTCACCATCACCACACTCACCACACAACTCACCATCATCACACTCACCACACAACTCACCATCACCACACTCACCACACAACTCACCATCACCACACTCACCACACAACTCACCATCATCACACTCACCACACAATTCACCATCATTACACTCACCACACAACTCACCATCATCACACTCACCACACAACTCACCATCATTACACTCACCACACAACTCACCATCATTACACTCACCACACAACTCACCATCACACTCATCACACAACTCACCATCATCACACTCACCACACAACTCACCATCATTACACTCACCACACAACTCACCATCACACTCACCACACAACTCACCATCACCACACTCACCACACAACTCACCATTATCACACTCACCACACAACTCACCATCATCACACTCACCACACAACTCACCATCATCACACTCACCACACAACTCACCATCATCACACTCACCACACAACTCACCATCATTACACTCACCACACAACTCACCATCATTACACTCACCACACAACTCACCATCATCACACTCACCACACAACTCACCATCATTACACTCACCACACAACTCACCATCACACTCACCACACAACTCACCATCACCACACTCACCACACAACTCACCATTATCACACTCACCACACAACTCACCATCATCACACTCACCACACAACTCACCATCATCACACTCACCACACAACTCACCATCATCACACTCACCACACAACTCACCATCATTACACTCACCACACAACTCACCATCATTACACTCACCACACAACTCACCATCATCACACTCACCACACAACTCACCATCATCACACTCACCACACAATTCACCATCATTACACTCACCACACAACTCACCATCATCACACTCACCACACAACTCACCATCATTACACTCACCACACAACTCACCATCATCACACTCACCACACAACTCACCATCACCACACTCACCACACAACTCACCATCATCACACTCACCACACAACTCACCATCATCACACTCACCACACAACTCACCATCATCACACTCACCACACAACTAACCATCACCACACTCACCATACAACTCACCATCATCACACTCACCACACAACTCACCATCATCACACTCACCACACAACTCACCATCATCACACTCACCACACAACTCACCATCACCACACTCACCACACAATTCACCATCATTACACTCACCACACAACTCACCATCATCACACTCACCACACAACTCACCATCATCACACTCACCACACAACTCACCATCACCACACTCACCACACAACTCACCATCATCACACTCACCACACAACTCACCATCATTACACTCACCACACAACTCACCATCATTACACTCACCACACAACTCACCATCATCACACTCACCACACAACTCACCATCACCACACTCACCATACAACTCACCATCATCACACTCACCACACAACTCACCATCATCACACTCACCACACAACTCACCATCATCACACTCACCACACAATTCACCATCATTACACTCACCACACAACTCACCATCATCACACTCACCACACAACTCACCATCATCACACTCACCACACAACTCACCATCACCACACTCACCACACAACTCACCATCATCACACTCACCACACAACTCACCTCATTACACTCACCACACAACTCACCATCATTACACTCACCACACAACTCACCATCATCACACTCACCACACACTCACCATCATCACACTCACCACACAACTCATCATCATCACACTCACCACACAACTCACCATCATCACACTCACCACACAACTCACCATCACCACACTCACCACACAACCCACCATCATCACACTCACCACACAACTCACCATCATCACACTCACCACACAACTCACCATCATCACACTCACCACACAACTCACCATCATCACACTCACCATCACCACACTCACCATACAACTCACCATCATCACACTCACCACACAACTCACCATCATCACACTCACCACACAACTCACCATCATTACACTCACCACACAACTCACCATCACCACACTCACCACACAACTCACCATCATCACACTCACCACACAACTCACCATCATCACACTCACCACACAACTCACCATCATCACACTCACCACACAACTCACCATCACCACACTCACCACACAACTCACCATCATTACACTCACCACACAACTCACCATCATCACACTCGCCACACAACTCACCATCATCACACTCATCATCATCACACTCACTACACAACTCATCATCATCATACTCACCACACAACTCACCATCATCACACTCACCACACAACTCGCCAATGCCATTGGCCTGTCTCGTTTGTATTGCCTCGTTTCCATTGACCGATGAAAATGACGATGATGACGATAGCGATGGCGACGATGATGGCGATGATGATGGCGATGATGATAGCGATGATGATGGCGATGATGATGATGGCGATGATGATGGCTATGATGATGATGGAGATGGTGATGGCGATGATGATAGTGATGATGATGATTATAGCGATGGCGAATATGATAGCGATGGTGATGATGATAGCGATGTCGATTAGGCATTAATAGGCCTTGAGACGGACACGACGCCCGTAGAGAGGCGTGTCACGTGACGGGTGCGGCTGCCCGGTGCTCCCCGGTGGGTCGAGACTTGTGCGAGTGGCAGCCAACGGAGGGAGCGCGTCCTAGCCCAGCCTAGCCCAGCCCCCACCGATGGAGACGCCGCAGATGAAGTCAGCTCGCGTGGAGAGCAGCACCTGGGCGGGTTCATCGTTCTCGGGGTCGTGGAAGGTGGCAGTGGCGCCTCGCGGCAGGCCTTCGTCCAGCAGTGGAGAGATCGTGTCTGATGATGAGCCGTGAAAAATAGAAGGCGGGCGGCAGAGGGGGGGGGGGGGGGTGTGATCAGGTTCTTAAAGTCGGATCTCTTACCACGTGGAGAAAAGCGGTAGAAACCGGTTCGAACCGTTTTCTTTACCGCACAGTTAGAAATATCTGGGTGCTTTAAGACACGAGAGCGTTGGGCTGTCTGGATGAGAGTCGCAGCAGCAGCAGCCGTCACCAAACTGGCGGAGCTCCGGGCGGTGTCGCAACGGACCAGCGGACGCGGTCGCGATTCCGTCTGGCGGCATGGCATCCGTTTGGTTTCTGCCTCCACGTGTAGAACGAACGTGCGTGTCGAGTGCAGCTGGCTGCTGCCGCACATGTCCACACGACGATGAGCTCGCATTCTAGATTTGAAGCTTTCGTGACTGCAAGGATTCATATTCTAAGGTTTTCGGTAAAGTCACGTAGGTAAAAAAATAAAATTAATAAAAGTTAAATAAAAATAAAATACTTTTATTTATTTAATTTTTTTACCTACGTGACTTTAGCGAAAACCTTAGAATATAAAGATGAGCTCTCATTTGTGATAGCCAGCTCGCTTCTGACAAAGAGCGACATCACGCGGTGGGCCTTACCCTGGTCAAACACACATTCCTAGTTTGAGTTTAATTTGAAACAATGGGGGGCGGGGGCGAGTTTCCCAAATCCCCCTTCCTCCCCCGCAACTGCCTCTGCCCGCCAGCAGCAGTGGACGTGGGTTCGCCGCAGTGAAGTCTACGACCGGCAGTTCACGTGTGGTGGGGTAAAGTGTGGCCACTGCCGCCGCCGCCTCTTCAAAAGGCCAAATCGTATCCCACGGACATCATTCCCTCCCGTGGCGGCCAGCGGTGGCGCGCGTTCAAAGGACGCGATTGTTGCAACGCCGGCACCTTGAGCGGCGCCTCGTGCCGCGTGCGGTTTGTCCGCACGCGGCAATGGACGAGCTGCCAGCAACAGGCGCCCCCTAGGCGAGCCGTGCAATCGGGGCCCCCACCCCCAAGGGGAGATCTGGGATGAGACTTTTGGTAAACTGGAAATATTATTTTCCCCCAATTTTCCGTTTTAATGTTTTTGTAAGCGGATTTGTTTTTTAAACAGAGGCATAATTATTCGGTTTGTCCGTCTGTCCAACCAATACATTCTCAGCAATGTCGAGAATATATTAACTATAATTTACATTCCCTCTGTCTGCGCACGGGAATTGAAATAAAACTCTTTGGTTCTTTTGGTAAAGTCACGTGGGTAGAAAGAACAATAGCTCACGACGTTTCGATCGCCACACAGGCAAGCGTCTTCTCACACCTGAAGACGCTTGCCTGTGTGGCGATCGAAACGTCGTGAGCTATTATTTTTTCTACCCACGTGACTTTACCGAAAGAACCAAAGAGAATGGATTCCTGCAGTCACGAAAGCTTCAAGCCAAGATTGAATTGAAATAATGACGACTTCGTTATTTTATTTGTATTTTAATTTGTAATTTTCCCCTCGAGTTTGGCGCCCCACTTAACTTGGCGCCCGAGGCGACCGCCTCCTTCGCCTCGATGGACGGGCCCCCCCTCATTTAGAAAACATTCCACTGCAAACGGTTACCGGTTCTGGACTCGTCGAAACTGGTAACCGGTTCGCAAATCTTTAGCGACCACCTGATTGGCTCACAGGTGGTGACATCGCATTTAGCGCCTCTGTTTAAGAAACAGGAGGAGGATGTCTCCACAATTCTGGCTGCCGCCTGATGAGGCTGGTCGTAATTACTGGCGAAACGTCGAATTGTCAAAATGTTTTTACTCTCCAGTCACTAATTGCCACGTTTTGTTTCCGTGAAAAACCTTACTAATTAGCTGTGTCGAGTGGTGGTGGCAGGTTTAACGAAACATTTCTATTTATGCGATCTAACCCCCCCCCCCCCCCCGAAAAAAAACTCTTACGGAAACCAGTTACGGGTTCTTGTTGAACAACAACGCTAGAGTCCAGTGAACGGAAGGGACGGGCTGCCCTCTGCTGGAGCCGGGAGGCGCTGGTGGCTGCGATGCGCTTGGGCCGGCCTGGCGCCCGGCGCTGTGGACGCTGCCGCGAAGGGTTGGTGGACCACGCGCGGATGGCGTGCAACTCCATCCCCGTGCGTGGGCGTCGAGGGGCTGGGGGGGAGCCGTTCCCTGGCTCGCGCGGAGAAGGCGCTACAGCGGCATGTGGACTAAACCCCATCGGAACGTAATTACCAGCGACAGTTCCTATGATCACTGTTTCATTGCTTTTATGGCTTTTTTTTGGTGATTTTCGAAAAGTTTTTTGTTTGGTCATGTTTGTTTGTTGTAGTACAGAGCTAGACTGATGGCCTTAATCTAAGTTGTCTTGTGGTTGTTGTTGTTTGACTTGCATCCCACTGGGATTTTTGCACATAGTGTTGGTGTACGGTGCTTTTTCTGCAATATTTAGCTGTCTTTTCTTGGATTTTCTGTTTGTACATAGTCACTTTAAGATGTTTTCTTGTTCATGTTCTTTTTTTGTTGCGGTTACACCCGATTCAAGAGCCGAATGGCTTACAGGGCTATACCTAATACATAAACTTGAAACGTCGTACTCAAATTGCAAATGTTGTGGATGTGCTCTCCAACACACCGGTGGGCTGAAGTCGTAACTAATCGGCACGTTTTATTTACGTGACAAACCTTACTGGCTGTGTCGGGCGATGGAGGGTTACAACACATTTATCTAACCCAAAAAATTATGTATTATGAATAATATTGGTCGTGAAAGCTTACGTGTTAAACTAAACTTCATTTGTTCCTACTTTCTTCCCGTGGGTGGGCGTCGAGAAAGAACTTATACCCTGGGATCGCCAGAAGTTGGGACAGCACAAATTTGGACTCCACCTGTTCCACCATCTGTGTGGGATCGAGTGTTGCCCCTTCGCACGCGTGGGTTTTCTCTGAGTGCCCCGGTTTCCTCCCACGTATACACTCTCATTGGTTGGCCAATAACAACTTAATCTATAGAGGACTGCAGAGCTTGGGGGTGGGGGGGGTTGGCTCTGGCTTCTCACCAGCGTGTGCCTGCTCCTGCCTCCCCGCTCCTCGTATGTGTGCAGTGGGGAGCAGTAGTGTAGCGGGTAGCGTACCACGCTACGAGCCCGGCAACACGAGTTCGATTCTCGCTCACGGCCAACACCAGTGACGATTATCTGAACCGGTTCTGGGTCTCCCAGAGGTCGACTCAGCCTGAAAAGAGTATCTGGTGCGGTGTAAACATCGCCACTGGGGAGACAAAGGCGGTCAGACGTGGTGCTGGCCACCCACCCCCATGCGTATTGTATCGGCCTTAATAGGTGCTCGCTAACAACACTTGCCCCAACAGTCTGTTAAGGCTATACGAGGGAATCTTTGCCTTTATGTGTCAGCTGGGTCATGTAGCCCGCATGCCTAACCCAATCAGCTTCTGTTAAGCCGGATAGAAGGGGGCTAAACGGGCGCGGCATGGGCTGGAGAAGAGATGGACTGCTGGGTGAGTGAGTTCGTGAATGGCATGGGCTGGGGAAGAGATGGGCTGATGCAGTACTGGAGGATGTGGAGCGGAGTGGACTTGCCGAAGACTGCTTCCAAGATCGGCCTTTATGAAGGAGGCTCGTGAAGGACGCTGCTGGTCTTTTGGAGGCAGCCACCCTCCAACAACAACGGGGGCAGAGCGACGCTCACAACAACGAGCGGAACGCCGGGCGGATAAAACGCAGCAAGTTGGCACAGTGGGGAGCACAGTTGGTGCATCTGCCAGTCGTCTCGGTCAGTCGATCTATGGCACCTGCTGGGTCTGCCGTAGGCTCCTGCCAGCAGCGAGCCTTCGACACTTAGCACGTGGCCTCAAAGTTGCACGTGGCCCGGCACAGGTGCCGTTGTGACGTCTACGGCGGTGAGTGGCGAACGGCGACGATTGGTTGTTTTTGGGACATCATCTGGACATCCCGAGTAGGCGTTCGCGACCGATGTTAAACAAAGCTCACTAATTGGCTGTGTCAGGTGGTAGCGGTTTTAACGACACATTATATTGACGAGATCTCACCCCAACAAACAAAAAACCCCTCTCAGATCAACACCTTACTAAGATGGCGGCGCTGCTTTGGTACCTCTTCAACCTTCACGAAGATGGCAGGCGGGTATGACGTCACGTCCGGCGAGGCCGCGCGCGACCTTGCCGCGCACGAGACGGCGCGCGTCCACGATTGGTCGAGACGAGGTTGTCGTTGGGGTGGGGGTGGTGGTGGTGGGGGGGGGGGTAGCCGTGTGTGACCAATCGCGAGGCGCCGTCAGACCCCACGCGCGCGGCTTCAGCCAATGGGGCTGCGCGCTGCGCCGCGTGCCCGAGTTGGGGTGGGGGCCGCGGAAGAGCGAGCGAGCGAGAGAGACAGACAGAGAGGCGCTATCGAGCATGGCGGCTGCGGTGGTGATGAGCGGAGCCGTGTGGCGGAGCGCGACGCGGGGAGTCCGTGCGGTGCTCTGCAGCAGCAGCAGCAGAGCCATGAGCGGCGAGGTAGGCGACAGGCGGCGGTGTCTCGTCGCGGGCAGCGTTCGGCAGCAGCGGCAGTAGCAGCTGCGTCATTGGCAACGTCCTTGACGGCAGCGTGGTCATTCACCTCGGCGGTGGCTCGCCGAGCGAGGCTGTGGAGCTCGCCATTCACTTGCTCGTCGTCGTCGTCGTCGTGGGCTCCTCGTTACAGCCGTGGGCGGCGATGCCGTCGGCACTAGCGGCCGCGTTGTTAACGTCGTCAGAGGCGTCGTGAAGTCGGAGGCCCCATCGCCGTTCGCCCCATTCGCCGTGGGGGTGACCGGGTTTAAACTTCTAACATCATTGACGATCGTCGCGACTGAATGAGCAACGTTCATATCGGCAACATCGCCATTGCTAACGATGTTGTCGGTGTGACCTTCATGCCTTCACCTCAGCGGTAACATCACGATTATTAACATCATCGGCAAACAACATTAACTTTTTCGTGAGCGTCCAATAACCTCGGGTTCAACATGAACATCACTTTCATCAATGATTATCATTGCCATCATAATCGACGCCATCACAAACATTCACGGTAGCCACTTTATGGGTGCTGGTGCTGGAGGTTTTGGCGGTGGTATGTATACGATGACGACGGTGTAAGGGTTGCTTCTCGTTAGTTATTGTTATTCCGATTGTTTACGCCGACTGTCGAAACTCAGCAGGGTCCTGTGCCAAGCTTTAGCAGTAAGAGGGGAGGTTGAGTGCCGTGTTGATTCAAATCGAGTAGAACATTTTGCGCTGTTACTTTGTGTTCTTTTTTCAACGTCGGACCGCCACAATGTCCCGAAGGCCCCGATGCGTGACGACGCGTCGTCTATTCACTCGCAGTCATTAACCAGGACAGTGCGTGTCGCAACAGCTGAGCATGGTCATTGCGATGGGAGGGCGGGGATGGTTATACTATAAATAGTGTCATTATTACCAGTGACCACCACCGCCATCGTCGCATCACGCACCACACGTCCGCTACACTATTGGGTGGCGTTATTGAGCCTTTGGGCACAAGGCATGGGCTGGGTCAGGCTGGGTCGCGGGGATTTCACCAACAACCAGTCCGCAGATTCGCCCCCTGCTGACGGCCAGCGGTAGGTGTGAGTGATGCGTGGTGTGTGTGTGAGTGATGTATGTGTGGTGTGTGTGAGTGATGTGTGTGTGTGAGTGATATGTGTGTGTGTGAGTGATATATGTGTGGTGTGTGTGTGAGTGATGTATGTGTGGTGTGTGTGAGTGATGTGTGTGTGAGTGATGTATGTGTGGTGTGTGTGAGTGATGTGTGTGTGATGTGTGTGTGTGAGTGATGTATGTGTGGTGTGTGTGAGCGTGTTAGTGATATGTGTGAGTGATGTGTGGTGTGTGTGTGAGTGATGTGTGTGTGATGTGTGTGTGTGTGAGTGATGTGGTGTGTGTGAGCGTGTGAGTGATACGTGTGAGTGGTGTGTGTGAGTGATGTGTGTGGTGTGTGTGAGTGATATGTGGTGTGTGTGTGGTGTGTGTGAGTGATATGTGGTGTGTGTGTGAGCGTGTTAGTGATGTGTGAGTGGTGTGTGTGGAGTGGTGTGTGTGAGCGACGTGTGTGTGTGGAGTGGTGAGTGTGGAGTGGTGTGAGTGGAGTGGTGTGAGTGATGTGTGTGTGAGTGGTGTGTGTGTGTAGTGTGTGTGTGTGCGTGGTGTGTGTGAGTGATATGTGTGTGTGGAGTGTGTGTGAGTGTGTGTGTGGTGAGTGATGTGTGTGTGTGTGTGAGAATTGTGTGAGCGTGTTAGTGATGTGTGTGAGTGGTGTGTGTGGTGTGTGTGAGTGTGGTGTGTGTGGAGTGGTGTGAGTAGTGTGAGTGATGTGTGTGTGAACGTGTTAGTGATGTGTGAGTGGTGTGTAGTGTGTATGTGGCGTGTGTGTGTGGCGTGTTAGTGATGTGTGGAGTGTGTGAGTGATGTATGTGTGTGGTGTGCCAGAGAGTTTGTGTTAGAGAGGGGTGTGTGTGCGTAGGGGAGCGGTAGTGTAGAGGTCAGCGCGCTGCGATACAAACCTGGCGACTCGATTTCTTCTCACGGCCAACACCAGTGACGATTTACTGAACCCGATCTGGGCCTCCCCTAGGTCGACTCAGGTTAAAATGAGTACCTGGTGCCAGTGTGTGAACATCGCCACTAGGGGGATGTTCCCAGTTGTGTCGCAGCGTGTCGCGTGGTGTGTCCTGGTCAGAATTCTTGTGTCTCCACGTGTTTATGCGGATTTCAAATTTCCCAGATACTAACGGGCGGTAAACTCCTTTTAGATTCAATGCTGATCGCTTACTGTGATTAATGTGATGGCTTCTGATTCCTCAACAATTGTGTTATCGTAATCACAAGCTGCTTCTGTTAATGCTTGTTGGTGGTTGTGGTATTAGTGATGATGGTGGTTGTCATTGTGGTGATGGTGGAGTTGGTTGTGTTCTTGGTGTTGCTGATGGTAGTTGTATTGTTAATGATGGTGGTGATGTGGTTGTTGGTGGTTATGGTGATAGTCTTTGTAGTTTTGGTGTTTGAATTGGTGATGATGGTGGTAAAAGTGGTGGTAGTTGTGGTGGTGATGTTGGTTGTGGCATTGGTAATTGTTGTTGCGGCGATGGTGGTTGTGGTGATATTGATTGTTGTGATGGTGGTGGTGGTTGTCCCGCAGTCAGGAGGCGACCGTGCCGGCTCGGTGCGCGAGGCCGGTGGGGCCTTCGCCAAACGCGAGAAGGCTGAGGAGGAGCGCTACTTTAAGTGAGCTCACCACCCCTCTCACCACCCCTCTCACCACCCCACTCACCACCCCTCTCACCACCCCACTCACCACCCCACTCACCACCCCTCTCACCACCCCACTCACCACCCCTCTCACCACCCCACTCACCACCCCACTCACCACCCCTCTCACCACCCCACTCACCACCCCTTTCACCACCCCACTCACCACCCCTCTCACCACCCCACTCACCACCCCTCTCACCACCCCCACTCACCACCCCTCTCGCCACCCCTCTCGCCACCCCACTCACCACCCCACTCACCACCCCTCTCGCCACCCTCTCGCCACCCCTCTCGCCACCCCCTCTCGCCACCCCTCTCGCCACCCCACTCACCACCCCACTCACCACCCCACTCACCACCCCACTCACCACACCACCCCTCTCACCACCCCTCTCACCACCCCACTCACA
The DNA here is from genome assembly GCF_015708825.2 of Lethenteron reissneri. NCBI lineage: Eukaryota > Metazoa > Chordata > Hyperoartia > Petromyzontiformes > Petromyzontidae > Lethenteron > Lethenteron reissneri. The sequence goes on from NC_083834.1 coordinate 950,946, forward strand.
CCCCTCTCACCACCCCTCTCACCACCCCTCTCACCACCCCTCTCACCACCCCTCTCACCACCCACTCACCACCCCACTCACCACCCCACTCACCACCACGTTCTCTACCCCACTCACCACCCCACTCACCACCCCACTCACCACCCCTCTCACCACCCCTCTCACCACCCCACTCACCACCCCACTCACCACCCCTCTCACCACCCCACTCACCACCCCTTTCACCACCCCACTCACCACCCACTCACCACCCCTCTCACACCCCACTCACCACCCCTCCACCACCCCACTCACCACCCCTTTCACCACCCCACTCACCACCCCACTCACCACCCCTCTCACCACCCCACTCACCACCCCTTTCACCACCCCTCTCACCACCCCCCACTCACCACCCCTCTCACCACCCCACTCACCACCCCTTTCACCACCCCACTCACCACCCCACTCACCACCCCCTCTCACCACCCCACTCACCACCCCTCTCACCACCCCACTCACCACCCCTTTCACCACCCCTCTCACCACCCCACTCACCACCCCTCTCACCACCCCACTCACCACCCCTTTCACCACCCCACTCACCACCCCACTCACCACCCCTCTCGCCACCCACTCACCACCCCTCTCACCACCCCACTCACCACCCCTCTCACCACCCCACTCACCACCCCTTTCACCACCCCACTCACCACCCCACTCACCACCCCACTCACCACCCCTCTCACCACCCCTCTCACCACCCCTCTCACCACCCCCTCTCACCACCCCTTTCACCACCCCTCTCACCACCCCACTCACCACCCCACTCACCACCCCACTCACCACCCCTCTCACTCCCACCCCACTCCACCACCCCTTTCACCACCCCACTCACCACCCCACTCACCCCCCACTCACCACCCCTCTCACCACCCCTCTCACCACCCCACTCACCACCCCTCTCACCACCCCACTCACCACCCCACTCACCACCCGCCCACTCACCACCCTCTCACCACCCCTCTCACCACCCCTCTCACCACCCCTCTCACCACCCCTCTCACCACCCCACTCACCACCCCCACTCACCACCCCACTCACCACCCTCTCACCACCCCTCTCACCACCCCTCACCACCCCTTCACCACCCCACTCACCACCCCACTCACCACCCCACTCACCACCCCACTCCACCACCCCTCTCACCACCCCTCTCACCACCCCTCTCACCACCCCTCTCACACCCCACTCACCACCCCACTCACCACCCCACTCACCACCCCACTCACCACCCCTCTCACCACCCCACTCACCACCCCTTTCACCACCCCACTCACCACCCCTCTCACCACCCCACTCACCACCCCACTCACCACCCCACTCACCACCCTCTCACCACCCCTCTCACCACCCCTCTCACCACCCCACTCACCACCCCACTCACCACCCCACTCACCACCCCACTCACCACCCCTCTCACCACCCCTCTCACCACCCCTCTCACCACCCCCACTCACCACCCCACTCACACACCCCACTCACCACCCCACTCACCACCCCACTCACCACCCCACTCACCACCCCACTCACCACCCCTTTCACCACCCCACTCACCACCCCACTCACCACCCCTCTCACCACCCCACTCACCACCCCACTCACCACCCCTTTCACCACCCCACTCACCCCCCCTCTCACCACCCCACTCACCACCCCCACTCACCACCCCACTCACCACCCCACTCACCACCCCACTCATCACCCCACTCACCACCCCCGCTCGTTCGCCACCCCACTCACCACCCCACTCACCACCCCTCTCACCACCCCACACACCACCCCACTCATCACCCCACTCACCACCACGTTCTCTACCCCGCTCACCACCCCACTCACCACCCCACTCACCACCCCACTCACCACCCCACTCACCACCCCACTCACCACCCCACTCACCACCCCTCTCACCACCCCACTCACCACCCCACTCACCACCCCACTCACCACCCCTCTCACCACCCCACTCACCACCCCACTCACCACCCCTCTCGCCACCCCTCTCGCCACCCCTCTCGCCACCCCTCTCGCCACCCCTCTCGCCACCCCCCTCGCCACCCCTCTCACCCCCCCACTCATCACCCCGCTCACCACCCCGCTCGTTCGCCACCCCACTCACCACCCCACTCACCACCCCACTCACCACCCCTCTCACCACCCCACTCACCACCCCTCTCACCACCCCGCTCACCACTCACCACCCCACTCACCACCCCGCTCACCACCCCACTCACCACCCCACTCACCACCCCACTCACCACCCCGCTCGTTCGCCACCCCACTCACCACCCCACTCACCACCCCACTAGCTCGCCACCCCGCTCACCCCACGCTTGTTTTTGGTGTGATTGACAATTTTCTTCTTTGCTGTACTTTATTTGACATTGTTGTTCCATGGTAATTTCCGTGACCCAAGGTCTCTCCTGCAAACGAGACTCTACCCTGGTTTCTCCTGAGTTCCCTCCTGGTCACACAACGGCAACTTGGCCTGAACCTGAACCTCTTCACTCGCTCGCTGCACCTCAAACGCCCTCCCACCAAAGCCCGGAGGCCACAATGGCCGGGTCCTCGCTCACCCCCCAGACTCACCTGGCCGGAACGACTCCCTCTTGTCGCCGAGCCACCCGTTGGGGGCAGCATTCACCACCGCACAGACTCCCATCACCCTCCTGCTGCAGGCCTCTTGCGCTCGCCTTGAGTGTGGGCTATTGTGCGTGCCGAGGGCGCACCTCCACTCGATGGGTGAACCCCCCCGGGGCTTTCTCCCGTGTGGCCCCCAAGCTGTGGAATTCTCCACACCCTGTCCGATATTAGATTTGCTGAGTCGGTTTATTTAAATTCCCGCCTTAAAAAATGTTTTCTCACAGGCTTTTTCTCCTTGTTAGTTTTGCTGTGTGTTTTGGGGGTGTGGGGCGGGGGTATTCGTATCCGTTGTTAAATCGTGAGCCTGCGTGCTTCTATTAGGTTGGAGAATTGCGTGAGGTAATGACTTGCTTTTAGCTCCGTGCAGCGACTAGCGACCTCTGGGTGAAACACGCTTTAAGTGTAAATTATTATTTATTATTAAAAGGACAGTTATATAATTGGCGACGTTTTGGGCAATTACCCTTCCTCACTTCTTTACTAGATACTTGTAGAGTTTATAAATGGCGTCCGATTCTGAGGCGCTTTACAACAATTATACTATTGTACACTTGATGGTGGAGATGAAGAGTGGGGGTTGTTATTAAACGCGGTAGTGTAGTTATGGTGACAGGAGAACAGGCGGGACTGGTTGAGGAAGGGTTGGGGTAGTGATGGGGTTTAGGGTAGTGATAGGGTTTAGGATAGTGATTGGGGTAAGGGTAGTGAAAGGGGTAGTGATAGGAAAGGTAGCTGAAGGGCGGTGGGCAGAGAGTAGGAGTAGCAGGATTAGGCGAGGGGAGAAGAGACGGTGGTTATTTTAAGGGAGGAATGGAAGCAGGTTCGTGAAGATGATTGTTTTACGTGGTATGAAGAAGGGCCTTGGCCAGAAACGTCACCAACTTTATACAGTTTATTCCTTTTATGGCCACACGGTGGTGTTATTGACGCGTGTTTAGTTTTTGTTGGTCGTGCACCACTGCCAACGCAGCAGATGTGTTTAGCTTTGGCCTAAGTCAGGGGTCGGCAACCTACGGCTCCGGAGCCGCATGCGGCTCTTTACAGGGCTGCTTCTTGACGATATGTACAGTATGTGCTCAGATGCGTTGCGGCTCTTGAAATACTGAATTTTGTACCGAATTGGAAAGAAATGGCTCTTCTTGTTATTTTGGTTGCCGACCCCTGGCCTAAGTGATAATCCCACCCAAATTTGTGTCGTTGAGGCCCTCCCACCACCCGACACGGCCTAAACGAATTAAATTCCCACGCTGGGTATGAGCGTTTAGCGACGGGCAACCCGATTGTTTCAGCTTCAGTTCCCCGGGTGACTTGGAGAACAATTCTCGCAGCCAAACTTGCCAGGGAGCAGCTGCGTCACCAGCAGCGTGAAGGAAACTGGGTGATTGCTACAGCAAAACCTGAACGTGTGTGAGCATCCGGTGCAGTCTGTAAACATCAGCTGTGGGGAGACAAAGGCGGCCTGGCATGCTGCTACCCCCCCCCCCCCTCGTATGCAATGTTTGGCCTTAGTAAGTACTGCTCGCTAACATAAATTAATACCTGATGCAATGCGTCAATATCGCCACTAGGGAGACGAACGCATGGTGTTTGGCGACTCACCCCGTCATGTACCACGCTGGCCTTCATAGTTGCACTTGCCCCAGCAGCATGTGTAGGCTTTACAAGAGGGTCTTTGACTTTGTGTAAGGAAATGGGGTGGATAAGTTGAGTGGGTGGGAGAGCATCCACGTGTGTGTTGTGGAGAGCAGTGGTGCAGCGGTTAGCTCATTGTGCTTCGAACCTGGCGCCCCGAGTTCTGGCGACCCGATTCCCGCTCGTGACCAATAACAGGAACCATGATCTCAACCGGTCCTGGGGCTTTCCCCTAGGTCGACTCGGCCTTAAATGCCTTGTGCGATGAGTAAACATCGCCACTAGGGAGGCATGCATGGTGTTGGCGACCCACCCCCTCGTGTACCATGCCGGCCTTCATAGTTCCACTTGCCCCATCAGTTTGCTAAAGGCTATATGGGGGATCTTTGTGTTGTGACCTGCAATGTCGGGGTGGTTGAACAGAGTGTGGATGGTATCAACCGAGGCCTCGGCATGAGTGGAGGAAGCTACATATGAAGTTACTGGGTCCGTGCGTGTGACCCCGTGAGTATGTAGGCTAAATGGGGGGTTTTTGTCTTGTGTGGTGTGTGGATTTGATTCCAGCCAACACCAGGTCGACTCGGCCTTAAATGAGTACCTGTTGCGGTTTGTAAACATCGCCACTCAGGAGAAAAAGGTGGCTGGGCGTGGTGCTGGCCACCCACCCCCTCGTGTGCCGTACCGGCCTCCATAGGTGCTACTCGCTAACAGCACTGGCCCCAAAATATCTTCAGGCTATAAGGGAGATCTTTGTCTTGTGTAGGAAGATGAACACGGATCAGCTGAAGTCTCTGTCCAAGCACCACGAGGAGGAGATCAAGCACTCGGAGGCCGAGATCCAGCGTCTGAAGAAGGAGATCGAGAGACACAAGGAGAAGGTGAAGGGTCTGCGCAAGATCCAGGAAGACGACTAAGGGAGACGTTCGGTGGCGGGGGGGCGGTGGAGACGTGGGAGGCGGGAGGGGGGCACCGCCATCGCTATGGCTACCGACTGAGTTCCCAGATACCCCCCAGAGAACAGGTCTGCCCGATCGCGGGATTCCCTGATCTTGGGTCCTTTGACTTCCAGCTCCCCGTTGCTCGTTGTGCTCTGGCCGTGTAACCCACCCCGAGCTCCACGGCACCCACTCACGGGCAGCCCCGACCAGCCCTGGCTCGTCTGGCTGTGAGCGGACTGTCGTGCGACGAGGTAGTCCTCGAGTCACATTTGCGATGGCCGTTCTTCCCCTCTCCTCATCCTCCCTCCTCCTCCACCCAGCTCTCGTTTCCCACCACTAACCTGTTTCCCATCGCCTCCCTCCCTCCGTCATCGCTCCCTCCCTCGGCGATCGTGGTTACATTTCTTTCCGCTAAGGAGCAGAGCGCGCGCGGGGATAACCGCCATGGAAACTCTGGGGAGGTTTTCAGATTTCAAATAAATGGAATTCAAACGTGGAGCCGCGTCATCGAGTGAGTGAGGTGCGTGTGCAGGTGTTTCCGTTGCTTGAATTCCACCACCACAACCACCGCCACCACCAGCACCACCATGCGGCATGTGTAATAATTCGTTTTTTTTCAGGACGGGTTTTATTCTGCCGCTGCAAGAGAACGCGTTCCGAGGCAGGAATGTTGGATACAGGATAGTTTTAATAATTATTATCATGGTTATTCGGTTACATGTTGACTAAAAAGTTGCTATGAAATGTCAGGTTTAAAATTTTAACTGCCCCCACTCATCTCTGCCAAACATAAGGGATACGGGATGTGCGTACATACCACTCGCACGTATACCAAACGCTTAAGACCAACCACACACCAGCAATACCACTACGCGCCATTCGCCACTAAGTGCCGGTGACGTCACCACGGCGCTCGTTCCAGGTCGGGTGCACGAGACACACCCAGGTGCCATGGGTTGACTGACTTGAGATGGCTGGCAGATGTCACCTGCTCATCACTGTGCCAATTTGTTGCGTTTTATCCGCCCAGTGCTCCGCTCGTTATTGTGAGCGTCGATCTGTCCTCTGTTGTTGTTGGAGAGTGACTGCCTCCAACTGCCCAGTAGTGTCCTTCACGAGCCTCCTCCATGGAGGCCGATCTTGACACCGCTGGCTCCAGTCATCGGCAAGTCCAATTGGCACCACATCTTGCTGAACCGCATCAGCCCATCTCTTCTCCAGCCCGTGCCGTGCCTATTCATCCCCAAATAGAAACTGCTTGGGCATGTGGTGCCGGGGAATGTAGGCTGCATCACCTAGCCAATGCACCCTCGCCTGCCAGAGGAACTTACGAATGGCATGGTGTCCAGATCTTTTAAGTATCTGTGAGCTCGCCCAATCCAACCTGGTTAAACCCAGGATGGATCGTAGTTCAGGCCAGCCTGAATGTGTCAAACTACATTTCACAAGCATAGAGAAGAGAGGACATAACTGTGGCCGAGAAGACCAGGAGCTTCGTATGAAATGACAGACCAGGTAGCTTCCACACAGCTTTTCGCAGATGATGACAAGATAATGCCGCCCAGAGTGAGGACCCAGCTGCCAAACTGGAGCTGGTCACAAACATACCGCCCAGGGAGCTCCACTCTCACCAACTGGCTCGCCACACGCAAACAGAACAACCGCCATTCGCTACTAAGTGGGGGTGACGTCACCACGGCGCTTGTGCCAGTCTGTGCATGTTAAGGCCACGTGAAGTGTCGAACGCCCGCCGGCAGGAGGTCACGGGACAGACCCAGGTGCGATGGGTTGACTGAGTTAACTGGCCTATACCACACAATTATATCAAATGACAAACTCCATAGAGTCCCAGAGGCTGTTGGTTAAAATGCTACTCGCGAGCACCGATGAAGGCCGGCATGGCACACAGGAGGGTGATGTTGCCAGAACCACTGCTGGCCACCTTTGTCTTTCCAAGCGTGTTGACGTTTGCACACCACGCCGGGTACTCGTTTAAACAACCGAACCGACCTCACAGGAGGCCCTACACCACTGGAGATGCGTCGCTCACCACTGATGTTAACCGTGACCGGCAATTGAACCCAGGTCCGTTAGATTTGTAGTGCAGGTGTGCTTACCGCTGCGCCACCACTCCCCCGCTACACGCGCGCACACGCGTCGTCGTACTGGTTCCGCACACAAACCGCAACGTGTAGCAACAGCAGAGCAGGCCGACGTTATCTGGACGTTCCTGGATGGTAAGAGACCTTGGTCCGCTAAACCCACGGAAAGTGTCGCCAATGTTGGCCATTATCATCCCTGTAGTGAAAGGTCACTTGGGATCACTCGCAGCAAGTGGCAGGACCCTCCCGCAAACGAGTCTTGAGACTCGGCGTGGCTCTCCTGGGTGAACGAGTGTAATCGTGAATGAGAATCGATTTCAGAAAAAACTCGATTCGCACCTCAAGAGTGATGTATTGCTTCGGTGCTCATCTCCCGTTTGCAGCCCCTGCAGAGCCAGTGGTGGAAATTCCACATTCCTATGGCGAGGTAGAGGTTCTGCATCGGACGACCACTTTAATAATAATAACAACCTTCCCCATGAAGTAGTAATTGTATCGACCCCAGAGGGATGGATGGGCTGAGTCAACACCCAACCCTGCTAGGATTTGAACTCGCCGCCTTGTGATTGTTGAGCACTAACGGCCTAAATTTTCATCCACTGCTGGATGAAGGCCCTCCCCAATGTCGGTCGTCCGGTGTCGTTTAGCCAGGCCCCGCGCTGACCGCTGCGGGGGTCGTTGAAGAGGGGGTGACCCCGGGGTATTGCACGGCTTCGAATGTCGCTCGCCACTGATGTTGGCCGTGAGCGGGAATGAAACTCGGGTGCGCCGGGTTAGTGTCGTGGTGCGCGAACCGCGGGTTTATATTTTAACCCTCGCGCAGGAGACTGGCCGGGTCTCACTCGAGCATACGCAGACAAATTTCGATTTAAAGCTTTCGTGACTGTAGGGATTCATCTTCTTGGTTCTTTCGGTAAAGTCACGTAGAAGGGAAATAATAAAATAATACTAAAAAACACATAAAATAAGACGCTGTCTTTCCGACAGCCCTGTTCTTCACCTGAGGACGGCTGCTTGCGTTGTGGCCGAAACGTCGTGAGAATTGTATTTTATTATGTTTTAGTTTTATTATTGTATTATTTCCCTTCTACGTGACTTTACCGAAAGAACCAAGAAGACATAAGCAGACACTCTGCCTCATTAACACATCTGTAAAATAACAAATGAAGTTTTTTTTTTTTGCCACATCCCATCAGCCCCACTGGCTTTCTGGGATTTCGGCAACATTTGTTCAACACAAGATCACATTCTGGGCCAGTTTTCCAGACTTGGCATCGGGCTCGCTTGGGGGAGGGATAAATAGAGGAGGCGAGTTTTTCGCTTGTGTGTTGTTTATGCGTTGAACGAGGACCCCCGTATCTGAAACACAGGGCCTTGCCTATAACATGTGGCAGTTCACCTGCATCGATTCAAGCGAGCCTGGCACGACTGATGAGACACTGGATGTCGACACTCATCTAGAGTTTTGCTTCTGCGTTGCCAACGCCTCTGAAATGAAGGCAGGCCGTGTGGCTGACGGAATGTGTGAAACGTACTTTTATATTTTTAGTTGGCAGGGCGAGAGATATGGGACGCAGGCGTGTGTTGTCTGCTTATTGATTCTGCGAGTCCCTGCAGGAGGCTGTTGCCCAGAACGACGACGCCTGCTGTGTCTCCCGGGCCACTCCAACCTCGTCCTGGCTGCCATTGGCTGCCTCATCCTCACCGGGCGCTGTGTTGGAGGGGAGACCGGGCCGATAATCTTCGACAGCCCCATAATTCTCCCAGAATTCCTCTGTTCCGACTCTCGGGGGGCCGCCATAATTTTCCCACAATCCCTCCGTGCCTCGTTCCGCAAGTCCAGGGGGGTGGCCGCAGTTTTCCCACAATGCCTCCGTTCCGACTCTCGGGGGGCGGCCGCAGTCTTCCCACAATGCCTCGGTGCCCGGCGGCCCCGCGTCTCCGCACGGCGGCCGGCCGGGCACGCCGCTCGCCAGCCCCGTGGCGACGTAGCCCGGGGTCGCGCCGTCGTCCTCGCGGAGGCCCAGGATGGCGGCCACGTTGACGTAGCGCGAGGAGGAGGACGAGGAGGACGAAGAGGAGGACGAGGAGGAGTACGGGAGCTGAGAGGTGTAGCCGCTGTCGGATGAGGGGCAGCGCGCGCCGCGCGCCTGCCATGCGACCGGGGGGGCGGGGAACCCGCGCACGACGCTTGCGTACCCGTCGTCCCCCTCGTCGTCGTCCACGCCCTCGGCATCGCCCCCCTCGTAACCCTCCCTCTCGTCGCCCTCCCCCTCGTCATCACCCCCCTCGTCATCACCCCCCTCGTCATCGCCGCCCTCGTCGCCCTCCCCCTCGTCGCCCTCCCCCTCGTCGCCGTCGCCCCCCCGCTCGTCCTCCCTCTCGTCGCCGCCGCCGTGCTGCGGGTGAAGAGGGCGGCTGTCGCTGTGAAGCGGCCGCCTCTTGCCGGGTCTCACCTCGGCCTCCAGCAGCGTCGCCTGCAGCGTCGCCAGCAGCGGGAACCGGCACGGGTCACACGTGGGGGACGGCGTGTTAGTGTGTGTACGTGTGTACGTGTGTGATGTGTGTGGTGTGTGTGTGTGTGTACGTGTGATGCATGTGTGATGCATGTGTGTGTGGTGTACGTGTGGTGTGTACGTGTGTGTGGTGTACGTGTGTGGTGTGTGTACGTGTGTGGTATGTGTACGTGTGGTTTATTTGCGCGTGTGTGTACGTGCGTGGTGTGTGGGGGAGCGGTGATGTAGTGGTTAGCTCTAGGAACCCGGCGACCCGAGTTTGATTCCCGCTCACGGCCAACACCAGTGATGAGAATTATCTGAACCGGTGCTGGGCCTCCCCTAGGAGTACCTGGGGCAATGTGCAAACATCGCCACTGGGTAGACAAAGGCAGCCAGGCATGGTATTGACCACCCACTCCTTCGAGTGCTGTACCGGCCTTTGTAGGTGCTCACTATTAGCACTTACCCCAACAGTCTGTTAAGGCTATACGGGGGATCTTTGTGTGTGTGCGTGTGCTCACCAGCACGCGTGGCAGGGTGCCGGGAGCCTCTGTCACGTAGTGCAGGGCCCACGCCCCCAGCAGCAGCGCCAGCAGCAGCACCGAGAGCACCACCATCCCCACCACCAGCCACGCGTCTACACGCAACACACACACACGGAGTGGCGTGCGGTGTGGTGAGTGCTGTGTTGTGGTGGCGTGCCGTGCACATGTGGGTGTTGAACCATCGCACCCGCACGTAGCCAACTGCGCTAATCGGAGGTGCTGGTGGCGCGTGGCGTGGGATCTGGAGTGGTGTGGTGTGGCGTGCGACGTGGTGCAGTGCGTGTCGTGCGGTGTGGCCGGGGAGGGCGCGGCGGGGTCCCTACTGGCGGCGTGGCGGCCCGTCCAGCGCGCCGTGGCCCGCGACGGGATCTGTAGGCACGCGCGGCGCGAGTGGTCGCTCCACTTGCGGGGGAACTGCAACTTGAGCCGGGCCTCCACGCACAGCTCCGCTCCGGCCAGCACCTCCCGCAGCGCCAGCTCCTCCACCAGCGGCTGGTCCGGCTGCTGGTGGCACTTCTGTCGTGGGGAGGGGCGGGGTCACGGGAGGTCACGAGTGATGACCCAGGCAAGGGTCACGAGCGATGACCCAGGCAAGGGTCACGAGCGATGACCCAGGTGGTAAGGTGTGGGGGTCGCAGGAGATGTGTGAGCGCCGTGTCGGCCTTCGTAGGTGCTACTCGCTAATGGGACTTGCCCCAGCGGTGTGAGGGGGTGAGGGTGTGAGGGTGAGGCTGGTGAGGGTGTGATGGTGAGGGTGGTGAGGCTGGTGAGGGTGTGATGGTGAGGGTGACGGTGTGATGGTGAGGGTGACGGTGTGATGGTGAGGGTGACGGTGTGATGGTGAGGCTGGTGGGGGTGTGATGGTGAGGGTGGTGAGGCTGGTGAGGGTGAGGGTGTGATGGTGAGGGTGACGGTGTGATGGTGAGGGTGACGGTGTGATGGTGAGGGTGTTGGGGTGTGATGGTGGGGCTGGTGGGGGTGTGATGGTGGGGCTGGTGAGGGTGTGAGGGTGAGGCTGGTGAGGGTGTGATGGTGAGGGTGGTGAGGCTGGTGAGGGTGTGATGGTGAGGGTGACGGTGTGATGGTGAGGGTGACGGTGTGATGGTGAGGGTGTTGGGGTGTGATGGTGGGGCTGGTGGGGGTGTGATGGTGGGGCTGGTGAGGGTGTGATGGTGAGGGTGGTGAGGCTGGTGAGGGTGAGGGTGTGATGGTGAGGGTGACGGTGTGATGGTGAGGGTGACGGTGTGATGGTGAGGGTGTTGGGGTGTGATGGTGGGGCTGGTGGGGGTGTGATGGTGGGGCTGGTGAGGGTGTGAGGGTGAGGCTGGTGAGGGTGTGATGGTGAGGGTGGTGAGGCTGGTGAGGGTGAGGGTGTGATGGTGAGGGTGACGGTGTGATGGTGAGGGTGACGGTGTGATGGTGAGGGTGTTGGGGTGTGATGGTGGGGCTGGTGGGGGTGTGATGGTGGGGCTGGTGAGGGTGTGATGGTGAGGCTGGTGAGGCTGGTGAGGGTGAGACTGGTGAGGGTGATGGTGAGGCTGGCGAGGGTGAGGGTGTGAGGGTGTGATGGTCAGGCTGGTGAGGGTGTGATGGTGAGGGTGACGGTGTGATGGTGAGGCTGGTGAGGGTGTGATGGTGAGGCTGGTGAGGGTGTGATGGTGAGGGTGACGGTGTGATGGTGAGGGTGACGGTGTGATGGTGAGGGTGTTGGGGTGTGATGGTGAGGGTGTTGGGGTGTGATGGTGGGGCTGGTGAGGGTGTGATGGTGAGGCTGGTGAGGGTGAGGCGGGTGAGGGTGAGGGTGTGATGGTGAGGCTGGTGAGGGTGTGAGGGTGTGATGGTGAGGGTGTCGGGGTGTGATGGTGAGGCTGGTGAGGGTGTGAGGGTGTGATGGTGAGGCTGGTGAGGGTGTGAGGGTAAGGGTGTGATGGTGAGGGTGTCGGGGTGTGATGGTGAGGCTGGCGAGGGTGAGGGTGTGAGGGTGAGGGTGTGATGGTGAGGCTGGTGAGGGTGAGGGTGTGATGGTGAGGCTGGCGAGGGGAGGGTGTGAGGGTGAGGGTGTGATGGTGAGGGTGTCGGGGTGTGATGGTGAGAGTGTTGGGGTGAGGCTGGTGAGGGTTTGATGGTGAGGCTGGTGAGTGTGCGAGGGGGTGAAGCTGGTGAGGCTGGTGATGGTGAGGCTGATGAGGGTGTGATGGTGAGGCTGGTGATGGTGAGGCTGGTGATGGTGAGGGTGTGATGGTGAGGCTGGCGAGGCTGGTGAGGCTGGTGAGGGGGTGAGGATGGTGAGGGTGTGCGAGGCTGGTGAGGGTGTGCGAGGCTGGTGAGGGTGTGCGAGGCTGGTGAGGGTGTGCGAGGCTGGTGATGGTGTGCGAGGCTGGTGATGGTGAGGCTGGTGATGGTGAGGGTGTGATGGTGAGGCTGGCGAGGCTGGTGAGGCTGGTGAGGGGGTGAGGCTGGTGATGGTGAGGGTGTGATGGTGAGGGTGTGCGAGGCTGGTGAGGGTGTGCGAGGCTGGTGAGGGTGTGCGAGGGTTACCCACGTGCCACCTGCGGGCGGCAGCAGCTGGCACACGTGCAGGTCCCAGCGGGCGCCGCGGTACAGCTCGGGCCGGGCGCCCGGGGCCCGCAGGGCCACCACCACCCGCGGCACCCTCCCCTCCCTCGCCGCCTCCACCTCCTCGTCGTCCACCTCCTCGTCCACCTCCACGCGAACCCTCACCTCGGGGGCACTCCACTGGGCTGGGGCAGCGAAGACGCGTGTCTGGTGAGATGCGTGTGTGTGACGCGGTGCGTGTGACGAGCTGTGTGTGTGTAGAGGTGTGTGACGAGATGTGTGAAGAGGCGTGTGTGTGACGAGGTGTGTGTGACGTGGTGTGTGACGATGTGTGTGTTGAGGTGTGTGTGTGTTGAGGTGTGTGTGTGATGTGGTGTGTGTGTTGAGGTTTGTGACGAGGTGTGTGTGACGAGGTGTGCGGGAGTGGTGGTCGTGGTTACTTATGCCCCCACTGAAGACGAACATCCGTGGAGGGATGCGGGCAAGGCCGATGAGTCAGATGCCTTCTATGACCTCCTGTCACAGGTTCTGGCTTAAGTGGCCCCTCGGGATAGAGTCATCTTGTTGGGTGACTTCAATGCCCGAGTTGGTCATGATGCTGGCACCTGGTCTGGAGTGATTGGAAGGCATGGGCCAGATCAGCTCAATAACAATGGCAGGAGGCTGCTAGATTTGTGTGCAGCCCATGGCCTTGATTACCGACACGCTGTTCCGGCATCGGCGCATCCACACAACATCATGGATGCATCCCGGTTCCAAGCAAGAACATCTGCTGGACTACATAGTGACGGAACAGCGGATGCGGGCCCATGTCCTTGACACCAGGACCTACCGTGGAGCTGATCTGCCCACTGACCATCGACTTGTCATCTGTAAGATGCGCCTGCCATTCTTCCACTCCGGTGGTGGGTGTACACCCAGGACCCCATTCAAACCCTTAGTGGCATGGTCTCAACTAGCTGATGAAAGTTGCAAGCGAGAATTTCATCATCACTTGCAGCTGGGGTTGGCATTGTCCCCCACTCCTGATGTTGAGGGGAAATGGGCGAGGTTTAGAACTGTGGCTCATACAGCTGCAATGGCTGCTTTGGGTCCACGGTCCAGACTTCCTCAGAGACCCTGGCTGACAGAGAAGGTATTCAGCCTGGCTGAGAAAAAGCGACAGGCCCACTCCCATCGGCTACAGCATCCCACGTTGGAAGAATGAGGAGGTTTACCACAGCCTTCGCTTGGAGGTTCGGAGAGCCGTGAGGCGCTGCAAGGATGGGTGGTGGTCGCGGGTTGCTGAGGAGATGGACTTTCGCGACCAATATTATTCATAATAACGTTTTTGGGTTAGATGATGCTGGATGCAATTACCAGCGAAACGTCGTACTCAAAAATTGTAAATGTTGTGGTTTCACGCTTCAACACACCGGTGGGCTAAAGTAGTGAACTATTTGTCTTTAGTCAACGTGACACTTTTTTGCTGATTGGCCGTGTCGGGTGGTGGAGGGTTAAGACACATTTATAAATAACGCAATCTAACCCAAAAAACTTTATTATTAATTATGAGGAGATGGAGTCTGCATCAGTGGCCCACGATCACAAATCGCTCTTTAATTCCATCAAAAAAGTAACCTGCAGCGCCACACCTATTACCATCAATAGGGGAAAGAATGGTGATCCAAGGTTTGCAGATTTGCTGAGCATTTCTATGAGGTCCTGGGGGAGGGGAAATTCCTCAGCCTGGAAACATCATGGGACAAAGTGGGGATGACCCTGCTGAGGCTGCGGTGCCTCAAATATTGGAGGAGGAAGTCACCCCTTGTGAGTGGCTGGATGAGGTGCCATCTGTTGAGGAAGTAATGAAGGCGATCCAGAGTCTGAGACCAGGAAAGGCACCGGGCAGAGATGATCTCCCAAGTGAAATGCTGAGGGAGGGTGGCGTTTGTGCGCAGACTGCCCTACATGACATCATAACAACAGTCTAGACCACAGGATTGGTTCCGCAGGATTGGAAGGATGCCCTGGTGGTCCCCCTCTTTAAGAAGGGGGACCGCACAGACTGTAACAACTAC
The DNA here is from genome assembly GCF_015708825.2 of Lethenteron reissneri. Classification (NCBI taxonomy): domain Eukaryota; kingdom Metazoa; phylum Chordata; class Hyperoartia; order Petromyzontiformes; family Petromyzontidae; genus Lethenteron; species Lethenteron reissneri. The sequence continues at coordinate 965,959 of NC_083834.1, forward strand.
AGGGGCATCTCACTCCTCAGTGTGCCAGGAAAGGTTCTGGCAAGGATTATTCAACATCGCCTTGCTAGGCACGCTGAGGAAAGGCTTGCGGAGCCCCAATGCGGTTTCAAGAAAGGGCGGTCCTGCGCAGATGCCATATTGTCTGTCCGTCTGCTACAGCAGAGGTATAGGGAATTCCAACAAGACCTACATCTCTGCTTTATAGACCTGGTCAAGGCCTATAATACCATCAGTAGGCCTGGGCTCTGGGTTGTTCTTCGTGCTTTCGGAGTCCCTGACCCTCTGCTCACGCTCATTAAGGACCTTCATGATGGTGAGCGGGCCCGGGTAAAACTACGTGGCCGGGAGTCAGAGCCAGTCCCTGTTCACTTTGGGGTGTGACAGGGATGTCCTCTGGCTCCCACATTATTTAATATCTATTTTGACCGCATTGTTCGTGAAGCCTTCAATAGCTGTATCGGAGGAATTTCCATTTGGTACAGATACAATGGGAGGCTGATCGATGCCCGGGTGTGGTCAAGGGATGGCTCCCTATTGCTCAACCACGTTATGTATGCCGATGATCTGGTAATTGCTGCTCACTCAGAGGAGGAGTTGGAGGCGCTGCTGCTGAACCTGGAGCTTGCCACCAAGAGGTGGGGCCTTACCATCAGCCCCACCAAAACTAAGCACCCACCTGGATATTTTGTACCATCGGACACTCCACCCCCATAACTCCCAATTGGTGATAGGACAGTTGCGGAGAGAGTGGAGAGTTTCCCATACCTTGGCAGTGTGCTCATGACCGGCTCCTGTTTAACAGCAGAGGTCTCACTCCAAATCAGTCGAGCGGCATTATCTTTTCATCGGTTGCGTAACGCTGTGTGGAAGCTACCTGGTCTATCACTTTGTACGAAGCTTCAGGTCTTCTCGGCCACGGTCATTCCCTCCTCTAAGCTTGCGAAACGTGGACCCCCCTAATGGAACATCAGTCGACCCGTGGCACCTGGGTCTGCCCCGAATGCGGGTGTTGTTGTTGTGTGACGCGGTGTGTGACGCGGTGTGCGTGTGTCTCGTACTGTCATCGAGTGGTCTGAAGAACTTGGAGAGCCCCCAGCAAGGCGCCCTGCCCCCAGTGGGGGGCCCCCCGCCCCCAGTGGGGGGCCCCCCGCCCCCAGTGGGGGGCCCCCCCTGCACGCGGGCGCGGTAGCGCTCGGCGGGGTGGTGCAGCTCCAGGGGGCAGCGCAGCACCCCCTGGCCCCCGCAGCGCGCCACCTCCGTCCACGATTGCCCGTTCCTGACAACACGCACACAACACGCACATCACGCACACACACAACACACACAAAACACACAACACACACATCACGCACACACACACACACAACACACAACATACACAACACGCACACAACACACACAACACGCACACACACACAACACACACAACACACACACACACAACACACACAACACGCACAACACACAACACACACATCACGCACACAACACGCACACACACACACAACACACACAACACATACAACACACACAACACACACAACACACACATCACGCACACACACACACAACACACACACAACACGCACACAACACACACACAACACGCACAACACGCACACACACACAACACGCACAACACGCAAACACACAACACACACAACACGCACACACACAACACACACAACACGCAAACACACAACACACACAACACGCACACACACAACACACACAACACACACACAACACACACATCACGCACACACACACACAACACGCACACAACACACACACATCACACACACACCACACACATCACGCACACACACACACACAACACGCACACAACACACACATCACGCACACACACACAACACACACACATCACGCACACACACACACAACACACACACAACACGCACACACACACACAACATACACACATCACACACATCACACATCACGCACACACACATCACGCACACACACACAACACACAACACACACATCACGCACACACACAACACACACACAACACACACACACACAACACGCACAACACACAACACGCACACATACACAACACGCACACACACACACAACACATACAACACACAACACACACAACACACACAACACACACACAACACACATCACGCACACACACAACACGCACAACACACACACAACACACACACATCACGCACACACATACACACAACACACACACAACACACAACATACACAACACGCACACAACACACACAACACGCACACACACACAACACACACAACACACACACAACACACACAACACGCACAACACACAACACACACATCACGCACACAACACGCACACACACACACAACACACACACACACACAACACACACAACACACACAACACACACAACACACACAACACGCACACAACACACACACACACATCACGCACACACACACACAACACGCACAACACGCACACACACACAACACACACAACACGCAAACACACAACACACACAACACGCACACACACAACACACACAACACGCAAACACACAACACACACAACACGCACACACACACAACACACACAACACACACACAACACACACAACACGCACAACACACAACACACACATCACGCACACAACACGCACACACACACACATCACGCACACACACACAACACACACACAACACGCACACAACACACACAACACACACAACACGCACACAACACACACACACACATCACGCACACACACACACAACACGCACAACACGCACACACACACAACACACACAACACGCAAACACACAACACACACAACACGCACACACACAACACACACAACACGCAAACACACAACACACACAACACGCACACACACAACACACACAACACACACACAACACACACATCACGCACACACACACACAACACGCACACAACACACAACACACACACATCACACACACACCACACACATCACGCACACACACACACACAACACGCACACAACACACACATCACGCACACACACACAACACACACACATCACGCACACACACACACAACACACACACAACACGCACACACACACACAACATACACACATCACACACATCACACATCACGCACACACACATCACGCACACACACACAACACACAACACACACATCACGCACACACACAACACACACACAACACACACACACACAACACGCACAACACACAACACGCACACACACACAACACGCACACACACACACCACACATACAACACACAACACACACAACACACACAACACACACACAACACACACATCACGCACACACACAACACGCACAACACACACACAACACACACATCACGCACACACATACACACAACACACACACAACACACAACACGCACACACACACACATCATGCACACAACACGCACACACACAACACGCACACAACACGCACACACACACACCACACACACAACACACGCACACAACACACAACACGCACACACACACACATCACACACACACACAACACACACAACACATACATCACGCACACAACACACACACACACAACACGCACACACAACACACACAACACGCACACACAACACACACAACACGCACACAACACACACAACACACACACACAACACACACACACAACACACACATCACACACACAACACACACATCACGCACACACAACACACACACAACACACACATCACGCACACAACACATACATCACGCACACAACACACACACACACAACACGCACACACACAACACACACAACACATACATCACACACACAACACACACACACACAACACACAACACACACAACACACACAACACACACATCACGCACACACACACACAACACGCACACACACACACACATCACGCACACACAACACACACACACAACACACACATCACGCACACACCACACACAACACGCACACAACACACACACACATCACGCACACAACACACAACACGCACATCATGCACACACACACAACACACACACAACACGCACACAACACACACACAACACACACAACACACACACAACACACACATCACGCACACACACACACAACACACACACACAACACACACAACACACACACAACACACACACACATCACGCACACAACACACAACACGCACATCATGCACACACACACAACACACACACAACACGCACACAACACACACACAACACACACACACAACACACACAACACACATCACGCACACACACAACACGCACACAACACACAACACACACATCACGCACAACACACACACAACACACAAACAACACACAACACACAAATCACGCACACACACACAACACACACACAACACACACACATCACGCGCACACACACACAACACGCACACAACACACACACACATCATGCACAACACACACACAACACACACACAACACACACATCACGCACACACACACAACACACACACACATCACGCACACACACACACACACGCACACAACACACAACACACACATCACGCACACACACACATCACGCACACACACACACAACACACACAACACGCACACAACACACAACACACACATCACGCACACACACACACATCACACACACACAACACACACACATCACACACACACAACACACACAACACGCACACACAACACACACACAACACGCACACAACACGCACACACAACACGCACAACACGCACACAACACACAACACACACATCACGCACAACACGCACACACAACACACACATCATGCACACACACACACAACACACACACAACACACACATCACGCACACACACACACAACACACACACAACACGCACAACACACACACAACACACACACATCACGCACACACACACAACACACACACAACACACAACACGCACACACATCATGCACACAACACGCACACACAACACACACACACAACACGCACACAACACGCACACACACACACCACACACACAACACACGCACACAACACACAACACGCACACACACACATCACACACACACAACACACACAATACATACATCACGCACACAACACACACACACAACACGCACACACAACACACACAACACGCACACACAACACACACAACACGCACACAACACACACAACACACACACAACACACATCACGCACACAAGCACACACACACACAACACACACAACACATACATCACGCACACAACACACACACACACAACACGCACACACACACAACACACACAACACATACATCACACACACAACACACACACACACAACACACACATCACACACACACAACACACACATCACGCACACACACACACAACACGCACACACACACACACACATCACGCACACACAACACACACACACAACACACACATCACGCACACACACACAACACACACACAACACGCACACAACACACACACACATCACGCACACAACACACAACACGCACATCACGCACACACCACACACAACACACACACAACACGCACACAACACACACACAACACACACACAACACACACATCACGCACACACACACACAACACACACACAACACACACAACACACACACACAACACACACACAACACACAACACGCACACACACACACATCATGCACACAACACGCACACACAACACACACACACACAACACGCACACAACACGCACACACACACACCACACACACAACACACGCACACAACACACAACACGCACACACACACATCACACACACACAACACACACAATACATACATCACGCACACAACACACACACACAACACGCACACACAACACACACAACACGCACACACAACACACACAACACGCACACAACACACACAACACACACACAACACACATCACGCACACAAGCACACACACACACAACACACACGACACATACATCACGCACACAACACACACACACACAACACGCACACACACACACAACACACACAACACATACATCACACACACAACACACACACACACAACACACACATCACACACACACAACACACACATCACGCACACACACACACAACACGCACACACACACACACATCACGCACACACAACACACACACACACAACACACACATCACGCACACACACACAACACACACACAACACGCACACAACACACACACACATCACGCACACAACACACAACACGCACATCACGCACACACACACAACACACACACAACACGCACACAACACACACACAACACACACACAACACACACATCACGCACACACACACACAACACACACACAACACACACAACACACACAACACACATCACGCACACACACACAACACGCACACAACACACAACACACACATCACGCACAACACACACACAACACACACACAACACACAACACACACATCACGCACACACACAACACACACACAACACACACACATCACGCGCACACACACACAACATGCACACAACACACACACACATCATGCACAACACACACACAACACACACACAACACACACATCACGCACACACACAACACACACACACAACACACACACATCACGCACACACACACAACACGCACACAACACACAAAACACACATCACGCACACACACATCACGCACACACACACACAACACCACACACACAACACGCACACAACACACAACACACACATCACGCACACACACACACAACACACACACACAACACACACACAACACACACATCACACACACACACAACACACACACATCACGCACACACACACACAACACACACACAACACGCACACACAACACACACACAACACACACACAACACGCACATAACACGCACACACAACACGCACAACACGCACACAACACACACACAACCACGCACACACAACACACACAACACGCACACACAACACACACAACACGCACACACAACACACACACGCACACACACACACGCACACACAACACACGCACAACACACACAACCACACACACACACACACACACAACACGCACAACACACACACCACACAACACACCAACACACACACACGCACACACACACAACACGCACACAACAACACACACAACACCACACACACAACACACACACACACACCGCACACACACACAACACGCACACACAACAACACAACACGCACACAACACACACACACACAACAGACACATCACGCACAACACGCACACACAACACACACAACACACACAACACGCACACAACACACACACAACACGCACACAACACGCACAACACGCCACACAACATACACACAACACGCACACACAACACGCACAACACGCACACACAACACACACAACACACACACAACACACACACAACACACACAACACACACACCACGCACACAACACGCACACCAACACGCACACAACACGCACACACAACACGCACACAACACACACACAACACGCACACACAACACGCACAACACGCACACAACACACACACAACACGCACACACAACACACACAACACGCACACACAACACACACAACACGCACACACAACACGCACACACAACACACACAACACGCACATCACGCACACACACACACACAACACACACACACACACACAACACACACAACACGCACACAACACACACACAACACACACACAACACGCACACACAACACACACAACACACACAACACACACACAGCACACACAACACACACAACACACACAACACGCACACAACACACACACAACACGCACACACAACACACACAACACACACAACACACACAACACACAACACACACAACACGCACACACAACACACACACACACAACAAACACACACAACACACACAACACACACACAACACACACAACACACACACAACACACACAACACGCACAACACACACAACACACACAACACGCACACAGACAAATAGTCGCCACTCGTGTTCGTGGTGGTGCTGATAAGCGAGTGGGTGGAGGTATGGGTGGTGGCTGGGTGTGGGTGGGGATTTGGATGTGGGTGGTGGTTTGGGTGGTGGTGTGGGCGGTGGGTGGTGGTGTGGGTGGTGGTGTGGGTGTGGGTGGGGGTGTGGGTGGGGGTGGGGGTGGGTCCCCTCACCTGAGGAGCTGCACCCTGTACGAGGTGTCGGCCCCGCCCCCTTCGGGGGGCTCCCAGCTGAGCACGTGGTTGAAGTCCCGCGAGCTGATGGTCACGTGACGCGGGGGAGCGCACTTGGTCACGGAGCCCCCCTGGCTGGGGGTCAGGGGTCCCGGAGTGGAGGACACTTTTTGGGGGGGGGGGTGGGGTACGCATGGGAGAGAGGGGGCAGGTGGGTTAGAGAGGGGAGAGTTGACCTGCATAGCACGAGGAGGCCACAGCCCGAACCGTCTGTGCTTTGACCACAATTAGAAGGGGCGGCGTTTTCGTTCGTTTGAATGCAACCTCTTGACCGGTTTCGGCATTCGGGTGTCTCATCAGCAGCGTGGTTGCGGCACAGCGTGTTGCGTGGTGTCAGTGTGTAGTGTGATAGTGAGGCACGTGTTGTGTGGTGTCAGTGTGTAGTGTGATAGTGAGGCACGTGTTGCGTGGTGTCAGTGTGTAGTGTGATAGTGAGGCACGTGTTGTGTGGTGTCAGTGTGTAGTGTGATAGTGAGGCACGTGTTGCGTGGTGTCAGTGTGTAGTGTGATAGTGAGGCACGTGTTGTGTGGTGTCAGTGTGTAGTGTGATAGTGAGGCACGTGTTGTGTGGTGTCAGTGTGTAGTGTGATAGTGAGGCACGTGTTGCGTGGTGTCAGTGTGTAGTGTGATAGTGAGGCACGTGTTGCGTGGTGTCAGTGTGTAGTGTGATAGTGAGGCACGTGTTGCGTGGTGTCAGTGTGTCGTGTGATAGTGAGGCACGTGTTGTGTGGTGTCAGTGTGTCGTGTGATAGTGAGGCACGTGTTGTGTGGTGTCTGTGTGTAGTGTGATAGTGAGGCACGTGTTGTGTGGTGTCAGTGTGTAGTGTGATAGTGAGGCACGTGTTGCGTGGTGTCAGTGTGTAGTGTGAAAGTGAGGCACGTGTTGCGTGGTGTCAGTGTGTAGTGTGATAGTGAGGCACGTGTTGCGTGGTGTCAGTGTGTAGTGTGATAGTGAGGCACGTGTTGCGTGGTGTCAGTGTGTAGTGTGATAGTGAGGCACGTGTTGCGTGGTGTCAGTGTGTAGTGTGATAGTGAGGCACGTGTTGCGTGGTGTCAGTGTGTAGTGTGATAGTGAGGCACGTGTTGCGTGGTGTCAGTGTGTAGTGTGATAGTGAGGCACGTGTTGCGTGGTGTCAGTGTGTAGTGTGATAGTGAGGCACGTGTTGCGTGGTGTCAGTGTGTAGTGTGATAGTGAGGCGCGTGTTGTGTGGTGTCAGTGTGTAGTGTGATAGTGAGGCACGTGTTGGTGGTGTCAGTGGTAGTGTGATAGGAGGCAGTGTGTAGTGTGATAGTGAGGCGCGTGTTGTGTGGTGTCAGTGTGTAGTGTGATAGTGAGGCACGTGTTGCGTGGTGTCAGTGTGTAGTGTGATAGTGAGGCACGTGTTGCGTGGTGTCAGTGTGTAGTGTGATAGTGAGGCGCGTGTTGTGTGGTGTCAGTGTGTAGTGTGATAGTGAGGCACGTGTTGCGTGGTGTCAGTGTGTAGTGTGATAGTGAGGCACGTGTTGCGTGGTGTCAGTGTGTAGTGTGATAGTGAGGCACGTGTTGTGTGGTGTCAGTGTGTAGTGTGATAGTGAGGCACGTGTTGCGTGGTGTCAGTGTGTAGTGTGATAGTGAGGCGCGTGTTTCGTGGTGTCAGTGTGTAGTGTGATAGTGAGGCACGTGTTGCGTGGTGTCTGTGTGTAGTGTGATAGTGAGGCACAGCGTGTTGCGTGGTGTCAGTGTGTAGTGTGATAGTGAGGCGCGTGTTGCGTGGTGTCAGTGTGTAGTGTGATAGTGAGGCACGTGTTGCGTTGTGTCAGTGTGTAGTGTGATAGTGAGGCACGTGTTGCGTGGTGTCAGTGTGTAGTGTGATAGTGAGGCACGTGTTGCGTGGTGTCAGTGTGTAGTGTGATAGTGAGGCACGTGTTGTGTGGTGTCAGTGTGTAGTGTGATAGTGAGGCACGTGTTGCGTGGTGTCAGTGTGTAGTGTGATAGTGAGGCACGTGTTGTGTGGTGTCAGTGTGTAGTGTGATAGTGAGGCACGTGTTGTGTGGTGTCAGTGTGTAGTGTGATAGTGAGGCACGTGTTGCGTGGTGTCAGTGTGTAGTGTGATAGTGAGGCACGTGTTGCGTGGTGTCAGTGTGTAGTGTGATAGTGAGGCACGTGTTGTGTGGTGTCAGTGTGTAGTGTGATAGTGAGGCACGTGTTGCGTGGTGTCAGTGTGTAGTGCGATAGTGAGGCACGTGTTGTGTGGTGTCAGTGTGTAGTGTGATAGTGAGGCACGTGTTGCGTGATCTCAGTGTGTAGTGTGATAGTGAGGCACGTGTTGCGTGGTGTCAGTGTGTAGTGTGAAAGTGAGGCACGTGTTGCGTGGTGTCAGTGTGTAGTGTGATAGTGAGGCACGTGTTGCGTGGTGTCAGTGTGTAGTGTGATAGTGAGGCACGTGTTGTGTGGTGTCAGTGTGTAGTGCGATAGTGAGGCACGTGTTGCGTGGTGTCAGTGTGTAGTGTGATAGTGAGGCACGTGTTGTGTGGTGTCAGTGTGTAGTGTGATAGTGAGGCACGTGTTGTGTGGTGTCAGTGTGTAGTGTGATAGTGAGGCGCGTGTTGTGTGGTGTCAGTGTGTAGTGTGATAGTGAGGCACGTGTTGTGTGGTGTCAGTGTGTAGTGTGATAGTGAGGCACGTGTTGCGTGGTGTCAGTGTGTAGTGTGATAGTGAGGCACGTGTTGCGTGGTGTCAGTGTGTAGTGTGATAGTGAGGCACGTGTTGCGTGGTGTCAGTGTGTAGTGTGATAGTGAGGCACGTGTTGCGTGGTGTCAGTGTGTAGTGTGATAGTGAAGCACGTGTTGCGTGGTGTCTGTGTGTAGTGTGATAGTGAGGCACGTGTTGCGTGGTGTCAGTGTGTCGTGTGATAGTGAGGCACGTGTTGCGTGGTGTCAGTGTGTAGTGTGATAGTGAGGCACGTGTTGCGTGGTGTCAGTGTGTAGTGTGATAGTGAGGCACGTGTTGTGTTAAAAGCTGACATCCCCCTCCCACCGCCCCCCACGCCCCATCGCGCATTCGACGTTTCTCCTGCACGGCGTCCATGCCGCAGCCTGTATCCACAGTGGTAGTAGCAGTGGTAGTAGCAGTGGCAGTGGTAGTAGCAGTGGTAGTAGCGGTAGTAGTAGCGGTAGTAGTAGCGGTAGTAGTAGTAGTGGTTGTAGCAGTGGTAGTAGTAGTGGTAGTAACAGTGGTAGTGGTAGTAGTAGTGGTAGTAGTAGTGGTAGTAGCAGTGGTAGTAGCAGTGGTAGTGGCAGTAGTAGTGGTAGTAGTGGTAGTAGTGGTAGTAGCAGTGGTAGTGGTAGTAGTAGTGGTAGTAGCAGTGGTAGTAGCAGTGGTAGTGGTAGTGGTAGTAGTAGTGGTAGTAGTGGTAGTAGCAGTGGTAGTGGTAGTAGTAGTGGTAGTAGTAGTGGTAGTAGTAGTGGTAGTAGCAGTGGTAGTGGTAGTAGTGGTAGTGGTAGTAGTAGTGGTAGTAGTAGTAGTAGCAGTGGTAGTAGCAGTGGCAGTGGTAGTAGCAGTGGCATTAGTAGCGGTAGTAGTAGCGGTAGTAGTAGCGGTAGTAGTAGTAGTGGTTGTAGCAGTGGTAGTAGTAGTGGTAGTAACAGTGGTAGTGGTAGTAGTAGTGGTAGTAGTAGTGGTAGTAGTAGTGGTAGTAGCAGTGGTAGTGGTAGTAGTAGTGGTAGTAGCAGTGGTAGTAGCAGTGGTAGTGGTAGTAGTAGTGGTAGTAGTGGTAGTAGTGGTAGTAGCAGTGGTAGTGGTAGTAGTAGTGGTAGTAGCAGTGGTAGTAGCAGTGGTAGTGGCAGTGGTAGTGGTAGTAGTAGTGGTAGTAGTAGTGGTAGTAGTGGTAGTAGCAGTGGTAGTGGTAGTAGTAGTGGTAGTAGTAGTGGTAGTAGTAGTGGTAGTAGCAGTGGTAGTGGTAGTAGTGGTAGTGGTAGTAGTAGTGGTAGTAGTAGTAGTAGCAGTGGTAGTGGTAGTAGTAGCAGTGGCAGTTGTAGTAGTGGTAGTAGTGGTAGTAGCAGTGGTAGTGGTAGTAGTAGTGGTAGTAGCAGTGGTAGTGGTAGTAGTAGCAGTGGCAGTTGTAGTAGTGGTAGTAGCAGTGGTAGTGGTAGTAGTAGTGGTAGTAGCAGTGGTAGTGGTAGTAGTAGCAGTGGCAGTTGTAGTAGTGGTAGTAGTGGTAGTAGCAGTGGTAGTGGTAGTAGTAGTGGTAGTAGTAGTGGTAGTAGTAGTGGTAGTAGCAGTGGTAGTGGTAGTAGTAGTGGTAGTAGTAGTGGTAGTAGCAGTTGTAGTAGTGGTAGTAGTGGTAGTAGTAGTGGAAGTAGCAGTGGTAGTAGCGAGAGAAGGGCGACAGGGAGGCGTCTGACCGCCGGTGAGCGAGCGAGTGAGCTGGTGACTCGGTGAGTGCCGGGTCGGCCATCAACTCCCACTGCCGCCACGGTGGCGAGGAGATGTTAACTACCTCGCCTGGTCTACAGGAGGTCGTGGGTTCGATCACAACCCTGACGCCTGCTGCTGCTGTATATTTGGAGTTTGCGTGTCTCTCTCTCATCATCATCACGGTGGCTAGATGTTAACTACCTCGCCTGGTATACAGGAGGTCGTGGGTTGGATCCCGACTTTGAAGCCTGCTGCTGTAAATTTGGAGTTTGAGTGTCTCTCTCCCCGTGGTCGCGTGCGTGGATTTTTCTCCGGGTCCTCCGGTTTTCCCCCCTCCAACATTTAGAATCAACAGCACGTGTTTAGAGCACAGGGTGCTTCAATTTTTTTTAAACATGGGACTATCGCTTTTTTATGGAAAAAGAACGGATAATACACTGATAACGTGATAACAAATGTAATGTTAGTAGCTTCAAAAGTCTCCACTCGTTCGCCATCGTTGTCAACACGTGCCTGGAATCGTCTCCAGGTGGTCTCCAGAGCTCGGAGGCGGCACGTTTCCTGCGATAATTGTTGCCAATTCTCAGAAGTGTGAACATTCGTTGAAGCGCACTCCCTTATTTAGCTGCGACAATACATTTCCACGCGACGACGACGATGACGACGACGAGCCACTTATAATAATAAAAGGGGTTTTTCCCTTTTTTTCTGGAAACAAAACTGAAACATTTTACAAGGATTCACGTCTGCATTCACCACAATACTTGCGGTCAAATGTAAACAAGAAACACTCTGATAATATATGCCTTGTCCTTGAATCTGATTGGTCCACACCAGAGACAGCTTTCTTTTGAGCCTCGACCCAATTGGTGCTCGGCCAGAGGACGCCAAAAGGCGTCCACAGCTCCAAGACAATGCACCGTCAAAGTAATGAGAGCTGGGGGTGAGCATCTACATCATTAGACCTCCTTTGCCAGTACCAAGATATGCTCACCCCGAGCCCTCATTACCTTGATAGTGCAGCATTGTCTGTGAGCTGTGCGCCTTTTGGCGTCCTCTGGTCGAGCACCAATTGAGAGGAGGCTCAAAAGAAAGCCGTCTCTGGTGTGGACCAATCAGTTTCAAGGACAATGCATATTTTTTTTTCACCTGAGGACGACTGCTTGTGTTGTCGCCGAAACGTCGTGAGAATTGTATTTTATTATGTTTTATTTTATTATTTCCCGTCTACGTGACTTTACCGAAAGAACCAAGAAGACAATGCATAGATTAGCAGAGTGTGTTTTTTACACTATGGGGACCTCATTTGCCAGTAAAAATATGATAATTGGTTCTTTACCCTTCTATCTGGCAACAAAACTGACACCTTTTTGCAAGGAGTCATGTTTACATAGACCGCAATACCTGCAGTCATAATACAAACAAAAGAACATAACTCTGATAATGTGCACTGTCCTTGAAGTTGATTGGTCCACACCCGAGACAGCTTTCCTTCGAGCCTAGTCTCATATGGGTTGGACCAGATGACGCCAGATAGAAGGGTAAAGAACCAATTATCATATTATCATATTTTTACTGGCAAATGAGGTCCCCATAGTGTAGATGCTTGCCCCGAGCTCTCATACTCTGATGGTGCATTGTCCTTGAGTTGTGCGCCTTTTGGCGTCATCTGGTCCAACCCATATGAGACTAGGCTCGAAGGAAAGCTGTCTTGGGTGTGGACCAATCAACTTCAAGGACAGTGCACATTGTCAGAGTTATGTTCTTTTGTTTGTATTATGACTGCAGGTATTGCGGTCTATGCAAACATGACTCCTTGCAAAAAGGTGTCAGTTTTGTTGCCAGATAGAAGGGTAAAGAACCATTATCAGTGTGTTTTTTGTTTGCATTTTGACTGCAAGTATTGTGGTTAATGCAGGGATGAATCCTCGTAAAAAGGTTTCAGTTTTGTTGCCAGAAAAAAGGGGGGAAACCCTCTTATTATATTTTGGTACTGGCAAAGGAGGTTTAATGATGACGAGCCACTTCTTTGGGCTATCATGAGTGAGCGCCAGGCCGCTCCTGAAAGCGAGTTCACGTAGCCCCGGTGTGGGCCTTACCCTGCTGGTCAAATAACAATGACAGTCAAATAACGAGACTCGTAGTAGGGATGGGATAATGAACGCACCACGGAGCTCACGATTTAAATGCCGCTGGCTGCTGCTGCTGGGTTGGCAGTGGTGGTGCACGGCACAGCCGACAGTGACTCAACGCGTTCATCAATGAACGCCGCGACGTTTCGGGCAATGACCCTGCTTCACGTCACCGCAGATGTGGCATCAGCGTTCCACGTGGGAGGCCGCGCTTTGCCGAGAAGTTTGTGGGGGGGGGTGGAGAGGGGGCGGTGGGGAAGGAGAGGGGCAGTTGCGGGGGGGGCAGTGAGGGAGGGGCTGTGGGGGAGGGGCTGAGGGGGGGCTGTGGGGAGGGGAGGGGCTGTGGGGGAGGGGTGGGCGAGGGGAGGGGCTGAGGGGAGGGGCTGAGGGGGGGCTGTGGGGGAGGGGCGGGGCTGCGGGGGAGGGGTGCTCGCTGTGTTTCTCGGAACAGCAGCAGCAGCAGCAGGAGGCGGGGCCCGTGCTGGTGACGTCACGGCGCGAATGACGCATTCCCCGTCAGCAACTCGCAGGGGCGGCACACACACGTGCATACACACACACACGTGTACACACACACGTGTACACACACACACGTGTATACACACACACACACACGTGTACACACACACACACGTGTACACACACACACGTGTACACACGTGTATACACACACACACACACGTGTACACACACGTGTACACACACACACACGTGTACACACACACACGTGTACACACACACACACGTGTACACACACACACGTGTACACACACACGTGTACACACACACACGAGTACACACACACACGTGTACACACACACGTGTACACACACACACACGTGTACAAACAAACACACACACGTGTACACACAAACACACACGTGTACACACACACACGTGTACACACACACGTGTACACACACACACACACGTGTACAAACACACACACGTGTACACACAAACACACACACGTGTACACACACACGTGTACACACACACGTGTACACACACACACGCGTGTACACACACACACGTGTACACACACACACGTGTACACACAAACACACACACGTGTACACACAAACACACACACGAGTACACACACACACGAGTGTACACACACACGTGTATACACACACACACGAGTGTACACACACGTGTGTACACACACGCGTACACATACACACGCGTGTACACGTACACACGCGCGTGTGTGTACACACACACGCGCGCGTGTACACACACACGCGTGTACACACACACACACGTGCACACACACGCGTGTACACACACACACGCGTGTACACAAAGACAAATATCCCCCGTATAACATTAACAGACTGCAGGGGCAAGTGCTGTTAGCGAGCACCTGTGAAGGCCGGCACGGCACACGAAGGGGTGGGTGGCCAGCACCACTCCCCGGCCGCCTTTGTCTCCCCAGTGGCGATGTTTACACACTTACTGGGTACTCATTTGAGGTTGAGTCGACCTAGGGGAGGCCCAGGACTGGTTCAGATAATCGTCACCGTTGAGGGCCGTGAGCGAGAATCGAACTCGGGCCGCCAGGTTCGTAGCGCAGCGCTCACCTCTGCGTGGTTCTGTCTCCCCCCTAGGTCGACCCAGCCTAAAATGAGTACAGCTGTACCTGGTGCGGTGTGGGGAGACAAAGGCGGCCGGGCGTGGTGCTGGCCACCCTCCCCCTCGTGTGCCGTGCCGGCCTTCACAGGTGCTGCTCGCTAACAGCACTTGCCCCAGCAGCCTGTCGCAGGCTGTACGGGGCGTCTTTGTGTGTGCGGGTCGCGGGCCGTCTCACCTGGGTGCACAGCTGCCGTGGCGACGGTGCGGCTCATGGCGACGCCGGTGATGGCGACGACGATGATGGCGTGGAGGGAGATCGCGAGGCGAGCCATGGATTTGCGGGCGTGTTCCTCCTCCTGCCCCTCCCGCGATGTCTCCAGGCTCGTCCCAACTCGGAGTGGGGGCGTCTTCCTCTCGTCGTCTCCAGCGCAGTTCCTTCCCTTCCCGTAATATAGCGCGTGTCGGTGTGTGTGTGTAGGTATGTGTAGGTGTGTGTGTGTGTAGGTGTGTGTAGGTGTGTAGATGTGTAGGTATGTGTGTAGGTGTGTAGTTGTGCGCGTGTAGGTGTGTGTGTGTAGGTGTGTGTGTGTAGGTGTGTGTGTCGGTGTGTGTAGGTGTGTGTGTAGGTGTGTGTGTCGGTGTGTGTGTAGGTGTGTGTGTCGGTGTGTGTAGGTGTGTGTTTGTAGGTGTATGTGTAGGTGTGTGTGTGTAAGTGTGTGTATGTGTGTCGGTGTGTGTATTCACGTGTATGTATGCCATGGTGTTTACATGCGAGTGGGGAGCGGTGGCGCAATGGTTAGCGCGCTGCGCGACTCACCCGGCGACCCGAGTTCGAATCTCGCTCTCGGCCAACGCCAGTGACGCTTTTCTGAACCAGTCCTTACACCCCCCCCCCCCCTAGGTCGACTCAGCCTCAAATGAGTACCTGATTCGGTGTATTAACATCGCCGCTGGGGAGACAAAGGCGGCCGGGCGTGGTGCTGGCCACCCACCCACATGTAGCTCTTATCACTTGCCTTAACGGTCCATTAAGACTCTATGGGTGACCTCTGTTTTTCGTGTGCCAGTGTGTGCGCGTGCCTCTGTGTGCATGGGCGTGTAGGTGGCGCGTGCGCGTTTACCTGCGTGTCCGTGTACCGCGTGCACGCGCGTCGTCTCGAGTGGACGCCTCGCTCCGCTCGCCTCGCCCGACTGAGCAAGCGAGCTCGACGGAGCCCCAATAGTCATCGACTCTTGGGGCTGATGACTAAGCCCACAACCCCGGCCCCCCCACTTAACCCCCGCTGCCCTCGACGGTTCGGCCACGCGACATTTGAGTAAGAAAATTCCCAGCGCCACCCGGAGCAGCTCCCGGCAGGAGGAGTGAGAATGTGAGGGCGTGAGTCGACAGACTGAACGAGTTGCGTGCGGGTCTCTGTGTGTGTGTGTACAATCAGCGCTTGCCCCGACAGTCTGTGGAGGCTACACGGGGGACTTTTGTATGTGTATGGGGAGCGGTAGTGTGGTGGTTAGCGCGCTGCGGTGCGAACCTGGCGACCCGACTACGATTCCCGCTCACAGCCAGCACCAGTGACGATTATCTGAACCGGTCCTGGATCTTCTCTAAGTCGACTCAGCCTCAAATGAGTACCCGGTGTGTAAACATTCCCCTTTGGAGACAAAGGCGGCCGGGCGTGGTGCTCGCCAACCACCCCCTCGTGTGTGCCGTACCGGCCTTCATCGGTGCTACTCGCTAACAGCACTTGCCCCAACAGTATGTCAAAGGCTATACGGGGGATCTTTGTCTTTGTGCACTCAACCGAGGGGGTGCCCAGAATCAGACATCGCTCGCCACTGGTGTGAGAGCCGTGTGGTTAGGAGTTGAAGTCAGCTGGCCGCAGCCTCAACGTCCTGCGGACAGCGCCGCTGGGCGGCTGGAACGCAGAGGGGTGGTGGTCGTTCTCTGCGGAGGAGGGAGGCTCGTGAAGGACGCCGCTCCTTGGGCAGTTGGAGGGAGTCGCCCTCCAACCACAACGGGAGACAGAGGAGCGACGCTCACAACAACGAGCGGCTGAAACGCCACACGTTGGCGCAGTGGGGGGCACGAGGGCTGAACGATTAATCGATTTCAAATCGAAATCGCAGTTTGAAACAATGCGATTAGCAAATCGCAAAGGCTGCGATTTTAAAAGTCCAATTACTTTATTATTGGAATTGTTTAATATTTCTTATTATAACTGTATGTTTTCTGTTTTATTGTTTTATTTCAATTAATAAATACATGTTGGAAGCAATTAATATATTTTAAGTTCTCATCCTTGCATTAGAATATATAGAGCAGTTCATATTTTGATGGTATCATGTGGTAATGCTATTACACAGTGACTATTGAACTGAAGCTTGACTTTTAAAAATAAGAATCGCAAATCAATCACAATATCTGTCAAAAAAAATCGCAATTAGACATTTTCCCCAAATCGTCAACCCTAGGGGTCACGGGTGGTGGATCTGCCGGTCGTCTCGGTCAGTCAAGCCATGGCACCTGGGCCTGTCCCGTGACCCCTGCCAGCAGCGAGCCTCCTACGACGCTCCGACTGTCCTCACGAGCCTGGCGCAAGCACAACTCCTGCGGCGAAGGGCGACTGTAGTTGTCGTCCATGTGGCTATGTCGTTTGTTAACATCGCCACTGGGGAGACAAAGGCGGCCGGGCGTGGTGCTGGCCACCCACCACCTCGTGTAGCTTGCCTCAAAGGTCCATTAAGACTCTATGGAGGACCTCTGTCTTTGGTGTGCAAGTGTGTGCGTGTGTCTCTCTGTGTATATGAACGTGTAGGTGGTACGTGTGCGTTTACCTGTGTGTCCGTGTATGAATGCACGTGCGTCGTCTACACTGTGTGAGCAGCAGAGGCCTCAACTCCGCTTCCGTCGGGTGCCCATTCACTCTGCATCAGCTGCGGAAGTAACGCTGCCCCGCGGAGTCAGCTGTGCCCAGAAGCGTCCCTTTGGCTACGGCGAATCGAGACGATCGCCCCGGGCCCCGCGCCTTGGGAGGGAGGGGGGCGCGGTGTCAGGTGTAATGCTTCAGGTTCAGTTCGAAGGCGTCGAGGTCCCCCGCTCCACGGAGGGCCCTGAACGCAGACGGCGCGAAGCGAGCTCCCCTCCCGTGGGCTTTGCGGAGGAGCCGACGTCCCCTGTCTCGCCACGAGACGCCGCGAAAGCAAAGCGTGAGATCCGCCGGTTCCGGCTGCGTGGGATCGAGTGTTGTCCCCTCGCGCGCGTGGATCTTCTCCGCGTGCTCCGGGTTCTTCACACGCACGTGCATAATAAACACGCCGAGGAGCGCCTGAAAGCAGCGGTTCTTGATTCTTACTGCAGCCTTGCACCTCTTTGGTTTTCAGTCGTTAAAAAAGATGTATAATGTTAAAAAACCGAGAAAGACATTGATGAAACAAAGTAAGTTGTAACGTACGTGTCCGTGCTTAATTCGTGTATCGATGATTTACCTTCTAAGCACAAATCTGGCCGTGTCTCGCTACCCCCAGAAAGTTAAGAAACCGCTGCCTTCGAGGGCTCCCATGTGTCGCAAGCAGAGAGAAGGGCGGCAATGAGTGTGGCCGAGACGACCCGAAGCGTTGCGTGGAGCCACAGGCCCCAGGTCGCTTCCACGTAGCAGCGGTTCGCGGCCGATGCAAAGATAATGCCGCTCGACTGAGTCGGAGTGAGACCTCTGCTGCCAAACCAGAGCTGGTCATACGCACACTGTCCAGGTAATCTCTACATAGCTGCCCCATCACTCATGGGGAGTTGAGGTGGTGGAGTGTTTGATGACATAGAATACCCAGGCAGGTGCTTTGTGTTGTGTGTGTGGGTGAGGCTGATGATAAGGCCCCATCTCTTAGTAGCACGCTCCAGGTTCAGCGGTCGCGTCTCCAACTAATTCTCAGAGTGAGCAGCAATCATCGGCAGACTCAGTATGGTTGACCAATAGGGAGCCGTCACTTGACCGCACCCGGGCATCCCACTGTCTCTACAAGATGTAAATGTCCCCGGCACGGCTGTGGACAACTTCTGGGGCCAGGTGGCCACAGAGGATGTGAAGGTCGTGCAGGGGCCAGGCGACATCGCCGCTGCGCAACGACGTGGACAGGGAATGGCTCCGACTCTTGGCCACGCAACTTTCACCCGGGCCTGCCCGCCATCACGACTGTGAGCGGAGGGCCGGTGAATCTCCATCGACCCTGGCCAGGCCAATAACGCAGAGGCGTAGTCGGCAGGTCCTCTTGAGATGCCCCACAACCTGTTGCTGTAGCACACGGGCCGAGACTGTGGTGTCCGTGAGACACCGCTCCGATCTGACACCAAATCTGAACTCCGCCAGCCTCTCCTCGGTGCGCTACGGGCCGCAGTGATGTTGGATGATCCTCGCCAGAGCCTTCCTCAGCACGTGGTTTGGCCAGGAGACGTCACAGACGCCTGCTCGCCTCGAGGCCTCCGGCACACGTCAAGATATTTCTCACACGCACAAAAAGGCAAAGATCCCCCGTATAACCTTAACAGACTGTTGGGGCAAGTGCTGTTAGCGAGCACCTGCGAAGGCCCCCCAGGTTAGGAAGAACCACTGCCTTAATATGTAGAGGATCGCAGAGCTTGGGCAACAGTTGGTAAGCACCGCCGTCTCCTCTGCTGCTGTCCCCTTCGCGCTCCCCGTCTGTGGCTCCTCCTGGCTCCTCCTGGCTCCTCTTGAGCCACCCCTCTCTCTCGCTCTCTCTACGAGAGCGGCGGCGGCGGCGCGGTTTTACGAGTTGACATTAAGATAATAATAATAGTTGTTGTGGTTGTTGTGGTTGTGGTATGATTGGTCGCGTAATGTTGCTGCGTAATGGGTTTAACGAGGGCGCGTCGCGGGCCCGCAGTGATGCGGGATCGTGGTGACGTCACGCCCCCAGACCGCAGCGACCCCCCCCCCCCCCACCGGCTTTCCGGGAATTTTTACGGGGGGAGGGAGAAGGGGGGTAAGCCCCCCCCCAAATGTAAAGTTCATAAAAAACAATTTAACATTTATACAAATTAAACAAATTCTAGTTGCTGATGCTGCTGCGTTGGCAGCGGTGGTGGACAAGTGCAGCCAACACGGCGACTCAGCTAACTCAGCTACTCAGCTACTCAGCTACTCAGTCACTCAGCTACTCAGCCACTCAGCCACTCAGCTACTCAGCCACTCAGCCACTCAGCTACTCAGCCACTCAGCCACTCAGCTACTCAGCTACTCAGTCACTCAGCTACTCAGCCACTCAGTCACTCAGCTACTCAGCCATTCAGTCACTCAGCTACTCAGCCACTCAGTCACTCAGCTACTCAGCCATTCAGTCACTCAGCTACTCAGCCATTCAGTCACTCAGCTACTCAGCCATTCAGTCACTCAGCTACTCAGCCATTCAGTCACTCAGCTACTCAGCCATTCAGTCACTCAGCTACTCAACCACTCAGCTAACTCAGCCACTCAGCCACTCAGCCACTCAGCTACTCAGACACTCAGCTACTCAGCCACTCAGCTACTCAAGCACTCAGCCACTCAGCTACTCAGCCACTCCGCTAACTCAGCCACTCAGCTACTCAGCCACTCAGCTACTCAGCTAACTCAGCTACTCAGCCACTCAGCTACTCAGCTAACTCAGCCACTCAACTACTCAGCTACTCAGCCACTCAACCACTCAGCCACTCAGCCACTCAGCTACTCAGCTACTCAGCCACTCAGCCACTCAGCTAACTCAGCCACTCAGCTACTCAGCCACTCAGCCACTCAGCTAACTCAGCCACTCAGCCACTCAGCTACTCAGCCACTCAGCTACTCAGCTACTCAGCCACTCAGCTACTCAGCCACTCAGCCACTCAGCGACTCAGCCACTCAGCCACTCAACTACTCAGCCACTCAGCTACTCAGTCACTCAGCTACTCAGCTACTCAGTCACTCAGCCACTCAGCTACTCAGCTACTCAGCCACTCAGCCACTCAGCCACTCAACTACTCAGCCACTCAGCTAACTCAGCTACTCAGCTACTCAGCCACTCAGCTAACTCAGCCACTCAGCCACTCAGCCACTCAGCTAACTCAGCCACTCAGCCACTCAGCGACTCAGCCACTCAGCCACTCAGCTACTCAGCTACTCAGCCACTCAGCTACTCAGCCACTCAGCCACTCAGCGACTCAGCCACTCAGCCACTCAACTACTCAGCCACTCAGCTACTCGGTCACTCAGCTACTCAGCTACTCAGTCACTCAGCCACTCAGCTACTCAGCTACTCAGCCACTCAGCCACTCAGCCACTCAACTACTCAGCCACTCAGCTAACTCAGCCACTCAGCTACTCAGCCACTCAGCCACTCAGCTAACCCTGCCACTCAGCAAACTCAACCACTCAGCCACTCAGCTAACTCAGCTACTCAGCCACTCAACCACTCAACCACTCAGCCACTCAGCCACTCAGCTACTGGGTGAGTGAGTGGGTGGGTGGGTGGGTGAGTGAGTGGGTGGGTGGGTGAGTGAGTGAGTGAGTGAGTGGGTGAGTGGGTGAGTGAGTGAGTGAGTGGGTGGGTGGGTGAGTAAGCGAGTGGGTGAGCGGGTGGGTGAGTGGGTTGGTGGGTGAGTAGGTTGGTGGGTGAGTGGGTGAGTGAGTGGGTGAGTGAGTGGGTAGGTGAGTGAGTGAGCGAGTGGGTGAGTGGGTGGGTGAGTGGGTTGGTGGGTGAGTGAGTGAGTGGGTGAGTGGATGGGTGAGTGAGAGGATGAGTGGATGGGTAAGTGAGTGGGTAAGTGAGTGCATGAATGAGAGGGTGAGTGAGTGGGTGTGTTGTTGTGACCCGCAGTGTAGTGAGTGAGTGGGTGAGTAGCTAAGTGGGTGGGTGAGTGAGTTATGAGTGAGTGAGTGGATGAGTGAGTGGGTGAGTGAGAGGGTGAGTGAATGAGTGGGTGGGTGAGTGAGTGGGTGAGTGAGTGGGTGGGTGAGTGAGTGGGTGAGTGAATGAGTGGGTGGGTGAGTGTTCGAGTGAATGAGTGGGTGTGTAAGTGGGTGGGTGAGTGAATGAGTGGGTGTGTGAGTGGGTGGGTGAGTGAGTGAGTAAATGAGTGGGTGGGTGAGTGGGTCCGTGAGTGAGTGAGTGGGTGTGTGAGTGGGTGGGTGAGTGAGTGGGTGTGTAAATGAGTGGGTGGGTGAGTGGGTGAGTGGGTGGGTGGGTGAGTGAGTGAGTGGGTGGGTGAGTGAGTGAATGTGTGAGTGAGGGAGTGAGTGTGTGAGTGGGTGAGTGAGTGAGTGGGTGAGTGAGTGAGTGGGTGGGTGAGTGAGTGGGTGGGTGAGTGAGTGGGTGAGTGAATGAGTGGGTGAATGAGTGGGTGGGTGAATGAGTGGGTGGGTGAGTGAGTGTTCGAGTGAATGAGTGGGTGTGTAAGTGGGTGGGTGAGTGAATGAGTGGGTGTGTGAGTGGGTGGGTGAGTGAGTGAGGGAATGAGTGGGTGGGTGAGTGGGTCCGTGAGTGAGTGGGTGTGTAAATGAGTGGGTGGGTGAGTGGGTGAGTGGGGGGGTGAGTGAGTGAGTGAGTGGGTGTGTGGGTGGGTGAGTGAATGTGTGAGTGAGGGAGTGAGTGTGTGAGTGGGTGAGTGAGTGAGTGAGTGAGTGAGTGGGTGAGTGAGTGAGTGGGTGGGTGAGTGAGTGGGTGGGTGAGTGAGTGGGTGAGTGAATGAGTGGGTGTGTGAGTAGATGGGTGAGTGAGTGAGTGAGTGGGTGAGTGAGTGGGTGACTGTGTGAGTGAATGAGTGGGTGTGTGAGTAGGTGGGTGAGTGAGTGAGTGGGTGAGTGAGTGGGTGGGTGAGTGAATGAGTGGGTGTGTGAGTGGGTGGGTGAGTGAATGACTGAGTGAATGAGTGGGTGGGTGGGTGAGTGGGTGGGTGAGTGGGTGGATGAGTGAGTGGGTGTGTTGTTGTAACCTGCAGTGTGGTGAGTTCCGCAGAATTGAAGAGTGAGAGGTGGTGAGTGCGGGGGGGGGGGGGTCGTCCTTGAGGAGTTAGGGAGGGGGGGGGGGCTCACTGGATGACCTTGGCCTCGCCATGTCAACGTCCTTTTTGATGCTCCAAAGTCTGATGTCCCATCCTCCCTGCTCCCCTCCCATCACGTGGGAGCTGATAAGAGAGACGCGACTTTCACAGAGAGTCCCAGCGACTGACTCTATCGTTTCTCGCTCTCGGCTGGCTCTCTCCAGACTCCCCAAACTCTCTCCTCTCTCTCTCGCCTCCCGTCTCTCCGTGTCCCCGCCACCCCGGGCCACCCTCTCCATGGCCGTGCTGCTGAGGGTGACGCTCTCCCGGCGTCTCCCCGCGCTCTCCCCGCGTCTCTTCAGCTCCAACGCGCCGAGCGAGAGCGATGCGCCCGGGTGAGTAACGACGTTTCGGTCAATGGCCCTGCTTCGTGGCATATCAATCGTCGCCGGTTATGTTTGTTTCTTCATTTTAAAGGCCACGCGGTGTTCGAGACGAATGGCGATGATCAGTTTGCTGGTTTGTGCACTTGGCCCGGCAGCCCGTGTAGGCTACCTGGGGACCTTTGTCAATGCAAATGGAACGCTCTTGAGTGGAGATGAGCGGTGAACTGAGCGTGTACTTTGTTCTCCCACACGGCCTGAGCGTGCGAATGTGTGTGTGTACGTGTGTGTGCGTGTGTGTGTACGTGCGTGTGTACGTGCGTGTGTACGTGTGTGTGCGTGTGTGTACGTGTGTGTTTGTACGTGTGTGTACGTGTGTGAGCGCGTGCGTGTGGGGAGTGGTGGTGTAGTGGTTAGCGCTACGCTGCGCTACGAACCTGGCGACCCGGGTTCGATTACCGCTCACGGCCAACCCCAGTGACGATTATCTGAACCGGTCCCTGGGATTCCCCTAGGTGGACTGAGCCTCAAATGAGTACCCGGTGCGGTGTGTAAACATCGCCACTAGGGAGACAAAGGCGGTCCGGCGTGGTGCTGGCCACCCACCTCCTCGTGTGTCGTGCCGGCCTTCATAGGTGCTCGCTAACAGCACTTGCCCCAACAGTCTGTTAAGGTTATACGGGGGATCTTTGCCTTTTTGTGCCCGTGTGAAAAATATCTTGACGTGTGCCGGAGGCCTCGAGGCGAGCAGGCGTCTGTGACGTCTCCTGGCCAAACCACGTGCTGAGGAAGGCTCTGGCGAGGATCATCCAACATCACTGCGGCCCGTAGCGCACCGAGGAGAGGCTGGCGGAGTTCAGATTTGGTGTCAGATCGGAGCGGTGTCTCACGGACACCACAGTCTCGGCCCGTGTGCTACAGCAACAGTTGTGGGGCATCTCAAGAGGACCTGCCGACTACGCCTCTGCGTTATTGGCCTGGCCAGGGTCGATGGAGATTCACCGGCCCTCCGCTCACAGTCGTGATGGCGGGCAGGCCCCGGGTGAAAGTTGCGTGGCCAAGAGTCGGAGCCATTCCCTGTCCACGTCGGGGCGCGGCGGCGATGTCGCCCGGCCCCTGCACGACCTTCACATCCTCTGTGGCCACCTGGCCCGAGAAGTTGTCCACAGCCGTGCCGGGGACATTAACATCTGGTAGAGACAATGGGATGCCCGGGTGCGGTCAAGTGACGGCTCCCTATTGGTCAACCATACTGAGTCTGCCGATGATTGCTGCTCACTCTGAGAATTAGTTGGAGACGCGACCGCTGAACCTGGAGCGTGCTACTAAGAGATGGGGCCTTACCATCAGCCTCACCCACACACACAACACAAAGCACCTGCCTGGGTATTCTATGTCATCAAACACTCCACCACCTCAACTCCCCATGAGTGATGGGGCAGCTGTGTAGAGATTACCTGGACAGTGTGCGTATGACCAGCTCTGGTTTGGCAGCAGAGGTCTCACTCCGACTCAGTCGAGCGGCATTATCTTTGCATCGGCCGCGAACCGCTGCTGCGTGGAAGCGACCTGAGGCTTGTGGCTCCACGCAACGCTCCGGGCCGTCTCGGCCACACTCATTGCCGCCCTTCTCTCTGCTTGCGACCATTGGGAGCCCTCGAAGGCAGCGGTTTGTTAGCTTTCTGGGGGTAGCGAGACACGGACAGATTTGTGTTTAGAAGGTAAATCATGGAAACACAAATTTGGCAAGGGCAGGTAAGTCACAACATCAAACCCTACGTATCGGCAACATTGTACGTCTTCACTATGGAGACCTCATTTGCCAGTAAAAATATGATAATTGGTTCTTTACCCTTCTATCTGGCAACAAAACTGACACCTTTTTGCAAGGAGTCATGTTTGCATAGACCGCAATATCTGCAGTCATAAATACAAACAAAAGACATAACTCTGATAATGTGCACTGTCCCTGAAGTTGATTGGTCCACACCCGAGACAGCTTTCCTTCGAGCCTAGTCTCATATGGGTTGGACCAGATGACGCCAAAAGGCGCACAACTCAAGGACAATGCACCATCAGAGTATGAGAGCTCGGGGCAAGCATCTACACTATGGGGACCTCATTTGCCAGTAAAAATATGATAATTGGTTCTTTACCCTTCTATCTGGCAACGAAAACTGACACCTTTTTGCAAGGAGTCATGTTTGCATAGACCGCAATACCTGCAGTCATAAATACAAACAAAAGACATAACTCTGATAATGTGCACTGTCCCTGAAGTTGATTGGTCCACACCCGAGACAGCTTTCCTTCGAGCCTAGTCTCATATGGGTTGGACCAGATGACGCCAAAAGGCGCACAACTCAAGGACAATGCACCATCAGAGTATGAGAGCTCGGGGCAAGCATCTACACTATGGGGACCTCATTTGCCAGTAAAAATATGATAATTGGTTCTTTACCCTTCTATCTGGCAACAAAACTGACACCTTTTTGCAAGGAGTCATGTTTGCATAGACCGCAATACCTGCAGTCATAAATACAAACAAAAGACATAACTCTGATAATGTGCACTGTCCCTGAAGTTGATTGGTCCACACCCGAGACAGCTTTCCTTCGAGCCTAGTCTCATATGGGTTGGACCAGATGACGCCAAAAGGCGCACAACTCAAGGACAATGCACCATCAGAGTATGAGAGCTCGGGGCAAGCATCTACACTATGGGGACCTCATTTGCCAGTAAAAATATGATAATTGGTTCTTTACCCTTCTATCTGGCAACAAAACTGACACCTTTTTGCAAGGAGTCATGTTTGCATAGACCGCAATACCTGCAGTCATAAATACAAACAAAAGACATAACTCTGATAATGTGCACTGTCCCTGAAGTTGATTGGTCCACACCCGAGACAGCTTTCCTTCGAGCCTAGTCTCATATGGGTTGGACCAGATGACGCCAAAAGGCGCACAACTCAAGGACAATGCACCATCAGAGTATGAGAGCTCGGGGCAAGCATCTACACTATGGGGACCTCATTTGCCAGTAAAAATATGATAATTGGTTCTTTACCCTTCTATCTGGCAACAAAACTGACACCTTTTTGCAAGGAGTCATGTTTGCATAGACCGCAATACCTGCAGTCATAAATACAAACAAAAGACATAACTCTGATAATGTGCACTGTCCCTGAAGTTGATTGGTCCACACCCGAGACAGCTTTCCTTCGAGCCTAGTCTCATATGGGTTGGACCAGATGACGCCAAAAGGCGCACAACTCAAGGACAATGCACCATCAGAGTATGAGAGCTCGGGGCAAGCATCTACACTATGGGGACCTCATTTGCCAGTAAAAATATGATAATTGGTTCTTTACCCTTCTATCTGGCAACAAAACTGACACCTTTTTGCAAGGAGTCATGTTTACATAGACCGCAATACCTGCAGTCATAATACAAACAAAAGAACATAACTCTGATCAGAGTTATGTCTTTTGTTTGTATTTATGACTGCAGGTATTGCGGTCTATGCAAACATGACTCCTTGCAAAAAGGTGTCAGTTTTGTTGCCAGATAGAAGGGTAAAGAACCAATTATCATATTTTTACTGGCAAATGAGGTCCCCATAGTGTAGATGCTTGCCCCGAGCTCTCATACTCTGATGGTGCATTGTCCTTGAGTTGTGCGCCTTTTGGCGTCATCTGGTCCAACCCATATGAGACTAGGCTCGAAGGAAAGCTGTCTCGGGTGTGGACCAATCAACTTCAGGGACAGTGCACATTATCAGAGTTATGTCTTTTGTTTGTATTTATGACTGCAGGTATTGCGGTCTATGCAAACATGACTCCTTGCAAAAAGGTGTCAGTTTTGTTGCCAGATAGAAGGGTAAAGAACCAATTATCATATTTTTACTGGCAAATGAGGTCCCCATAGTGTAGATGCTTGCCCCGAGCTCTCATACTCTGATGGTGCATTTTCCTTGAGTTGTGCGCCTTTTGGCGTCATCTGGTCCAACCCATATGAGACTAGGCTCGAAGGAAAGCTGTCTCGGGTGTGGACCAATCAACTTCAGGGACAGTGCACATTATCAGAGTGATGTCTTTTGTTTGTATTTATGACTGCAGGTATTGCGGTCTATGCAAACATGACTCCTTGCAAAAAGGTGTCAGTTTTGTTGCCAGATAGAAGGGTAAAGAACCAATTATCATTGTACGTCTTGTTTACGATTGGGAACCAGAGGTGTGCGAGGCTGCAGCAGTGAAGGTTTCGAACCACTGCTCTCATGGGACATCTCCGCCGCTTTGAGACATTCCGCCTGGCCTGCCTACGATCCATCCTGGGTTTGATCAGACCGCGTAAAAGTGCGAGGAGCTCACAAGATGTCTGCAAGATCCGGACACAGTCCCCATTGTCAGTGCAGCTCCTCTGGTCGCGAGCTGCTCCTCTAGATCTACTCGGCCTTAAATACGTCCTCGGAGCAGGCGTGGTTCTGGTAACACCCTATGCGTTGGTCTTCATCGCTGCTCGCTACAGCGCACAGGAGCCTGTGTTGTTCTGCACGGGGGATCTTTGTCGCTGTGTGTCTGTGTGTCACTGCCCACGCTGGTTCTGATTCGATGGCCCCAGTGCCGGATGAAGCGAGTGCAGGGCCTGTAGAATATGTTATAAAGGGGCCCTAAATAGAAAAAAAATCACGTAAATATTAAAACACACGTTTAACTTGCACAGTAAAGTAATTGTATTTTTTTATTTGCTTCACAGCCAGATAATATGACAAATCGCTAACCTTAAACACCCAGTCGTTCGTAAAGTTGAAGGCGGTATAGTACTATAGTAATAGAGCAAGTGCAGAATCACTGAACCGGAGTTGATCGCTTGAAAGCATTTAGCGCGGGGCCCTTGAAAGTGCGGGGCCCGTAGCTACTACATATGTAGCTGCTGCAAATGTAGTAACTTCTACATGTGTAGTAGCTACTACATGTGTAGTAGCTGCTACATGTGTAGTAGCTACATCTGTGAAGTACTGAACCGCGGTTTGATTAAACTCAGGATGGATCGTAGGCAGGCCAGCCTGAATGTCTGAAACCGGCGTGTATGTTCCATTAGAGCAGTGGTTCTAAACCTTCACTAGGAGCTACACATTTGTAGCTACGACATATGTAGTAGCTACTACACATATGTAGTAGCTACTACATATGTGTAGTAGCAACAGTAGCTGCACATGTAGCTACTGTTGCTACGAGGATAATCCGGCACTGGATGGCCCCCGATGCGATCCGCATCCAACACCGAAGGTCCCCACGAGGCCAACGATGTTGTCGGAAACAAAGGCAAAGATCACCCGTACAGCCTGTGACAGACTGTCGGGGCAAGTGCTGTTAGCGAGCACCTATGAAGGCCGGCACGGCACACGAGGGGGTGGGTGGCCAGCACCACGCCCGGTCGCCTTTGTCTCCCCAGTGGCGATGTTTACTCACCGCACCAGGTACTCATTTGAGGCTGAGTCGACCTAGGGGAGGCCCAGCACCGGTTTAGATAATCGTCACTGGTGTTGGCCGTGAGCGGGAATGGACGCCGGCTCGCCAAGTTGGGAACACTTCTCGTTGTGACGCTAGAACAGACCCGGGTGTCCTCCCTGTGACCCTCCCCCCCTCCTCCACCACCACGACCACCACCACCACCACGACCACCACCACTACCACCACAACCACCACGACCACCACCACCACCACCACCACCACGACCACCACGACCACCACGACCACCACCACCACGACCACCACCATGACCACCACCACGACCACCACCACCACCACCACGACCACCACGACCACCACCACCACGACCACCACCACGACCACCACCACCACCACCACCACCACCACGACCACCACCACGACCACCACCACCACCACCACGACCACCACGACCACCACCACCACCACGACCACCACTACGACGACCACGACCACCACTACCACCACCACCACCACGACCACCACTACCACCACCACCACGACCACCACCACGACCACCACCACCACCACCACGACCACCACCACCACGACCACCACGACCCCCCTCTCACGGCCACGAGTGAAGGACGCGGCTTCTCGGCCTCAGGGCTACGGGGAACTGTGGGGTAGAGGCGGGGGGGGGACTCAACAACAACAACGACGACGACGACTCGGAGCGTGGCGAGGGGGAGGAGGAGGCACGCGTTGATGAGCCGGCGCTACCAGCAAACTGCGCAAGCTCTGCGCTCCTCGATCTATATAAAGAAAGATCTTAATCTGTGCGTGTCAAACACCTCGAGGGTACTTTCCGACAAGGCAGGAAGCTGACATTTGCTACATAGGTAGCTTTTAGGAGGCAAACAGCAGGGGAAATCAGAAAATCCGAGATCTTTTTTTATTTTAAGGCCCACAAATCTCGATTTAAAGTGCCCATTAACATGTTTGTGTGAGTCATTCAGAGATCGTTCAAAATATAAGATTGTGTTTTTTTCGTTTGATAGAGCGTTGAACAGCAACTACAACTAAATCGAGAACAATTGTTCTGTCTTTTATTTATTTTTAATATTTCGGATTAAAGCGGTTTTGAACGAAATAAAATCGCATTTCATGATGTTCAAATCTGAATAATTCGAAAACGGTAAAAGATAGGAGAATTGCCCCTCATAGAGTATTAAGTTAATAGATTTTTGTTATTTCTAATAATACAAAAACAGAACGGAATCTTTCAATCGAGCGGTTTCCGACGGGTGCGTCTTCAAACGTAACAAGTTGAATCAAGTCTTCAACAATTTTCGTGGGGGGGTTTTTTGTGGAATAATAAAATTGTTTGGAGTAGTTGTTCGCGTGTCTGATCGTAGATATAAATTATACAAAACCACATCAGGCTAATTATTATTAATTATTATTAATTATTATATTCATTGCAACCATTTGCCCGACGAACACGGGCTTCGTGAACGAGTGTATAATAATAATGATAATAAGGCGTCACCGGCCAAGTAACGTGGAGTGGACACACACGCGTGGGAGGGAGTCCTCAAGTCCTGCGCGTGCGAGAGGATAACACTGCGTGACAGACAGAGCACAATCCCCCACGGCTGTCGTCACGCTGCAGGATGCGCTGGGAAGCCGCCTCTGTCGCTAGAACCGCAACATTCGTGCGACCCCCCAGCCGGTGCCTGGCTTGCGAGGTCACGTGCCCCACAGTGACGGTGCTCCGGTGGTGATGTGAGAGGCCTCAGGAGGGTCAAGTTGAGTTCGAACTGAAGAGACGAGCGCGGGTCGCGTTCGCAAGAGTGGCCCGCCTCGCCAGAAGAGCAAAATATAAACTAATAAACTAATACGATTACGTAAAAACACAAACAGCTATTACAAAAATAGAAGTCAGCGCAAAAAACAACTGCGTCACGTGAGAAATTGAAAACGCCACGTGAACATAAATAAACTATTGGTGATG
Source organism: Lethenteron reissneri (assembly GCF_015708825.2). Taxonomy (NCBI): domain Eukaryota; kingdom Metazoa; phylum Chordata; class Hyperoartia; order Petromyzontiformes; family Petromyzontidae; genus Lethenteron; species Lethenteron reissneri. The sequence continues at coordinate 998,205 of NC_083834.1, forward strand.
TCATGACGATCGTGACGGTGATGGGGTGGTAATGTCTCGGTGAGTCTGTGGGTCTATGGAACTCTGTGTGAGTCTGTGGGTATGTGGGTTTCTGTGTGAGTCTGTGAGTCTATGGGTTTCTGTGTGAGTCTGTGAGCATACGGGTCTCTGTGTGAGTCTGAGGGTCTCTGTGTAAGTCTGTGAGTCTATGGGTCTCTGTGTGAATCTGTGGGTATAAGGGTCTCTGTGTGAGTCTGTGGGTATATGGGTCTCTGTGTGAGTCTATGGGTCTCTGTGTGAGTCTATGGGTCTCTGTCTGAGTCTGTGAGTCTATGGGTCTTTGTGTGAGTCTGTGAGTCTCTGTCTGAGTCTGAGGGTCTATGGGTCTCTGTGTGTGTCTGTGAGTCTATGGGTCTCTGTGTGAGTCTATGGGTTTCTGTGTGAGTCTGAGGGTCTATGGGTCTCTGTGTGAGTCTGTGAGTCTATGGGTCTCTGTGTGAGTCTGTGAGTCTATGGCTTTATGTGTGAGTCTGCGAGTCTATGGGTCTCCGTGTGAGTCTGTGAGTCTATGGGTCTCTTGTGAGTCTGTGAGTCTATGGGTCTCTGTGTGAGTCTGTGGGTCTATGGGTCTCTGTCTGAGTCTATGGGCCTCTGTGTAAGTCTGTGAGTCTATGGGCCTCTGTGTGAGTCTGTGAGGCTATGGGCCTCTGTGTAAGTCTGTGAGTCTATGGGCCTCTGTGTGAGTCTGTGTGTCTCTGTGTGAGTATGTGAGTCTATGGGTCTCTGTGTGAGTCTGTGGGTCTCTGTGTGAGTCTGTGAGTCTATGGGTCTCTGTGTGAGTCTGTGAGTCTATAGGTCTCTGTCTGAGTCTGTGAGTCTATGGGTCTCTGTGTGAGTCTGTAGGTATATGGGTCTCTGTGTGAGTCTGTGAGTCTATGGGTCTCTGTGTGAGTCTGTGAGTCTATGGGTCTCTGTGTGAGTCTATGGGTTACTGTGTGAGTCTGAGGGTCTATGGGTCTCTGTGTGAGTCTGTGAGTCTATGGGTCTCTGTGTGAGTCTGTGAGTCTATGGGTTTATGTGTGAGTCTGCGAGTCTATGGGTCTCCGTGTGAGTCTGTGAGTCTATGGGTCTCTGTGTGAGTCTGTGAGTCTATGGGTCTCTGTGTGAGTCTGTGGGTCTATGGGTCTCTGTCTGAGTCTATGGGCCTCTGTGTAAGTCTGTGTGTCTATGGGCCTCTGTGTGAGTCTGTGAGGCTATGGGCCTCTGTGTAAGTCTGTGAGTCTATGGGCCTCTGTGTGAGTCTGTGAGTCTGTGTGTCTCTGTGTGAGTATGTGAGTCTATGGGTCTCTGTGTGAGTCTGTGGGTCTCTGTGTGAGTCTGTGAGTCTATGGGTCTCTGTGTGAGTCTGTGAGTCTATAGGTCTCTGTCTGAGTCTGTGAGTCTATGGGTCTCTGTGTGAGTCTGTAGGTATATGGGTCTCTGTGTGAGTCTGTGAGTCTATGGGTCTCTGTGTGAGTCTGTGAGTCTATGGGTCTCTGTGTGAGTCTGTGAATCTATGGGTCTCTGTGTGCGTCTGTGAGTCTATGGGTCTCTGTGTGAGTCTGAGGGTCTCTGTGTGAGTCTGTGAGTCTATGGGTCTCTGTGTGAGTCTGTGAGTCTATGGGTCTCTGTGTGAGTCTGTGAGTCTATGGGTCTCTGTATGAGTCTGTGGGTCTTTGTGTAAGTCTGTGAGTCTATGGGGTCTCTGTGTGAGTCTGTGGGTATATGGGTCTCTGTGTGAGTCTGAGGGTCTCTGTGTGAGTCTGTGGGTCTATGGGTCTCTGTGTGAGTCTGTGGGTATATGGGTCTCTGTCTGAGTCTGTGAGTCTATGGGTTTCTGTGTGAGTCTGTGGGTCTATGGGTCTCTGTGTAAGTCTGTGGGTCTCTGTGTGAGTCTATAGGTCTCTGTGTGAGTCTGAGGGTTTCTGTGTGAGTCTGTAAGTCTGTGGGTCTCTGTGTGAGTCTGTGAGTCTATGGGTCTCTGTGTGAGTCTGAGGGTTTCTGTGTGAGTCTGTGAGTCTGTGGGTCTCTGTGTGAGTCTGTGAGTCTATGGGTCTCTGTGTGAGTCTGTGAATCTATGGGTCTCTGTTTGCGTCTGTGAGTCTATGGGTCTCTGTGTGAGTCTGAGGGTCTCTGTGTGAGTCTGTGAGTCTATGGGTCTCTGTGTGAGTCTGTGAGTCTATGGGTCTCTGTGTGAGTCTGTGAGTCTATGGGTCTCTGTGTGAGTATGTGGGTCTTTGTGTAAGTCTGTGAGTCTATGGGGTCTCTGTGTGAGTCTGTGGGTGTATGGGTCTCTGTGTGAGTCTGAGGGTCTCTGTGTGAGTCTGTGGGTCTATGGGTCTCTGTGTGAGTCTGTGGGTATATGGGTCTCTGTCTGAGTCTTTGAGTCTATGGGTCTCTGTGTGACTCTGTGGGTCTATGGGTCCCTGTGTAAGTCTGTGGGTCTCTGTGTGAGGCTATAGGTCTCTGTGTGAGTCTGTGGGTCTATGGGTCTCTGTGTGAGTCTGTGAGTCTATGGGTCTCTGTGTGCGTCTGTGAGTCTATGGGTCTCTGTGTGAGTCTGAGGGTTTCTGTGTGAGTATGTGAGTCTGTGGGTCTCTGTGTTAGTCTGTAAGTCTATGGGTCTCTGTGTGAGTCTGTGAGTCTGTGGGTCTCTGTGTGAGTCTGTGAGTCTATAGGTCTCTGTGTGAGTCTGTGGGTCTCCGAGTCTCTGGGTGAGTCTGTGAGTCTATGGGTCTCTGTGTGAGTCTGTGAGTCTATGGGTCTCTGTGTGAGTCTGTGAGTCTATGGGTCTCTGTGTGAGTCTATGGGTCTCCGAGTTTCTGTGCAAGTCTGTGAGCCTGCCGGTCTCTGTGTGAGTCTGTGAGTCTATGGGTCACTGTGTGAGTCTGTGTGTCTATGGGTCTCTGTGTGAGTCTGTAGGTCTCCGAGTCTCTGGGTGAGTCTGTGAGTCTATGGGTCTCTGTGTGAGTCTGTGAGTCTGTGGGTCTCTGTGTGAGTCTGTGGGTCTCTGATGATGGTGGTGGTATGGCGGTGATGGTGGTTGTATGATGGTGCTGGTATGATAATAATAGTGGTATTATGATGGTGTTGACATGATGGTGGTGGTATGATGGTAGTTGTATGATGATGGTTTAATGATGATGGTGTTATGATGATGGTGGTGGTGGTTGTATGATGATGTTATAATGATGACGGTGTCATAATGGTGGTGGTGTTTGTATGATGATGGTGTTATGATGATGATGGTGGTGTTTGTATGATGATGGTGTTATGATGATAATGGTGGTGGTGGTGTAGGGTAATCTCTGTATGATGATGATGATGGTGGTGGTGGTGTTTGTATGATGATGGTGTTGTGATGATGATGGTGGTGGTGTAGGGTAATCTCTGTATGATGAAGGTGTTATGATGATGGTGGTGGTGTTTGTATGATGATGGTGTTATGATGATGGTGTTATGATGATGATGATGGTGTTATGATGATGATGGTGGTGCTGGTTGTATGATGATGGTGTTATGATGATAATGGTGGTGGTGGTGTAGGGTAATCTCTGTATGATGATGATGATGGTGGTGGTGGTGTTTGTATGATGATGGTGTTGTGATGATGATGGTGGTGGTGGTGGTGTAGGGTAATCTCTGTATGATGAAGGTGTTATGATGATGGTGGTGGTGTTTGTATGATGATGGTGTTATGATGATGGTGTTATGATGATGATGATGGTGTTATGATGATGATGGTGGTGCTGGTTGTATGATGATGGTGTTATGATGATAATGGTGGTGGTGGTGGTGTAGGGTAATCTCTGTATGATGATGATGATGGTGGTGGTGTTTGTATGATGATGGTGTTGTGATGATGATGGTGGTGGTGGTGGTGGTGTAGGGTAATCTCTGTATGATGAAGGTGTTATGATGATGGTGGTGGTGTTTGTATGATGATGGTGTTATGATGATGGTGTTATGATGATGATGATGATGGTGTTATGATGATGATGGTGGTGCTGGTTGTATGATGATGGTGTTATGATGATGATGGTGGTGGTGCTGGTTGTATGATGATGGTGTTATGATGATGGTGGTGGTGGTGTTTGTATGATGATGGTGTTATGATGATGGTGTATGATGATGGTGGTGGTGGTGTAGGGTAATCTCTGTGCGCTTCGTGGATCGCGATGGGCGCGTGCTGCCCGCGCGTGGCCGCGAGGGCGACTCCCTGCTGGAGGTGGTCACCCAGAACCAGATCCACGTCGACGGCTACGGTGAGACGGGGGTGGGCAGCGTGGGTGGTGGTGGTGGATGTTGTGATGGATGTTCGTGGTGGTTGTGGATGTTTTGATGAATGTTCGTGGTGGTGGTGGATATTCGTGGTGGTGGTGGTGGTGGTAATGGATGGTCGTGGTGGTGGTAGTAATGGATGTTTGTGGTGGTGGTGGTGGTAATGGATGTTTGTGGTGGTGGTGGTAATGGATGTTCTTGGTGGTGGTGGTGGTAATGGATGTTCGTGGTGGTGGTAATGGATGTTCTTGGTGGTGGTGGTGATAGATGTTCGTGGTGGTGGTGGTAATGGATGTTCTTGGTTGTGCATCTGCCGGTCATCTCGTGCAGTCCAACTCACGGCACCTGGATCTGCCCAGTGACCGTCGCTCAGTGAGCCTTCCACACTTCACGTGGCCTTCCAAGTGCACCTAGCCTGGCACAAGTGCTGTGGTGGGGAGCCGTAGTGTAGTGGTTAGCGCGCTGCGCTATGAACCCGCTCACGGCCAACACCAGTGACGATTATTTGAACCGGTCCCGGGCCTTTCCCTTGGTCGACTCAGCCTCAAATGAGTACCTGGTGCGATGTGTAAACACCGTCACTAGGGAGACAAAGGCGGCCGGGCGTGGTTTTGGCCACCCACCCCCTCGTGTGCCGTGCCGGCTTTCATAGGTGCTCGCTAACAGCACTTGCCCCTACAGTATGTTAAGGCTATACGGGGGATCTTTGTCTTTGTGAGTGTATGTGTGTGTGTATGTGTGTGTATGTGTGTGTATGAGTGTGTGTGAGTGTGTATGTGTATGAGTGTGTGTGTGTATGTGTGTGTGTATGTATGTGTGTATGCGTGTGTATGCGTGTGTATGTATGTGTATGTATGTGTGTGTGTATGTTTGTGTGTGTATGTATGTGTGTGTATGTGCGTGTGTATGTGTGTATGTGTGGGCGTGTGTGTAGCGGTTCGCGCGCTGCGCTATGAACCTAGCCACACGGGTTCGATTCCCGCTCACGGCCAACACCAGTGACGATTATCTGAACCGGTCCTGGGCCTCCCCTAGGTCGACTCAGCCTGAAATGAGTACCTGGTGTGGTGTGTAAACATCGCCACTAGGGAGACAAAGGCGGTCGGGCGTGGTGCTGGCCACCCACCCCCTCGTGTACCGTTCCGGCCTTCATAGGTGCTCGCTAACAGCACTTGCCCCTACAGTCTGTTAAGGCTATACGGGGGATCTTTTGTGTGTATATGTGTGTGTGTATATGTGTGTGTGTATATGTGTGTGTGTATATGTGTGTGTGTATGTATGTGTGTATGTATGTGTGTATGTGTGTATGTATGTATGTGTGTATGTATGTGTGTATATGTATGGTGCGATGCATTGACATCATCACTTGGGAGACAAAGGCGGCCGATTGTCGTGATAGCCACCAGAGGGCAGCATCGCGTCAGCCACGCGCACGTGCTCGGTGCTGCTGCGATTGTTCACGCTGCTGCTGGTGGTGCTGGTGGTGGTGTTGGTGGTGCTGCTGTTGGTGGTGGTGGTGTTGGTGGTGCTGTTGTTGATGGTGTTGATGGTGTTGCTGTTGGTGGTGGTGGTGGTGCTGTTGGTGGTGCTGTTGGTGGTGCTGTTGGTGGTGGTGTTGATGGTGTTGGTGGTGTTGGTGGTGTTGGTGGTGTTGATGGTGCTGTTGGTGGTGGTGTTGTTGGTGGTGCTGCTGCTGGTGCTGCTGCTGGTGCTGTTGGTGGTGCTGGTGCTGGTGTTGGTGGGTGTTGATGGTGGTGTTGATGGTGGTGTTGGTGGTGTTGGTGGTGGTGTTGGTGGTGGTGCTGCTGGTGGTGGTGTTGTTGGTGGTGTTGGTGGTGCTGCTGCTGGTGGTGCTGTTGGTGGTGGTGTTGATGGTGGTGTTGGTGGTGTTGATGGTGGTGTTGTTGGTGGCGGTGTTGATGGTGGTGTTGTTGGTGGTGCTGTTGGTGGTGCTGCTGCTGGTGCTGCTGTTGATGGTGGTGTTGATGGTGGTGTTGATGGTGGTGGTGGTGTTGGTGGTGTTGATGGTGGTGTTGATGGTGGTGGTGGTGGTGTTGGTGGTGTTGATGGTGGTGTTGTTGGTGGTGGTGTTGATGGTGGTGTTGATGGTGGTGGTGGTGTTGGTGGTGGTGTTGTTGGTGGTGGTGTTGATGGTGGTGTTGATGGTGGTGGTGTTGATGGTGGTGTTGATGGTGGTGCTGTTGGTGGTGGTGTTGTTGGTGGTGTTGTTGGTGGTGGTGTTGATGGTGGTGGTGTTGTTGGTGGTGTTGGTGGTGGTGTTGGTGGTGGTGGTGCTGTTGGTGGTGGTGGTGTTGATGGTGTTGATGGTGTTGGTGGTGTTGCTGTTGGTGGTGGTGGTGGTGCTGTTGGTGGTGCTGCTGTTGGTGGTGCTGTTGGTGGTGGTGTTGATGGTGGTGGTGGTGTTGGTGGTGTTGGTGGTGTTGATGGTGGTGTTGTTGGTGGTGGTGTTGATGGTGGTGTTGGTGGTGCTGCTGCTGGTGCTGCTGTTGGTGGTGGTGTTGGTGGTGCTGTTGGTGGGTGTTGATGGTGGTGTTGATGGTGGTTGTGTTGTTGGTGGTGTTGGTGTTGGTGGTGTTGGTGGTGTTGGTGGTGGTGCTGTTGGTGGTGGTGTTGATGGTGGTGTTGTTGGTGGTGTTGGTGGTGCTGCTGCTGGTGCTGTTGGTGGTGGTGCTGCTGGTGCTGCTGTTGGTTGTGCTTTTGGTGGTGGTGTTGATGGTGGTGTTGGTGGTGTTGATGGTGGTGTTGTTGGTGGCGGTGTTGATGGTGGTGTTGTTGGTGGTGGTGGTGTTGATGGTGGTGTTGTTGGTGGTGCTGTTGGTGGTGCTGCTGCTGGTGCTGCTGTTGATGGTGGTGTTGATGGTGGTGTTGATGGTGGTGGTGGTGTTGGTGGTGTTGATGGTGGTGTTGATGGTGGTGGTGGTGGTGTTGGTGGTGTTGATGGTGGTGTTGTTGGTGGTGTTGTTGGTGGTGGTGTTGATGGTGGTGGTGTTGTTGGTGGTGTTGGTGGTGGTGCTGTTGGTGGTGGTGTTGATGGTGGTGTTGATGGCGGTGGTGGTGTTGGTGGTGTTGATGGTGGTGTTGTTGGTGGTGTTGTTGGTGGTGGTGTTGGTGTTGGTGGTGTTGATGGTGGTGTTGTTGGTGGTGTTGTTGGTGGTGGTGTTGATGGTGGTGGTGTTGTTGGTGGTGTTGGTGGTGGTGCTGTTGGTGGTGGTGTTGATGGTGGTGTTGATGGCGGTGGTGGTGTTGGTGGTGTTGATGGTGGTGTTGTTGGTGGTGTTGTTGGTGGTGTTGTTGGTGGTGTTGGTGGTTGTGTTGGTGTTGATGGTGGTGTTGTTGGTGTTGTTGTTGGTGTTGTTGGTGTTGTTGTTGTTGATGGTGATGGTGGTGTTGGTGGTGTTGGTGGTGTTGTTGGTGTTGTTGTTGTTGTTGTTGATGGTGGTGGTGTTGTTGGTGGTGTTGTTGGTGGTGGTGCTGTTGGTGGTGGTGTTGATGGTGGTGGTGTTGGTGTTGTTGATGGTGGTGTTGTTGGTGGTGCTGCTGCTGGTGCTGCTGTTGATGGTGGTGTTGATGGTGGTGTTGATGGTGGTGGTGTTGTTGGTGGTGTTGTTGGTGGTGTTGTTGGTGGTGGTGTTAATGGCGGTGGTGTTGTTGGTGGTGTTGGTGGTGGTGCTGTTGGTGGTGGTGTTGATGGTGGTGTTGATGGTGGTGGTGGTGTTGGTGGTGTTGATGGTGGTGTTGTTGGTGGTGGTGTTGTTGGTGGTGTTGGTGGTGGTGGTGGTGTTGGTGGTGTTGGTGGTGGTGCTGTTGGTGGTGGTGTTGATGGTGGTGTTGTTGGTGGTGGTGTTGGTGGTGTTGTTGGTGGTGGTGTTGATGGTGGTGTTGTTGGTGGTGTTGTTGGTGGTGCTGCTGCTGGTGGTGGTGCTGTTGGTGGTGGTGCTGTTGGTGGTGGTGCTGTTGGTGGTGTTGGTGGTGGTGTTGGTGGCGGTGTTGATGGTGTTGATGGTGTTGTTGTTGGTGTTGTTGTTGGTGTTGTTGGTGGTGTTGTTGGTGGTGTTGGTGGTTGTGTTGGTGTTGATGGTGGTGTTGTTGGTGTTGTTGTTGGTGTTGTTGGTGTTGTTGTTGTTTATGGTGATGGTGGTGTTGGTGGTGTTGGTGGTGTTGGTGTTGTTGTTGGTGTTGTTGGTGTTGTTGGTGTTGTTGTTGATGGTGGTGGTGGTGGTGTTGGTGTTGTTGGTGGTGGTGCTGTTGGTGGTGGTGTTGATGGTGGTGTTGGTGTTGTTGATGGTGGTGTTGTTGGTGGTGCTGCTGGTGCTGCTGTTGATGGTGGTGTTGATGGTGGTGTTGATGGTGGTGTTGATGGTGGTGGTGGTGATGGTGGTGTTGATGGTGGTGGTGGTGTTGGTGGTGTTGATGGTGGTGTTGTTGGTGGTGTTGTTGGTGGTGGTGTTGATGGTGGTGGTGTTGTTGGTGGTGTTGGCGGTGGTGGTGGTGTTGGTGGTGTTGGTGGTGGTGCTGTTGGTGGTGGTGTTGATGGTGGTGTTGGTGGTGCTGCTGCTGGTGCTGTTGGTGGTGGTGCTGCTGGTGCTGCTGTTGGTGGTGCTGTTGGTGGTGGTGTTGATGGTGGTGTTGGTGGTGTTGATGGTGGTGTTGTTGGTGGTGGTGTTGATGTTGGTGTTGTTGGTGGTGTTGTTGGTGGTGCTGCTGATGGTGCTGCTGTTGATGGTGGTGTTGATGGTGGTATTGATGGTGGTGGTGGTGTTGGTTGTGTTGATGGTGGTGTTGATGGTGGTGGTGGTGTTGGTGGTGTTGATGGTGGTGTTGTTGGTTGTGTTGTTGGTGGTGGTGTTGATGGTGGTGGTGTTGTTGGTGGTGTTGGTGGTGGTGCTGTTGGTGGTGGTGTTGATGGTGGTGTTGATGGTGGTGGTGGTGTTGGTGGTGTTGATGGTGGTGTTGTTGGTGGTGTTGTTGGTGGTGGTGTTGATGGTGGTGGTGTTGTTGGTGGTGTTGGTGGTGGTGTTGTTGGTGGTGGTGTTGATGGTGGTGGTGTTGTTGGTGTTGTTGGTTGTGTTGTTGGTGGTGTTGGTGGTTGTGTTGGTGTTGATGGTGGTGTTGTTGGTGTTGTTGTTGTTGGTGGTGTTGATGTTGGTGGTGGTGTTGTTGATGTTGGTGTTGTTGTTGTTGGTGTTGTTGTTGTTGATGTTGTTGATGTTGTTGTTGTTGTTGCTGTAGGCGCGTGCGAGGGCACGCTGGCGTGCTCCACGTGCCACGTGCTGCTGCCCCGCGACACCTTCCACAAGATGGAGCCGCCCGGCGACGACGAACTCGACCTGCTCGACCTCGCCACCGGGGTCCAGAGCACGTGGGTAGCGCCACTCACCACTCACCACTCACTCACCCACTCACCACTCACCCACTCACCACTCACTCACTCACCACTCACCACTCACCACTCACCCACTCACCACTCACCACTCACTCACCACTCACCCACTCACCACTCACCCACTCACTCACCACTCACCCACTCACCACTCACCACTCACCACTCACCCCTCACCCCTCACCACTCACCCCCTCACCACTCACCCCCTCACCACTCACCCACCCAAGGCCTCACTCTTGATCCGTCATCAATCTGAGCCCAGACCTGGTGTCCGGAGTGGGTGGCAGGGCGAGACGATTGAAGTCTCCACATCGTGTTGGTCCCACGGGCCCAGTGACCGACTGGGCAGAGGGTCGCCAAGCAACGCGAGGAGCCGAAACGTCGCCCTGACTCCCACAGCCACCGAACCCGCTCCACGTCGTGCGCTCGCCGCTGCCACCGCCTCCACTCCCACACAGATCCCGGAGAACGCTGGCGGAGCCGAGTGGAGCAAATCCAGAGCAGACTCCTCGCTCCAGACGCACACATAGCCCGCAGCCCCTGCCTCTGAGCCCCCTCCACCCCCCCTCCTCCTCCACCCCCTTTTCCCCCTCCTCCCCCTCTCCTCCCTCCTCTTCCTCCCCCTCCTCCTCCTTGAAGACACCGCTGCTACTGCTGCTGCTGGAACCGTGAACCGCACCAAAGCATCACCAGCAAGCCAATGCGCGACATCTTGCACCTCCGATTAGCACGGCTGGCTACGTACGGTGCGAAAGAAGTCCGACATTCGTGTGTACATCTGCTTCGTGAGTGGAACGTGAAACACGCACGAGCCAGAGTCGTGCACTGGTGGCCAAGCAACCCACACGAAGGAGCGCAGAGTGAAGCGCCGGGGTGTGGTCTGCGCTCCTTAAATGGAGGAGTGACAGAAACACGACACGAACTCTCTCTCTGCCTCTCGCTCTCTCGCCTGGAGACCGCTGTGGGTTACCAGCAGATCTCCACGCCGGCATTTAGCTCCTGAAAATGACCCCTTATGGACGACTAGAGACACCTCGCCCCCACTCTCCAAACACGCGAGCGTTGACACGTGACCTCCGACACGTGCAGTGATGGTGCCTCTCCCCCACCCCCCGCCTCCCAGATCTCGTCTCGGCTGTCAGGTGACGCTGACGCGTGACCTCCAGGACGCGACCTTCACAATTGCCAACGGGAGCGTGGACACACGAAACCAGGGCCTCAAGCAGGACTGAGGGGCTCGCAACTCAACCAGACCAGGGGACCATCAGACCCAACCAGCAACCATCAGACCCAACCAGAGATCATCAGACCCAACCAGAGACCATCAGACCCAACCAGAGACCATCAGACCCAACCAGAGACCACCAGACCCAACCAGACACCACCAGACTCAACCAGAGACCACCAGACCCAACCAAAGACCACCAGACCCAACCAAAGACCACCAGACCCAACCAGAGACCATCAGACCCAACCAGAGACCATCAGACCCAACCAGAGACCATCAGACTCAACCAGAGACCATCAGACCCAACAAAAGACCATCATACCCAACCAGAGACCATCAGACCCAACCAGAGACCACCAGACCCAACCAGAGACCATCAGACCCAACCAGAGACCATCAGACCCAACCAGAGACCATCAGACCCAACCAGAGACCACCAGACTCAACCAGAGACCACCAGCCTCAACCAGAGACCATCAGATCCAACCAGAGACCATCAGACCCAACCAGAGACCATCAGACCCAACCAGAGACCATCAGACCCAACCAGAGACCATCAGACCCAACCAGAGACCATCAGACCCAACCAGAGACCATCAGACCCAACCAGAGACCATCAGACCCAACCAGAGACCATCAGACCCAACCAGAGACCATCAGACCCAACCAAAGACCACCAGCCTCAACCAGAGACAACCAGACCCAACCAGAGACCACCAGACCCAACCAGAGACCATCAGACCCAACCAGAGACCATCAGACCCAACCAGAGACCACCAGACCCAACCAGAGACAACCAGACCCAACCAGAGACCATCAGACCCAACCAGAGACCATCAGACCCAACCAAAGACCACCAGCCTCAACCAGAGACCACCAGACCCAACCAGAGACCATCAGACCCAACCAGAGACCACCAGACCCAACCAGAGACCATCACACCCAACCAGAGACCACTGGGGCCAATCACCGGATGACGCTGGTGGAGGGGGTCTGTCAGCGAGCCCTAATTAAATAAACATAACTCTGCAGTCACATGGCGTGCTATTAAACACCCGTGAATCTCTAGATCTGTTCGACATTAAAGAACCGATGACTGCAATCAACATTTGTGCTCATATGTTTCTTTATACATTTTCCTTCGCGTTGGTGGGGTTTTTTTGCCTCTGCGTTTCTGAATGTAGTGCGTGTGTGTGAGTACGTTTACGTGTCAGCATTGGGGCAGTTGTGGAGAGAGTGGAGACGTGTCCTTACCTGGGCAGCCTGTTTTTAACCAGCTCAGATTCAGCAGCAGATGTCTCACTCCGATTCAGTTGAGCGGCATTTTATTTGCATCGCCCTCTCTGGAGGTGCGAGACATCGTCAGTTTTTTTTAGAAGGTAAATCATCGAAATACAAATATTGTCATCACCTATGTAAAACCATGATTAAGTTACCCGGTCTGTCACTTCACACGAAACTCCGGGTCTTCTCGGCAACAGTTATGACTTCCCTTCTCTATTCTTGCGAAATGTGGAACATCCCTGCCGGTTTGAAACATTCAGGCTGACTCATCCAGTGGGGTCCGTCCTGGGTTTACCCGGCTGGACCGTATTTGCGCATATCGCCGCTAAGTACTCAGATTGTAAATGTTGTGGCTTGGCTCTCCAACACACCGGCGGGCTGTACTAGTGTAATGCGATCAAGGACAGGGTGGGCGCTGCCTCCGCACCACTCACGCGGGCCGGTGTATTGGAGAGGCGGAGCCTGGTCGTCAGGGTGAGTGGGGGTGGAGACAGGGGCAGGATGAGAAGGTGGAGTTTGGGGTCACGTGAGAGAGGGGGAGAGGAGAGTGAACGACGGAGGGAGCCACGCTGGCGGTGGAGGGAGAAGTGGCGCCATTGCCACGTGGTCGGGGCCGATAGGCGCACTGGGGTCCAGCGTGCGCGGGCAGCGGAGCGTGCGGGACCGCACGGAGATAGAGAGCCAGCAGCGGTGTGCGGGGTACCCGAAGGGTGGTGTGGCCCGGGCGGGTGAGGAGAGAGCACACGGGGGGGGCCGGAGGAGACGGCGTGGAGAGAGTCACACGGAGCGTGCGCAGGGCGCACGGCGAGGGTCGGAGCGAGGACCAGCGGGTGCGAGGAAAGAACCCAATAAAGGACCAACGGAGAGCGACATCTTGTGAAGGAGTCCTTTATTACACTGGTGTCAGAAGTGTTTGCGAGGATGCGTTCCGCTAAATTGAAGTTTAAGCCTAAAAAGTGTCACCTGTTGCAGCGATCCGTGCACTATTTGGGCCACATAGTCAGCTCGGACGGGGTGGCCACTGACCCGGAGAAGATGGCGTGCGTCCGGAACTGGCCGACTCCGGCCTCAGTGGGGGACGTGCGTCGGTTCTTCGGGTTCGCTTCTTATTACCGCAGGTTCGTGCCTGACTTTGCCACGATCGCGAGGCCTTTACACCTCCTTACGGCGAAGGGCCGGAGGTTCAGTTGGGGACCGGTGGAGGAGGCGGCATTTCAGAGCCTATGCGATCGGTTGGCATTGGCACTGACGCTTGACTATCCGGATTTTTCTCGGCCATTTATCCTCGATACCGACGCGAGTGACACGGGGATTGGGGCCGTCCTGTCCGAATCTAGGGACGGCGTCGAACACGTAGTGGCTTATGGAAGCCGCGTGCTGTCTCCGGCGGAGACCCGCTACTGCGTTACTCGTCGGGAACTCTTGGCCATAGTACATTTTCTTCGCCAATACTGGCCGTATCTATACGGCGGTACGTTTATTGTGCGCACGGATCATGCTGCACTGCAATATGCCCTGAGGGTTGATCAACCGTCTGGCCAATTGGCACGATGGTTGGAAACCCTGCAGGAGTTTTCATTTGAAATTCAGTACTGGAAGGGATTGCATCACGCGAACGCGGACGCGCTTTCTAGATTGCCGCAGGGGTCCCCGTGCGCTTGCACTTCGGTCACAAATAGGTGCACGCGGGTTCCGCTGCCACCTCAGATGGTTATGTCCACTGTGGAGGTGCCTGAGGCTCCCGCGTGTCCAGAGCCGGCTGATGGGGTTTTGAATTTGCCACGTTCAGTATGGGTTCGCGAACAATTGCTTGATGACTCGCTGTGGGTCTTGCGGGGTCGGGCTGCGAAGGTAAGGGGTGGCCCGCTATCCGATGGGACGCCGGGAGCTGCTCCCCGGGATGGCTTGCTGATGTGGAGTGAAGGCTTGCACGATCGCTGGCGGCTTGTTGTGCCGGTGTCGCTGCGATATGAATTGATTCGGATTCTGCATTCCGAGAAGTTATTACATCTCGGAGTGCAGAAAACCTTGTTGACATTACAGCAGGATTATTTTTGGCATGGCATGACGACTGATGTCGTCGGGCACATTCGGGCGTGCTCCGACTGTGCCCGACGGAAACCGCCTAAACACCCATATGTTCCGCCAGTGCAGTCCATACAGGTGTCACGGATTAATGAATTAGTGGCGTTGGATATTTTGGGGCCCTTTCCGCCATCCGCTCGGGGTAGCAAATTTTTATTGGTTGGAGTGGAATATCTTTCCCGCTGGCCGATGGCCTGGCCCTTAGCCGATCAGTCAGCGGCGTCTATCACGGAGGCATTCCTGTTCGGATATGTAATGGACAAAGGGGCACCGGAAAGGTTGCTTACGGACCAAGGGCGAAATTTTTCTTCTAAATTATTGGCTGAGGTGTGCGCTGCACTGGGGACCAAGACGGTACGGACGTCTCCCTACCATCCACAGATGGATGGGATGGTTGAACGTCTTAATCGGACCCTATCGGCGATGCTCTGTCATACGGTTAGCGAAAAGCAGGCTGATTGGGATTTGCATATCCCTGGGGTGTTCTCCGCGTACCGGATGACGCCACATGCGTCGACGGGGTACTTGCCTTTCTTTTTGATGTACGGCCGCGAGAACGTGCCGCCGGTGGACGTGCAGCTGAGCATGGGGGTGAAGGGTCCTGTTAAGCCTCTCCCCGATTATATTCGGGACACCGTTCGTCGCATGGCTGAGGCGCGGGAGGGGGCCCGATTGGCTACTGCCAAGACCCAGGCCCAGAACGAACGTTGTGCACGACGCTCGCATGGTGAGTCCCCCTGGCGGGTGGGGGACATGGCCTGGCTGGACTGCCCGCAGGTACCGGTGGGGACCTCCCCTAAGTTACATAGGCCGTGGCAGGGGCCGGTGGTGCTTATTGAGGTTCCTAGTTCGCAGTCTGCGCGTGTTCGGTTCGGATCGCGGCGTTGGTACGTGCATACGTCCCGATTGAAACCCTATGTGGCCCCGCGGACAGATGCGTCATCTCCTAATGTTGCCTTGCCGGTGTCTGTCGCGACCGACGCGCCATTGACTTTGCCTGTTCAACCTGCAAGCGCGCCTGTCGTGCCTCCTGTAGACGGACCGGCGGTGATCCTGCCGGTAATGGTGATTCCTGCTCCGGGTGGGCCTACCACGGCGATGGGGACACTTGACCCCGCTGCCCCTACAACCCCACCTCGGGCGCAGTTGCGGGAGGGATCGATGACGGGCCTCTTTGGGGAACGGGACGCTGGGAGTGACGGGCCTCCAACAGCGGTGGGCGGTTCCAGTCCCGCCGCTCCTAAAACCCCGTCAAGGCCACGGTCCGCACGGGGGGGCACCCCCGTGCAGGTCGGCCCGGCGACTCGCACGCGTTCGAAATCCCTTCCCTTTCGTTAATTGTTATTGTTCTTCTCTCCGTTGTCTTCTTATGCCGGTGTGTCATGTGTTGCTCGCATTACTGTTGTTCTGTTGCAGCCGAGGACGGCTGGCTTTTTCATCGGGGGGGGGGGGGGTAGTGTAATGTGAGCAAGGACAGGGTGGGGGCTGCCTCCGCACCACTCACACGGGCCGGTGTATTGGAGAGGCGGAGCCTGGTCGTCGGGGTGAGTGGGGGCGGAGACAGGGGCAGGATGAGAAGGTGGAGTTTGGGGTCACGTGAGAGAGGGGGAGAGGAGAGTGAACGACGGAGGGAGCCACGCTGGCGGTGGAGGGAGAAGTGGCGCCATTGCCACGTGGTTGGGGCCGATAGGCGCACTGGGGTCCAGCGTGCACGGGCAGCGGAGCGTGCGGGACCGCACGGAGATAGAGAGAGCCAGCAGCGTGTGCGGGGTACCCGAAGGGCGGTGTGGCCCGGGCGGGTGAGGAAAGAGCACACGGGGGGGCCAGGAGGAGACGGCGTGGCGAGAGCCACACGGAGCGTGCGCAGGGCGCACGGCGAGGGTCGGAGCGAGGACCAGCGGGTGCGAGGAAAGAACCCAATAAAGGATCAACGGAGAGCGACATATTGTGAAGGAGTCCTTTATTACACTAGTATACTACACTATACACTGCACTATACACTACACTATACACTAGTGCTGTACTAGTGACGAATTGGCACGTTCTGTTTACGTGACAACCCTTACTAGTTGGCTGTGTCGGGTGGTGGCGGGTTTAACGACACATTTATATCTTTACGCGATTTAACCCAAAAAAAACCTCTATTATGGGTGGTATTGTTTGCGAAAGCCTCCTGCGTGTTAAAAAGTTCTGCGCAATTGCACGTGAGTTAGCGCGCATCGCTAGTTGGGTGGGGAGCGGTAGCGCATCGCTGAGCGTGCTATCACTACGAACCGGTGAGCCGGGTTCAAGTCCCGCTCACGGTCAACACCAGGGACTATTATTTGAACCGGTCCTGGGCTTCCGCTCGGTTTACTTAGCCTAAAAATGGGTACCCGGTGAGATGTGTAAGCATCGCCACTGGGGAGGCAAACTAAACTATATTGTTTTTATTTTACAAGGAAAGGCCCACTAAACTATGTAGCTCTTTTCCGAAGCGACTTGGCCACAAATGATAGCTCAACAAAGTGGCTTATCACGTGGTAATTTATATCAGTGAAATACTCTAAACACGTGTTGTTCATTCTAAATGCGGAGGGAAAAAACGGAGGATCCGGAGAAATATCCACGCGACCACAGGGAGAGAGACACGCAGACTCCAAGTGTACAGAAGCAGGCGTTAAGGTGGATATCGAACCCACGACCTCCTGTGTACCAGGCGAGGTAGTTAACATCTCCTAGCCACTGTGATGATGATGAGAGAGACACGCAAACTCCAAATATACAGCAGCAGGCGTCAGGGTTGGGATCGTACCCACGACCTCCTGTATACCAGGCGAGGTAGTTAACATCTCCTAGCCACCGTGATGATGATGAGAGAGACACGCAAACTCCAAGTATACAGAAGCAGGGGTCAGGGTGGAGATCGTACCCACGACCTCCTGTATACCAGGCGAGGTAGTTGACATCTCCTAGCCACCGTCATGATGATGAGAGAGACACGCAGACTCCAAATATACAGCAGCAGGCATCAGGGTTGGGATCGAGCCCACGAACCTCCTGTAGACCAGGCGAGGTAGCTAACATCTCCTAGCCACCGTGGCACCCCAAAGGCCTCCCGTGCGTGTTGCTGGCTAACCTCCCCCCCCCCGTGTGCCGACCTCGAGTGCTCGCTAGCAGCAGCAATGACCCCTGCCTGCAGTCTGTTGCAGGCTGTAGACCATGGGATGCAACACGTGGTAGGCTGTCGCGACCAATATCCATGATCGAGGTTTTTGGGCAAGATCGCATAAATATCTAAATGTGTCGTTAAACCCGCCACCACCCGACACAACTCTGGCCGTCCGCCTGATGAGGCTGGTTGTAATTACCGGCGAAACGTCGCACTCGAATTGTAAATTACGTGCGTTTTACTCTCCAACACACACGCGGTGTGCCGAACTCGTAACGAATTGGCACGTTCTGTTGACGTGACACGACTTCGCTCATTGGCTGCGTCGGGTGGTGTCGGGCTTGACGACGCATTTCTGTTGACGCGATCCAGCCCAGGAAACGTCTCTCATGGACACGGGGCGATCTTCGCCTTTTCCGCCGTGAGTCGGGACGAGTGCCACGCGCGCCCGGTGCGCCAACACCGCGGCTCAGCACGGCGAGTGGGGAGATTGACGCCGATCGCTCTCGCCAGGGTGACCCCCCCCCCCCTGGGCACAGACCTAACAGAGGAGCCCTCGGCAAACTTCCTCCACCCCCCCCCCCTTTCGTCTTTGCGTCCGTCGCTATCTCTGGCAGCGCGCCTGCGAACCCGGCGACCCGAGTTTGATCCGTCGCCCGCGGCCACCGAGAGCGGTGGCGATTGTCGACAGCAACCCTGGGACTTTCCGTACGTCGACTCGGTCTCAAGCGAGCACCTCCGATTAGCACGTACGGTGCGAAAGAAGTTCAACATACATAACTGGTGTTGTGTGTAAACATCGCCACTGGGGAGACAAAGGCGGTCGGGCGTGGTGCAGGCCACCCACCCCCTCGTGCGCCGTTCCGGCCTTAATAGGTGCCCGCTAACAGCACTTGCCCCAACAGTTTGTTAAGACTATTCGGGGCATCTGTGTCTTTTTCTTTGTCCTTGATGCGTGCTGCAGTTTGGCGGGCAGCTCTCTCGCTCTCTCTCTCTCCGAGCCCGGGTCCCCCCTAGGGACCACATTCCCGCATTCCGCAGGGGTCAGCCCGCAGCAGCAGCAGCAGGCCCTGCCGCTGTACGGGAGGCTGGGGCGCTGACCCCCCCTCCCCACCTCCTCGCATGCCCCGTGCACACACAGGGCCACTGACTCACTCTGTACACACACACGCCATGTACACACACACACACGCCATGTACACACACACACACACACAGATATTGACTCACAATACTCACTCTGTACACACACACACACGCCATGTACACACACACACAGATATTGACTCACAACATTCACTCTGTACACACACACACAGCTATTGGCTCACAACACTCACTCTGTACACACACACACGCCATGTACACACACAAACACACACACAGCTATTGACTCACAACACACACTCTGTACACACACACACTGTTGACACATGGGAATTGACAAAGAACAATCTCTCTATATATACAGGCAGACCTCGCCCAATGCGGGGGGGTTACGTTCCTGGAAAATACCGTATGTTGAGCAAAACCGCGTTCGACAAATAATAAACCTCATGGGGAGAATAGGGTTGCGTTCCTGGGTCAGAATTGATCACCCACCTTCCTCTGTGTTTGGCGAATTCTACAAGTTAAACACGCGGTCGGCTTTCGCGACCAATATCATTCACAATAGAGGTCACGTTGGGTGAGATGGCGTCAATATAAATGTGTCGTGAGCCCACCGCTCACCACCACCCGACGAACACGTGACTACTGCTGCAACGAGCTGCGGGCGCTGTGGTGCCTCGTGTCTCTCGAGATGTGACCACGTGTCCCGTCACTTTGGTGTCCTTCGATTGGTTGCGATGCCTTCCGCTGACGCCGTTTGGAGGGCCTCTGGGTGAGCCGTCGCTTCTTGCGTGGGGTTTGTCCAAGAGTTCTGTTTGGAATTATCGGGGCCGTTTTTTTCGCATAATTCGCGGGCGTTTTTCGGCGCGTGGATTTCTGCTGACGCGTCAAAATTTTTGATGTATGCGGTCGTGGGTCAGGAGTTTCTTTTTTTTCATTCCATCATCTCCCAGAAGATTTCAACTCGCGGCCGCCTGGTTTGAATCATCACTTTGTTCAAGAATTAATCATCACTAACCACCATCTATCCACCGCTGGATGAAGGCCTCGCCCAGCATCCCCCTACGCGCCCACTGATGTCAGTCCGCCGCGTGGACGTCTCGGTGGCAATGCGAAGTGTGAAAGGTCTCGCTGCTGGTAAGAGGTCAAAGAGACCCAGGCGCCATGGGATGACTCCACAGATGCACCAGCAGTGCCGACTCGCTGCGTTTTAGCGGCCCGGCGCGCCGCTCGTTGTTGTGAGCGGTCGCTCCTCTGCCCTCCATTGTTGTTGGAGGGCGACTGCCTCCAGCTGCCCAGTAGCGTCCTTCACGAGCCTCCTTCACACACACACATACAAAGATAAAGATCCCCCGTGTTGACTACACAGCTTGTTGGGAAAGTGCTGTTAGCGAGCACCTATTAAGGCCCGTTCAGCACACGAGGAGATGGTGGGGCAAGCATCACGCCCGGCCGCCTTTGTCTTTACAGTGGCGACGTGTACACAATGCGTCAGCTACTAACTTAAGGCTGAGTCGACCTAAAGGCAAGATTAGGACCCGCTAATAATTTTGTCACTGATATCATTCGTGAGCGGAAATGAAACTCGGGTTGACCGTAGGCGTAGTGCCCTAATCACTGCACCACCGCTCCCCGCTCACTCGCCCACGCGCCCACAAACAAAAAGACAAAGATCCCCCGTGCAGTCTTAACAGACTGTAGGGGCAAGTGCTGTTAGCACCTATAAAGGCCGGAACGATTCACGAGGGGTTAGTGGCCAGCACCACGCCCGACCGCTTTTGTCTCCCCAGTGGCGATGTTCACACACCGCACCGGGTACTCATTTGAGGCTGAGTCAACCTAGAGGAGGCTCAGGACCGTTTCAGATAATCGTCACCGGTATTGGCCGTGAGCGGGAATCGAACCCGGGTGGCCGGGTAAATAGCGCAGCGCGCGAACCGCTACACACACGCCCACACAAACCCACACACACACACCCAGACACACCCAGACACACTCACCCACACACACACCCACCCACGCACACCCAGACACACCCACCCACACACACACCCACCCACACACACCCAGACACACCCAGACACACTCACCCACACACACACCCACCCACACACACCCAGACAGACCCACCCACACACACACCCACAAACCCCCACACACACCCCCCACACACACCAACACACACACAACCCACACACACACACCCAAATACACCCCCCCACCCACACACACCCACACACCCCCCCCACGCACACCCACACACTCACACACACCCACACACACACACCCACACACACCCACAGATACACACACCCACACACCCACACACACCACACACACACCCCACACACACACCGACTATATCTGACACACACAGACACACACACACAGACAGACAGACACACAGACACACACACCGCTCGCACGCAATCCACCCACAACACGACCACGGTGGCACCCAGACACACAGACACACACAGACAGACACAGACACACACAGACACACACAGACACACAGACACACACAGACAGACAGACAGACACACACACACGCACACACAGGACGGCGCGGTCAATGCCACTGAGCGGACCTAGGGGAAGCCCACAACTGGATCAGACGACCACCGCTGATGCCACCGCTGCCCCGCAGTCTCCGTGTCGCGCCACTGACTCTCGCACCCACAGGTGGTGGCGGAGTGCCGCACGTGACCAGCTCCACAGGTGGTCACCGCTCACAATGAGCGCCCTCGCTGCGGGGATCCCCCCCGTGGCACCGCGAGTGTCATTAGGGGCGGGCATCTGCGGCGTGATCTTACACGGAGCGGCAATGAGGCGTGGGGACAAGATCACCATCTGCGTGTTTAACCGCGCGCGCCCTCGAGTCCACTTAAATCATCCTCCTCTTCCTCCGACGAAGCGTGCAGCGTTGAACTGAGCTGTGTAGCGCCACGCCACCGGAGTGCGTGTCGGTGTGTCTGTGTGTGTGTCGGTGTGTGTGTCTGTGTCTGTGTGTCTGTGTTTGTCTGTGTGTGTGTGTCTGTGTGTGTGTGTCTCTGTGTGTGTGTCTGTGTGTGTCTGTGTGTCTCTGTGTGTGTCTCTGTGTGTGTCTGTGTGTGTGTGTGTGTCTGTGTGTGTGTCTGTGTTTGTCTGTGTGTGTCTGTGTGTGTGTGTGTCTGTGAGTGTGTCTGTGAGTGTGTCTGTGCGTATGTGTGTCAAGATCGGCTTCTGTGGAGGAGTTTCGTGAATGACCGCTACTGGGCAGTTGGAGGCAGTCCTTCAACAACAACAACGAATGGCAGAGGAGTGACGCTCACAACAGCGAGCGGAGCTCTGGGCAGATAAAACGGAGAACATTAGCACAGTGGGGGGCACAGGTGGTGCATCTGACAGCCATCTCAGTCAGCCGACCCATGGCACCTGGGTCTGTTCCGTGACCTCGTGCCCCGGGGTCTTCCTTCCGACACTTAACGTGGCCTCAAAGTGCACCTAGCCTGGCACAAGCGCCGTGGTGACGTAACCGCCACTTAGTGGTGAACGGCTGTTGTTGTTGTGGTGGTGTCTTTATGTGGGGAGCGGTGGCGATGTGGTTAGGGTTGCAGCGCTACAAACTCGCTAACAGCACTTGACCCACAATTCTATTAAGGCTATACAGGGCAACTTTGTCTTTGTGTCTTCATGTGCGTGTCTGTGTGTGAGGAATGTGCCTCTGGTACAGATACGATGGGAGGCTGATCGATGCCCGCATGCGGTCAAGGGATGGCTCCCTGTTGCTAGACCACGTCACGTGTGCTGCAACGGCGATTTGCTGCATATTCTGAGTATGAGTTGGAGACGCTTCTGCTAAACATGGAGCGCGCCACTCAGAGATGGGACCTTACCATCAGCCACACACACGAAAACAACTAAAAGCCCCTTCCCTGGGTATTTGTGCCATCAGCGACTCATCAGATCACTGCCATTAAACACAGCGAAGAGAGAGAGAGAGAGTGTAGAGGAGTTCCCATCCTCATTTCGCACGACACTTTGCACACTAACATCCACGCGTCCTCGGGCAATGGGCATTGTGGCGTGTTCGTAGGCGCTGGGAAGGCGGCTCACGAATGCCACTCGGAGCAGCAGCAGCAGCAGCAGCCCCAGGCAGTGCGCACGTGTTCCATCCAGACTGCCGTTTACGAAACAAACAAAATGAACGCACATCGACGAGGATGCACAATTCGCATCTGTTTACCATCTTCCTCCTGCTCGTGTCCCTGCTGCTACGCTGGGCGGTGGCGGTGCTCAGCCAGCGACAGCACCACTCGGCTCAGCACGACCACGATCTACCACTCAGGGGCAGAGAGGCGTGACTGCCCCCCCCTCTCTCTCTCTCCCAGTTATCATGAAGAAGGGCCATTTCCCGAAACGTTGCCTATTTCTCCTGAGGCCACACACGCGATGTGACGGACACGGGCCGAGTAGTGGAGGTTTAAGTTCGTGGTTCTTCACCTTTACTCCTGCAGCGTTAACAAACGTACGACGTGAATAATGAGCACACATCGGGATTGAGAAACAAAGTAAGATGTAACCTACGTGCCCCCTTGCTAGATTTGTGTTTACCTTCTAAACTAAATCTGGCCGTGTCTCGCACACCCCCAGGAAGGGCATCTCACACGCCCCCAGGTGAAGAATAAGAAGACGAAGCAGCATCATGTGACCTCCTTTGCCAGTACCACAATATGATAATAGGGGTTCTCCCTTTTTTTCTGGCAACAAAACAGTTGTGTTAAGATGTTAAAACACCAAACTGAAACCTTTTACAAGGAATCGTGTCTGCATTGACCACAATGCTTGTGGTCAGAATGCAAACAAAAAACATACTCTGATAATATATGTATTGTCTTTGACACTGATTGGTCCACACCAGTGGCAGGAAGCAGCGCTGCTTCAAGCCGTCTGCCGTGTCTCGCTCGCCCCAGAGAGGGCATCTCACGCCCCCAGGTGAAACAGAAGAAGAAGAAGACGAAGTCGTCTTGAAGCAGCGCTGCTCCAAGTCGACTTGAAGCAGGGCTGCTCCAAGTCGACTTGAAGCAGGGCTGCTCCAAGTCGACTTGAAGCAGGGCTGCTCCAAGTCGTCTTGAAGCAGGGCTGCTCCAAGTCGACTTGAAGCAGGGCTGCTCCAAGTCGTCTTGAAGCAGGGCTGCTCCAAGTCGACTTGAAGCAGGGCTGCTCCAAGTCGACTTGAAGCAGGGTTGCTCCAAGTCGTCTTGAAGCAGGGCTGCTCCAAGTCGTCTTGAAGCAGGGCTGCTCCAAGTCGTCTTGAAGCAGGGCTGCTCCAAGTCGACTTGAAGCAGGGCTGCTCCAAGTCGTCTTGAAGCAGGGCTGCTCCAAGTCGACTTGAAGCAGGGCTGCTCCAAGTCGACTTGAAGCAGGGTTGCTCCAAGTCGTCTTGAAGCAGGGTTGCTCCAAGTCGTCTTGAAGCAGGGCTGCTCCAAGTCGTCTTGAAGCAGGGCTGCTCCAAGTCGACTTGAAGCAGGGCTGCTCCAAGTCGTCTTGAAGCAGGGTTGCTCCATGTCGACTTGAAGCAGGGCTGCTCCAAGTCGACTTGAAGCAGGGCTGCTCCCAGCCGTCTGCCTGCCGGCAGAGCGGGCGGCTTGCAACGCGCGCAGGTCGCGAGTTGAAATCCTGGCTGGGCTGGGGCGGTTTGACTCAGCCAATCATCTCTGCCTCCGATGGTCGATAAAGCGAACCCCGCGTTGTTTGAGGGAAGATCAACGCAGTGGGTTGTCCTATAGCGAGACGCATTGCCCAACCAGCCCCATCCCTGCCGTAGGAATGTGGAGTCAGCCCACACCACGGGCTCAGGCATGGGCGGAGTTTGCGAGGGGGGGGGGGGGCAACGCCTCGCCCAAACGGGGCACATTTATTAATTTATTTTCAGTAGTTTACAATCAATATTAATAATTAATTATTTAATACGCACCCGCAGTTCCTGACGTGAGGGACGCAGCGAACCCCCCCCCCCCCTCCAATACAGACGTCACACTCCGCCGATGGGCTCAGGGCTGAGTTGGGAGGGATGGAAGGAGGGAGGGGAAAGGGGGATGGATGGGAGAGCGCGGAGAATGAGTGACGGAGAGGGGGAGGAATGAGTGAGGAGTGAAGAATGAGTGAGGGAGAGGGGGAGGAATGAGTGAGGAGTGAAGAATGAGTGAGGGAGAGGGGGAGGAATGAGTGAGGAGTGAAGAATGAGTGAGGGAGAGGGGGAGGAATGAGTGAGGAGTGAAGAATGAGTGAGGGAGAGGGGGAGGAATGAGTGAGGAGTGAAGAATGAGTGAGGGAGAGGGGGAGGAATGAGTGAGGAGTGAAGAATGAGTGAGGGAGGGGGGGAGGAATGAGTGAGGGAGAGGGGGAGAATGAGTGAGGGAGAGGGGGGAAAATGAGTGAGGAGTGAGGAATGAGTGAGGGAGAGGGGGGAGTGAGGGAGAGGGGGAGGAATGAGTGAGGGAGAGGGGGAGGAATGAGTGAGGGAGAGGGGGGAGAATGAGTGGGGAGTGAGGAATGAGTGAGGGAGAGGGGGAGGAATGAGTGAGGGAGAGGGGGAGGAATGAGTGAGGGAGAGGGGGGAGTGAGGGAGAGGGGGAGGAATGAGTGAGGGAGAGAGGGAGGAATGAGTGAGGAGTGAAGAATGAGTGAGGGAGAGGGGGGAGTGAGGGAGAGGGGGAGGAATGAGTGAGGGAGAGGGGGGAGTGAGGGAGAGGGGGAGGAATGAGTGAGGGAGAGAGGGAGGAATGAGTGAGGAGTGAAGAATGAGTGAGGGAGAGGGGGGAGTGAGGGAGAGGGGGAGGAATGAGTGAGGGAGAGGGGGGAGTGAGGGAGGGGGGGAGGAATGAGTGAGGAGTGAAGAATGAGTGAGGGAGAGGGGGAGGAATGAGTGAGGGAGAGGGGGGAGTGAGGGAGAGGGGGAGGAATGAGTGAGGGAGAGGGGGGAGTGAGGGAGAGGGGGAGGAATGAGTGAGGAGTGAAGAATGAGTGAGGGAGAGGGGGAGGAATGAGTGAGGGAGAGGGGGGAGTGAGGGAGAGGGGGAGGAATGAGTGAGGGAGAGGGGGGAGTGAGGGAGAGGGGGAGGAATGAGTGAGGAGTGAAGAATGAGTGAGGGAGAGGGGGAGGAATGAGTGAGGGAGAGGGGGGAGTGAGGGAGAGGGGGAGGAATGAGTGAGGGAGAGAGGGAGGAATGAGTGAGGAGTGGAGAATGAGTGAGGGAGAGGGGGGAGTGAGGGAGAGGGGGAGGAATGAGTGAGGGAGAGGGGGGAGTGAGGGAGAGGGGGAGGAATGAGTGAGGGAGAGGGGGAGGGGGGAGTGAGAGCGGGGGGAATGAGTGAGGGAGAGGGGGAGGGGGGAGTGAGGAATTAGTGAGGGAGGAGTGAGTGAGGGAGCGAGGAATGAGGGAGAGCGGGGGAGATGGAGGCAGGGAGCGGTAGAGCATCGGGGGGAGTGGTGGAGGGGGGAGGAGTAGAGTGAGGCGAGGTGAGAGGCAAGAGTGCTGAGCGGTCCGTTACGCGGGTTCACAGCCCTCGCGCGGAGTGCGTCTGTGTGCGTCTGTGTGTGTCTGTGTGTATCTGTGTGTGTGTCTCAGGGTGTGTCTGTGTGCGTCTGTGTGTGTCTCAGGGTGTGTGTCTGTGTGCGTCTGTGTGTGTCTCAGGGTGTGTGTCTGTGTGCGTCTGTGTGTGTCTCAGGGTGTGTGTCTGTGTGCGTCTGTGTGCGTCTGTGTGTGTCTCAGGGTGTGTGTCTGTGTGCGTCTGTGTGCGTCTGTGTGTGTCTCAGGGTGTGTCTGTGTGCGTCTGTGTGTGTCTCAGGGTGTGTGTCTGTGTGCGTCTGTGTGTGTCTCAGGGTGTGTCTGTGTGCGTCTGTGTGTGTCTCAGGGTGTGTGTCTGTGTGCGTCTGTGTGTGTCTCAGGGTGTGTCTGTGTGCGTCTGTGTGTGTCTCAGGGTGTGTGTCTGTGTGTGTCTCAGGGTGTGCCTGTGTGTGTCTCAGGGTGTGCGTCTGTGTGTGTCTCAGGGTGTGTGTCTCAGGGTGTGTGTCTGTGTGTGTCTCAGGGTGTGTCTGTGTGTGTCTCAGGGTGTGTCTGTGTGTGTCTCAGGGTGTGCGTCTGTGTGTGTCTCAGGGTGTGTGTCTGTGTGTCTCAGTGTGTGCGTCTGTGTGTCTCAGGGTGTGTGTCTGTTTGTGTCTCAGGGTGTGTCTGTGTGTGTCTCAGGGTGTGTGTCTGTGTGCGTCTCAGGGTGTGTGTCTGTGTTTGTCTCAGGGTGTGTGTCTGTGTGTGTCTCAGGGTGTGTCTGTGTGTGTCTCAGGGTGTGCGTCTGTGTGCGTCTCAGGGTGTGTGTCTGTGTGTGTCTCAGGGTGTGTGTCTGTGTGTGTCTCAGGGTGTGCCTGTGTGTGTCTCAGGGTGTGTCTGTGTGCGTCTGTGTGTGTCTCAGGGTGTGTGTCTGTGTGTCTCAGGGTGTGTGTCTGTGTGTGTCTCAGGGTGTGTCAGTGTGTGTCTCAGAGTGTGCGTCTGTGTATGTCTCAGGGTGTGTGTCTGTGTGTGTCTCAGGGTGTGTCTGTGTGTGTCTCAAGGTGTGTCTGTGTGTGTCTCAGGGTGTGTGTCTGTGTGTGTCTCAGGGTGTGTGTCTGTGTGTGTCTCAGGGTGTGTCAGTGTGTGTCTCAGAGTGTGCGTCTGTGTATGTCTCAGGGTGTGTGTCTGTGTGTGTCTCGGCTTCTTAAATGAGTACCCGATTCTGTAAATATCAGCACTGCGGGATACAAAGGCAGCCGAGCGTGATGCTGGCCAACCCTCCTCCCTCGTGTGTCCCGACTCGCTCGCAGCGCTCGCCCAAACAGCCTGCGACAGGCGACTCGGGGAGATCTTCGTCTGGCTGAGTCTGCCTGCCCTGCCCCTGCACTGCCCGGGCTCGCTCCTGGCTCTCCGCTGAAGCCACGCACGCCCACACGCCACCGGCAAGTCTACCCGGCACGCCGATCCGCCGATCTCGTGGGATCACACGCAGCAGCAGCAGCGGCAGCATCGCCATCCCGACTGCGTCAAAAATAACTTTGGCAGGACCCTCCTGGAAACAGAGTCTCGAGACTCGGGGAGTCTTTCTGTGGGTAAACAAGCGGACTGTGAAATAAATAAATAAAGACTTGCCCCAACAGCATATTAGGGGCGACACTGGGGATCTGTGGCTGTGTGCAGCCCCCACCATCGCCTCCACGAGGTGAGGGTTACCCCCCCTCCCCCCTCCTCCCCCCTCCTCCCCCCTCCTCCCCCCTCCTCCCCCCTCCTCCCCTCCCCCTCTCCTCGCTCTTGTCTCCATGTATGGGCGTGAGCGCCGCCCCCCAGGAGCCCCCCCCCCTCCCTTATACCGCCAGCAGCAGCCGCGACCGCTGCAGTGGCAGCAGCGGCGGGCGCAGAGAGGAAGCCGCGGGGAGAGGCGAGGAGGACGAGGGGGTGAGTGAGTGAGGCTGCTGGTAGCGGTGGGGATGGTGGGGATGGTGGGGATGGTGGTGATGGTGGTGGTGGTGATGGTGGGGATGGTGGGGATGGTGGTGATGGTGGTGATGGTGGTGATGGTGGGGATGGTGGTGATGGTGGGGATGGTGGTGATGGTGGTGGGGATGGTGGTGATGGTGGTGATGGTGGTGATGGTGGTGGTGATGGTGGGGATGGTGGTGATGGTGGTGATGGTGGTGGTGATGGTGGGGATGGTGGTGATGGTGGTGATGGTGGGGATGGTGATGGTGGTGATGGTGATGGTGGTGATGGTGGTGGTGGTGGTGATGGTGGTGGTTGTTGTTGTCATTATCGGCGGAAACCTCACCAGGTACTCGAATTATAAAATGTTGTTGTGGGTTTCACTCTCGAACACACAGCAACCGGTTGTGTGCTGAACTAGTAAACTACACTATACACTGCACTATACACTGCACTATACACTGCACTATACACTGCACTATACACTACACTATACACTGCACTATACACTACACTGCAATATACACTACACTATACACTACACTACACTATACACTACACTATACACTACACTATATAGTTGTAAATGTTGTAGTGGGGTTCACTCTCTAACACACAGCAACCGGTTGCATGCTGAACTAGTAAACTACACTATACACTACACTATACACTACACTATACACTACTATACACTACATTATACTCTACACTATACACAACACTATACACTATATAGTTGTAAATGTTGTAGTGGGGTTCACTCTCTAACACACAGCAACCGGTTGCGTGCTGAACTAGTAAACTACACTATACACTACACTATACACTACACTATACACTACACTATACACTACTATACACTACACTACTATACACTACACTACTATACACTACACTATACACTACACTACTATACACTACACTATATAGTTGTAAAAGTTGTGAGTGTGTTGTTGTTGTTGTTGTGAGAGGGGAGTTGTCAATCAGACTCGCCCAGCTCGATTCCCGCTAGTGACGAATCGCTGAGCCGATGCTAGGACCTCACCTAGATCGACTTAGCCTCAAATGAGTCCCTGGTGCGGTGTGTAAACATCGTCACTGGGGAGACAAAGGCGGTTGGGCGTGGTGCTGGCCACCCACCCCCTCCTGTGTCGTGCCGGCCTTCACAGGTGCTGCTACTCGCTGACAGCACTTGCGGTCTGAAGGCTACAGGGGGGATTCTTGTCTTTCTATCTCTATGTACACGTGTGTGTGTGTGTGTCTGTGTGTGTGTGTGTCTGTGTGTGTGTGTGTGTCTGTGTGTGTATCTGTGTGTGTGTGTGTGTCTGTGTGTGTGTCTGTGTGTGGGTCTGTGTGTGTGTCTGTGTGTGGGTCTGTGTGTGTGTCTGTGTGTGTGTCTGTGTGTGTGTCTGTGTGGGTGTGTGTGTATCTGTGTGTGGGTCTGTGTGTGTGGGTCTGTGTGTGTGGGTCTGTGTGGGTGTGTGTGTGTCTGTGTGGGTGTGTGTGTGTGTGGGTCTGTGTAGGTGTGTGTGTGTGTATCTGTGTGTGTGGGTTTGTGTGTGTGTGTGTGGGTTTGTGTGTGTGTGTGTCTGTGTGTGTATCTGTGTGTGTGTGTGGGTCTGTGTAGGTGTGTGTGTGGGTCTGTGTAGGTGTGTGTGTGTGTATCTGTGTGTGTGGGTTTGTGTGTGTGTGTATCTGTGTGTGTGGGTTTGTGTGTGTGTGTATCTGTGTGTGTGGGTTTGTGTGTGTGTGTGTGTGTCTGTGTGTGGGTCTGTGTGTGTGTCTGTGTGGGTTTGTGTGTGTGTGTGTCTGTGTGTGTCTGTGTGGGTCTGTGTGGGTGTCTGTGTGGGTCTCTGTGTGTGTGTGTCTGTGTGTGTGTGATGCATGTCGGGAGCGGTAGTGTCGTGGTTAGCGCGGGGGATCTTTGTCCGTCTGGGTGCCTGTCTCTGATGGGGACACGGATACAATTATAGACACGCGCGCGCACAGACAACGCAGAACAAATGTACAGATCCTTCGTGGAGCGTTCGATCAACTGCTGGGCCACGTGCTATTCGTGACCACCTTTGGAGGTAGGCACGGCGCACCACGCATTTTGAGGCTGAGTCGACCCAGAGGGAGGCCCAAGACCGATTCAGATAATCGTTACTGGTGTTAGGCCGTGGCCGGGAATCGAATCTGGGTGGTCGGGTTCGTAGCGCAGGGTACGCTAACCACTGCACCACCGCTCCCCACTTTGACTCTTCACTCCCTCGCTCTCCACCTCTCTCCCTCCATAGCCCCTCGCTCTCCCCTCGCTCTCTCCATCTCTCGCTCCCTCCATCTCTCGCTCCCCCCTCGCTCTCTCCCTAGCCCCTCGCTCTCCCTGTCTCTCTCTGACTCCGTCTCTTCTCACTCCGTGTGAGTCACGAGCTTGTGTTTAATGTTTAACACGGGAGATGTTGTGTGTGAGACCGAGAGTGTGAGTGGTCGAGTCGCCGTTCACCAACACCGGTGACGATTCTCTAAACCGGTCCTGGGTAGACTCGGCCTCAAATGGGTACCTGGTGCAATGTGTAAACATCGCCACGAGGGAGACAAAGGCGGCCGGGCGTGCTGCTGGCCACCCAACCCCTCGTGTGCCGTGCCGGCCTTCATAGGTGCTACTCACAAGCAGCACTTGCCCCAGCAGTCTTTGAAGGCTACACGGGGGATCTGTGTATTTGTCAGTGGGAGAGTGTGACTGAGCGTGAGGCTTCTTGCCTGTGTTGTCTAAGACGTCTCATGTACCCAGTGAAGGCATGGATTTGCGGAGTTCTCACTCACCTTCTCACTCACCCTCTCACCCTCTCACTCACCCTCTCACTCACCCTCTCACTCACCCTCTCACTCACCCACCCACTCACCCACCCACTCACCCTCTCACTCACCATCACACTCACCCTCTCACTCACCCTCTCACTCACCCTCTCACTCACCCTCTCACTCACCATCTCCCTCACCCTCTCACTCACCCTCTCACTCACCCTCTCACTCACCCACCCACTCACCCACCCACTCACCCTCTCACTCACCCTCACACTCACCCTCTCACTCACCATCTCCCTCACCCTCTCACTCACTCACCCTCTCACTCACCCTCTGCACGGGTTTGGCGCATTGCGGGGTTTATAATGTCACGGCGAGCGGGGAGAGAGCGGGGAGAGACGAGAGAGCAGAGAATGAGCGGGGAGAGATCAGAGGGAGGGAGAGGGGAGAGAGATACAGGGAGAGCAGCGAGGGAGTTATACAGATGGAGAGCAAACAGAGACGGGAAGGTGAAGAGTGGGAGAGAGAGGAAAGAGAGCGCTCAGAGCGAGATGAGAATAGAGAAGAGCATGAGGGAGCAGAGGCACAGAGAGAGAGAGGAAAGCACGGGGAGAGAGAGAGGAAAGCGCGGGGAGAGGGGGGGGGGGAGAGCGGAGAGGCAGGGGAGAGTCGAGGGAAGGAAATTCTCTTCGTGAGATGAAAATAAACGCGAGCGGGGAGTCGCGCTGACGGGATGTGTCCAGAGCCCCCCCCCCCGTGACTCCCCCCCCCCCCCCCGTGACCCCCCCCCCGTGACTGCGTCTCTTGCACCGCGTCACGTCACGCGCTGCTGCCGCCTGCCCCTCCCCGCCATCGCTTCCTTCCCTCTGCCAACGCTCCCCGGACTCCTCACTTCCCGTGACAGATCACACAGCGGCAGCAGCAGCGGCGGCAGCGGCGGCAGCGGCGGCAATAGGCGAGCGAATTAATTAACCCATAACCCCTGTGCGATGTGACCTTGAATGGACACGACGTGTAACATGATAGACGACGTTTCGGGCGCTGGCCCTTTTCTCAACGCACATCCCTCTGCCAGCTCTGATGTGCCGGTCCCATATCACGGGTGGGGTGGGTGGGGGTCACGCTGAACCTGTGGGGGGTACGGGCCCCCCAAAACCAACCCCTCCCCTATCGCCACCCCCCTCCCCTACCTTCCTGACCCAGCCCTGCCCTTTCCTGCCCTCCGCTGCCCACACCCCGCCAGCCGTAGGATGTGAAACAGATTTCGGGTTCGTGTGGAGCCGGAGGGAAGGAGGGAGGGGGAGCGGGGCCCAAGGGGGATTGGGGGATTGGGGGGGGCCGGGGGGCGATGTTTTCGCTGACTCAGAAAAAAAAACCCGAGTCGAACCCGTGCACACGTAAGCGTGTGTGTAAGTGTGTAAGCGTGTGTGTAAGCGTGTGTGTAAGTGTGTAAGCATGTGTGTGTGTAAGCGTGTGAGTGTGTAGGTGTTGTGTAAGTGTGTAAGCGAGTGTAGTGGCGAGCGGCGACCCGAGTTCGATTTCCCTCCCAAGGCCAACAACACCATCAGTGACGACTTTCTGAACCGGTCCGGGGCCTCCCCTGGCACGACTCAGCCTCAAACGAGTACCTGGTGCGGTGTGTAAAACACCGACACTGGGGAGACAAAGGCGGTCGGGAGTGGTGCTGGCCACCCACCCCAACGTGTGCCGCGCTGACCTTTAAAAGGTACTCGCCAACAGCACTCGCTCCAAAAATCAGATAAGGCTATACGGAGGATCTTTGTCTTTGTATTCTAGGGTCTTTGATGTGTGTGATGTATGTCTGTGATATGTGTGTAAGCGTGTATGTAAGCGTGTGTGTGTGTGTAAGCGTGTGTGTGTGTGTGTAAGCGTGTGTGCGTGCGTGCGTGTTTGGCCAGCATCTCCTGCTTTATCGACCTCGTCCAAGGCACTTGATGCCATCTGTATGCCAGGGCTCGGGGTTGTTCTCCGTGCTTCAGGGGCTCTCGCTCTACTCTCAGCTCCCAGTCGTCGAGGGCATCAATGATGGTGGGCAGGACCCGGGTAAAAGCTGCGTGTCGGAGCCATTTTCTCTTTACCTTGTGGTGCGGACACGGGGATTGTCCACTGGCTCCACGCAGTAAGTGGGCTCCACACATTACGTGGCTAGGAGATGTTAACTTCCCCGCCTGGTATAGAGGATGGTCGTGGGTTCGATCCCAGCCCTGACGACAATATATATTCGGAGTTTGCATGTTCTCCCCGTGGTAGTGCGAATAAGCCACTTTGTTGAGATATCATTTGTGATAGCCAGGTCACTTGTGAAAAGGAGCTACTCAACTCAGTGGGCCTCACCTGGTAAATAAGGAATAGTTTAGTTTAATAGTTACAATTTTTACATCTCTTTGAACACGTAGTTCGAGAAGCTTTCAATGGCTGTACCCATAGGAATTTTCATTTGGTATAAAGGTGGGGCCTTACCTATCAGCCCCACAAAAACACAAAGCACGTGCTTTGGTGTATCATGTCATCAATTACTCCACCCTCAACTCCCCTTGAGTGACGGAGCAGTTGTGGAGAGAGTGGAGAGGTTTCCTTACTTGGGCAGTGAGCTTATGATCAACTCCGGTTTGCCAGCAGATCTCTCACTGCGAATCAGTCGAACAGCATGATATGTTCGGCTGCGTGACGCTGCGTAGAATCTACCTGGTCTGTCGCCACGCACGAAGCTCCGGGTCTTCTCGGCCACGGCCATGCCCTCTCTTCTCTATGCTTGCGAAACGTGGAGCCCTCTAAAGGAACGTCTGTCGCGGTTTCAAACATTCAGGCTGGCCTGTTTACAATCCATCCTGGATTTGACCAGGCTGGATTGCGTGAGGAGTTCTCAGATCCTTGAAATATCTGTACACCGTCCCATCAGTGAGCTCCTCCACCAGGCGAGGCTGCGTTGGCTGGGTCATGTAGCCCGCAGGCCCAGCCACCACATGCCCAAGCAGCTTCTGTTTGGCCGCATAGAGGGGGTTAAACGGGCGCGGCCCTGGCTAGAAAAGAGATGGACTGATGTGGTACAGGAGAATGTGGATCTGAGTGGACTTGCCGAAGACTAGTACTAGCGATGTCAAGACCGTCCTCTCTGGAAGAGGCGCATTAAGACGCTACTGGGCAGTTGGAGGCAGTCGCCCTCCAGAAAAAGCGGAGGGCAGAGGAACAACGCTCACAACAACGAGCGGAGCGCTGGGGGGGATAACACGCTGCAAGTTGGCACAGTAGAGGGCACAGGTGGGGCATCTGTTAGTCATCTCAGTCAGCCAACGCATGGTACCTGCCAGGTCTATCCCGTAACCTCCTATCAGCGAGCCTTCGACAATTAACGTGGCCTCAATGTGCACCTAGCCTGGCACAAGCACCGTGATGACGTCACCACCACTTAGTGGCGAATGCCGCCTGTTGTTGTGTGTATGTGCTGTATGTTGAACTTATTTCGCACCGTGCATAGCCCACCGTGCCAGTCAGAGGTGCGGGGAAGGAAACAATCTAAACTGATGGATATGTCTGTTGAAGGCTATACGGGGGATCTTTGTCTATTGCTGCATGTATGTGATATGTGTATGGGAGTTTGATGTTTGTTTCTGATGTGCGTGTGTGCGAGTCTGAGAGTGTGTGTTGTGTGTGTTGTTTTGGTGATACGTGTTCGTGAGGGTGTGATATGCATCTACTGTATACATGGGGAGCGGTAGTGCAGTGGTTTGCGCACTCCCCTTTGAACCCCGCGACCCGAGGTCAATTCCCGCTCACGGCCAATAAGTGACGATTATTTGAACCGGTCCTGGGCCGATCCTAGGTAGACTCAGCCTCAAGTGAGTATCCAGTACGGGGTGGCCGCTACAGTGGTGAGTGGTTTTTCAGAGGTCGTGGGTTCGATTTCGACGCTGATCTCCCTTACCACGTGGAGTTGTGGGCACGCTCTCCCCGCGGTCGTGTGGATTGTTCTCCGAGTTCCCCGGATGTTCTCTCCATGTTTAGAAACATGCGTCTCGAGATTTTGGCTGTCATAAATTTCCGCACAGGCCACTTTTGGCTCGTGTCGCCTCTGGAAAGGAGTTATCTAGTTAAGAGGGGCATTACCTTGTAAAATAAAAGTAGTTTAGTTTGTTTTGTTTAGTAAAACATCAGCGCTGGGGAGACAAAGACGGCTGGGCGTGCCGCTGGTCACCCATCCCCTCGTGTGCCGTGCCGGCCTTCATAGGTGCTACTAACAGCACTTGCCCCAACAGTCTGTATTTGTGTGTGTGAACGTATGGGGAGCGGTGGTGCAGCGGTTAGCGCGCTGCGCTATGAACCTGGCAACTCCCGAGTTCTATTCCCGCTCACGGCCACCTACACCAGTCACGATTATCTGGACCGGTCCTGGGCTTCCTGTAGTTCGACTCAGCCTCAAATGAGTACCGCATCTGGTGCGGCGTGTAAACATCAGCACAGGGAGCCAAAAGCGACCGGACGTGGTCCCTCGTGTGCCATGCCGGCCTTCATAGGTGCTACTTGCTAGCAGCACTTCCCCCAAAACTCTGCAAATAATATACGGGGGACCTTTGTCCGTTCTCTGTGAATGTATGAGTGTATGACCGTGTGTGAGTGTGTCTGTGTGACTGTGTGTGAGTGTGTGCGTAGCCACTTCCTGCCAGGCTCCCCGGAATGTGTGTGCGTGTGTGCGTGTGAGAGCGAGGCGCTGCGTGTGTGTGTCTCTATGTTTTTTGTCTTTGTGTACCTGTGTGTGTGTAAGAGTGTGTGTGAGTGTGTGTGAGTTTGTTGAGTGTGTGTGTGTATTTCGGGGAGCGGTCGTGTAGCGGTCAGCGCACTGCGCTACGAACCCGGCGACCCGAGTTCGATTCCCGCTCACGGTCAACACCAGTGATAATTTTAACCAGTCCTGGGACTCTCCTAGGTCAACTCAGCCTCAAATGACTACCTAGTGCGATGTGTAAACATCGCCATTGGGGAGATAAAGGCGGCCGGGCGCGGTGCTTGCCACCCAACTCCCTCGTGTGCCGTGACTACCTTCCATAGGTGCTCGCTAACAGCACTTGCCCCTACAATCTGGTAAGGCTGTACGGGGGATCTTTGTATTGTGTGTCTCTGTATGTGTGTGTTTATCTATGTGTATTTGTCTCTGTGTATGGCATGCGTGTGTGTGTGTGTTCCTGCCTTCATAGATGCTCGCTTGCCCCAACAGTCTGTTAAAGACTATACGGGGCCTCTTTGCCTTTGTGTCTGTGTCTGTGTGATGTTGTGTCTGCGTGTGGTTTGTGTGTCTGTCTGTGTCTGTGTGATGTTGTGTCTGCGTGTGGTTTGTGTGTCTGTGTGTGTGAGAGTGATGTTGTGTCTGCGTGTGGTTTGTGTGTCTGTGTGTCTGTGTGATGTTGTGTCTGCGTGTGGTTTGTGTGTCTGTGTGTGTGTGAGAGTGATGTTGTGTCTGCGTGTGGTTTGTGTCTGATTGTGCGTGAGTGATGTCTGCGTGGGGAGCGGTGGCACAGTGGTTAGTGGCACTGCGCGTCGAACCCAAGCCACCGCGGTTCCATTCTGATCGGCCACGGCGAACGTGAGCGGCTGATATCTGAAGCCCGATATCGATTCAGCTTCACAATCGTACCTGCTGCGTGGTGCGTGGTGTGTGTAGGTGTGTGTGTTGTAGGTGTAGGTGTGTGTGTGTAGGTAGGTGTGTGTGGTGCGTGTGTGGTGTGTGTGTGGTGAATGTGTGGTGAATGTGTGTGGTGTGTGCGTGGTGTGTGTGGGTGTGTGCGTGGTGTGTGTGGGTGTGTGTGTGGGGTGGGTGTGTGTGTGGTGTGTGTGGTGCGTGTGTGTGTGGTGTGTGCGTTGTGTGTGGGTGTGTGTGTGTAGGTATGTGTGTTATGTTTGTAGGTGTGTGTGGTGCGTGTTGTGTGCTGTGTGTAGGTGTGTGCGTTGTGTGTGGTGTATGCGTGGTGTGTGTGTGTGTGGTGTGTGTAGGTGTGTATGTGGTGTGTGTTTTGTGTGAGACAGAGTTCCTGTGCCAGCCTTCATAGGTGATACTCGTCAACAGCACTTGCCCCAACAGTCTGTTGAGGCTATAGGGGGGATCTTTGTCTTTGTTGCATTGCAGTGTTCGTGGGAAGCCGCGGTGAAGGCGCTGCGCTACGAACCCGGCCACCCGAGTTCGATTCTCGCTCACGGCCAACACCGGTGACGATTATCTGAACCGGTCATGGGCCTCCCCTCGGTCGACTCGGCCTCAAATGAGTACCTGGTGCAGTGTGTAAACATCGCCACTGGGGAGACAAAGGCGGCCGGGCGTGGTGCTGGCCACCCACCCCCTCGTGTGCCGTGTCGGCCTTCATAGGAGCTGCTCGCTAACAGCACTTGCCCCAACAGTCTGTTAAAGGCTACACGGGGGATCTTTGTCTTTGTGTAAGTGTGAGTCTTCACGCCGTGGTGTGTGTGCCAGACGTGGGGGTAGGGGGAGTTTGGGATGACGTCACCCCGTATGACGTCACCCCCCCCACCTTACCCCCCTTTGGAGGCGACGTCTGGATTAAAAATTACAGAGCGGTGCCAGTGTGAGTTTGTGTGTGCGCGTGTGTGTGCGTGTGTGTGTGTTTGTATGGGAGAGACAAAGGCGGTCGGGCGTGGTGCTGGGCCACCCACCCCCTTCATAGGTGCTGCTCGCTAACAGCACTTGCCCCACCAGTCTGTCATTATACGGGGGAGCTTTGTCTTTTGTACGCGTGTGTGAGCGAGTGGGTGCTAATTAGTGATCGCTCCACCCCTCGCCAGCCACCAACACGCGGAGCGGTCCCCGTGTCCTGCACCGCAACCCCAGCGCCGTGTCTCCCCCTCCATCCCGTGTCTCTCTGTGTCTCTCTGTGTCTCCTCGTGTCTCCCGTGTGTCTCTCTGTGTCTCTCTGTGTCTCCCCCTCCATCCCGTGTCTCTCTGTGTCTCCCCCTCCATCCCGTGTCTCTCTGTGTCTCCTCGTGTCTCCCGTGTGTCTCTCTGTGTCTCTCTGTGTCTCCTCGGGTCTCTTCCCCGTGTCTCCCCCTCGCCTTTACTCCGCGTCTCCTATTATATCCCACATGTCAGTGTGTGTCCGTATGTTGATGTGTTAGTTTGTGTGTGTTGGTGTGTGTGTCAGTGTGTGGATGTGTGTTGGTGTGTGTGTCAGTGTGTGTCCGTATGTTGATGTGTTAGTTTGTGTGTCAGTGTGTTGGTGTGTGTGTCAGTGTGTGGATGTGTGTCAGTGTGTGTCAGTGTGTGGATGTGTGTTGGTGTGTGTGTCAGTGTGTGTCCGTATGTTGATGTGTTGGTGTGTGTGTCAGTGTGTGGATGTGTGTATCAGTGTGTGGATGTGTTAGTGTGTGTGTCAGTGTGTGGATGTGTGTCAGTGTGTGTATGTGTGTTAGTGTGTTGATGTGTGTTAGTGCGTGTGGATTAGTGTTTGTGTGTGGACGTGTGTGTTCGTGACGATTATCCGAATTGGTCCTGGGCCTCCCCTAGGTCGACTCGGCCGCAAATGAGTACATGGTGTGGTGTGTAAACATCGCCACTGGGGAGACAAAGGCGGCCGGGCGTGGTATTGGCCACCAACCCCCTCGTGTGCCGCGCCGGCCTTCACAGGTGCTACTCGCTAGCAGCACTTGCCCCAACAGTCTGTTCAGGCTACACGGGGGATCTTTGTCTGCGCGAGTTGCGTGTGTCGCTGTCTGAGTTGTGGAGTCTGGCACTCGCAGTGGGCACTGACACCCACCCGCTTGTGACTCGCGAAATGTCAGCGGACCCCCCCCTCCTCCTCTGCTCACTCACACCAAGACCCCCCCCCCCACGTCCCCTCCCCTCCTACACCCCCATCTCACACACAGAGCCGGCCCCTCTGCGTGCGAGTTGTGTTTGCGAGCGCCTATTGAGGCATCTCGTCCTATTGAGAGATGTTGACTCGCAAGCACTCACAAAGACAAAGACCCCCCCCCCCACCACCACCCCGTATAGCCTGAACAGACCATTGGGGCAAGTTCTGTTAGCGAGCACGAGCGAGAGGGGGAGGGGGGCTAACACCACGCTCGGCTGAAAAACACACAGTTCTTATTTAAGGCTGAGTTGACCTAGGAGGGAGGCTCAGGTGAACCCGGCTCCGATATTCGTCAGTGATGTTAACCGCGAGCGCGGTTTGGTAACGCAGTGCGCTAATCACTGCGCCACCGCTCATTACACTCTTGACACACGCGCACACACAACACAATGAGGCATATACTCCGAGGTGACCGCGACGTCCGTGCCAGGCTAGATACATTTAGAGGCCGTCATATTAAGCGAGGAAAGCTCTCTCTGCTGGCAGGCGTTCACCATGCGTTGACTGACTGAGATGTCTGGCAAGATGCACCACCTGTGATTCCCGTTGTGCCAACTTGCCACGTTTTACCCGCCCGGCGCTCTGCTCATTGTTGTGAGCGTTGCTCCTCCGCCCTCCGTTGTTGCCGGAGGGCGACTGCCTCCAACACACCAGGAGCGTCCTTCACAAAACTCCTCCACGGAGGCCGACATTGACACCGCCGCTAGCAGTCATCGGCACCTCTCCTCCAGCCCGTGGAGCCGCGCGGGCTGCACGACCCAGCCAACGCAGCCTCCTCGCCTGCCCGAGGAGCTCACCGATGGGACCTTGTCCAGATCTTTCAAAGATCTCCGAGTTACCCACACAATCCCATCAAGTTCAACCCAGGGTGGATCGGAGGCAGGCCAGCCCGTTTTGATTTTTTTAACTTCTTAAACCGGCCTGAATGCTTCCTTTAAAGGGCCGGACGTTTCGCAAATCGTCGAGGAGGGAGGGCTACATGGTAGCCAAGACTCGGTTAGGCTCCACGCAGCGTCACACAGCTGATGAAACGCACAAGACAAAGATGCCATGTATAGCCTTAACAGCCTGTTGGGGCAAGGGTTGTTAGCGAGCAACTTCTGTGAAGGGCGTCACGGCACACGCCCGGCCGCCTTTGTCTCACACCTCCCCCCATCCCCAGAGGCGATATTTACACACCACACGCATCAGGGACTCATTTGGGGCTGAGTCGACCTAGGGGAGGAGGCGCAGGATCGATTGAGATAATCTGTCACCGGTGTTGGGCGTGAGCGAGGATCGCTAACCACTGCCCCACCGCTCCCCGTGTGCACGCGGCGTGTTGACATGGTGGTCACGTGGCAGTCCCCATCGCTTCACCGCCTCCTCGTGACTGCCCCCCCCCCGCGTCCCCCTTGACTCACCCCTCACCTCACCCCTCTCCTCACCTCCACCCCTCACCTCACCCCTCACCTCACCCCTCACCTCACCCCACCCCTAACCACACCCCTCTCCTCACCTCCACCCCTCACCCCTCTCCTCACCCCACCCCTGTCCTCACCTCACCCCCCCCCCCACCTCACTCTCCCACCCCTTATCCGGCCCCCTCACCACTCACCTCACTCCTCACCTCGTCCACCCCCCACTCACCCCGCCCCTCCACCCCGCCCCTCCACCCCTCCCCTCGGCTGTCTTCGGGCCAAGTCGCGTTCCTCCCTCCAGGAAATTGGGAAACGGCGGCGAGGGGGGGTCGGGGCTGTGGGGAGTTGAGGGGGGATCGGGGGGGGGGTCCGAGGGGGGGATCGAGGGGGTGGGGATCGAGGGGAGGGGTGGGGATCGAGGGGTGGGGATCGAGGGGGGGGGGTCGAGGGGTGGAGATCGAGGGGATGTGGTCTGAGCCCCCCCCCCCCCCCGAGAGGGATGCACTGTCCCTTCCGTGTGTGTGGGGAGCGGTGGGACAGCGGTTAGCGCGCTGCGCGACAAACCGAGTTCGATTCCTGCCCGGGGCCGCCAGCGCCAGCAGCGATGATCTGAACCTGTCCTGGGCCGGCTCGAGATCGACTGGGCCTCCAGCGATTGGCTGGTGCGATGTGTGAAACAAACAAACAACACGTCTTGACTGGGGAGACAAAGGCGGTCGGGCGTGGTGCTGGCCAGACACACCGCCTCGTGCACCGTGCCAGCGCCATAGTTGCTCTCTTGACAGCACTTGCTCGAGCAGTCTGTTAGAGGTGGTACGGGTGATCTTTGTAGCTGTGCCTGTGTTGTGTTGCTGTTGTGTGTATTGCTGCTGTGTTGTGTGTGTGTTGGGTGTGTTGTGTTGTGTGTGTGATTGTGTGTGTGTGATTGTGTGTGCACGTGTGTGTGTGATTGTGTGTGCGCGTGTGTGTGATTGTGTGTGCGCGTGTGTGTGTGATTGTGTGTGCACGTGTGTGTGATTGTGTGTGCACGTGTGTGTGATTGTGTGTGCACGTGTGTGTGATTGTGTGTACACGTGTGTGTGTGATTGTGTGTGCGCGTGTGTGTGATTGTGTGTGCGCGTGTGTGTGATTGTGTGTGCATGTGTGTGATTGTGTGTTGTGTATGTGTTTTGTGTGTGATTGTGTGTGTGATTGTGTATGCACGTGTGTGTATGATTGTGTGTGGGGAGCGGTCATGTAGCGGTTAACACGCTGCGCTACGAACCTGGCAACCCGAGTTCGATTGCCGCTGACGATTATCTGAACCGGTCCTGGGCTTCCCCTAGGTCGACTCGGCCTCACATGAGTACCTTGTGCGGTGTGTAAACAACGCCACTGGGGAGACAAAGGCGGCCGGGCGTGGGGCTGGCCACCCACCCCTTCGTGTGCCGTGCCGGCCCCCATAGGTGCTCGCTAACAGCACTTGCCCCAACAGTCTGTTATGGCTATACGGGGGATCTTTGTGTATAGGTATGCGTGATTGTGTGTGTCGGTACGTGTGTGTAGGTACGTGTGTGTGTAGGTACGTGTACCTTTCCGGCCTTCATGGATGTCTGTGTGTGTGTGAGTGATGTGATGTCTGCGTGTGGTTTGTGTGTCTGTGTGTGAGTGATGTTGTGTCTGCGTGTGGTTTGTGTGTCTGCGTGTGGTTTGTGTGTCTGTGTGTGTGTAGGTATGTGTGTGTAGGTGTGTGTGTAGGTGTGTGTATGTAGATGTGTGTAGGTGTGATTGTGTCATTTCCGCTATCGCCTCGGGTCATGCTGGGCCATGCGGTTATTATCGGAGTGTGGCATGGGGGAGTGTGTACCTGTGTGTGTGTGGACCTGTGTGTGCCTGTGGGGGAGTGTGTGTATCTGTGAGTGTGTGTACCTGTGTGTGTGTCCGTGTGTGTGCGTGTACCTGTGTGTGTGCCTGTGGGGGAGTGTCGGTACCTGTGCGTGTGGGTACCTGTGTGTGGGTACCTGTGTGTGTGTGTACCTGTGTGTGTGTGCGCGCACACACGCCGACTCAGCCTCCAATGATTACTCGCTGCGATGTGTAAACATCGCCAATGGAGAGACAAAGGTGGCCGGGCGTGGGTGAGTTGGCCACCCACTCATTTGCCGTGACGGCACTTGCCCTTACAGCCTGCGTAGGCTACACGGGACACCTTTGCCTCTGTGTGCGTGGGAGAACTTTATTGACACTGGGCACAATCTGGGGGGGAGTGGAGGGTGCGTCTTACTTTCCGGTAAGCATGACAGTAGTCGCGGTGAGTGATGGCCAGCCTCCTCCGCGTAACGCGAGGAGGAGGAGAGGAGGGGGTGGAGAGGGGGAGGAAGAGAGGGGGAGGAAGAGAGGAGGAGAAGGAGAGGAGGGGGTGGAGAGGAGGAGAAGGAGAGGAGGGGGTGGAGAGGAGGGGGTGGAGAGAGGGAGGAGGAGGGAGGAGGAGAGGGAGGAGGAGAGGAGGGGGTGGAGAGGGAGAGGAGGAGGAGGAGAGGAGGAGGAAGAGAGGGGGAGGAGGAGAGGAGGAGAGGGGGAGGAGAGGAGGGGTGGAGAGGGAGGAGGAGAGGGAGGGCGCGCAGGATGTGAGTGGGGGGAGCGAGCGAGGGGGGGAGCGGACAGGATGTGAGTGGGGAGAGGGCGAGTGGCGGTGAGTGGGACTGCGCGCTCGGCGTGAGCGCACGGAGATCGTC
This sequence comes from Lethenteron reissneri, assembly GCF_015708825.2. Taxonomy (NCBI): domain Eukaryota; kingdom Metazoa; phylum Chordata; class Hyperoartia; order Petromyzontiformes; family Petromyzontidae; genus Lethenteron; species Lethenteron reissneri. The sequence goes on from NC_083834.1 coordinate 1,041,029, forward strand.
GCAGTGCTCGGAGCGAGTGGTGTGGAGGGGAGTGGGGAGTGCGGGGAGAGCGGTCGTGGGGAGTGGAGAGTGCGGGGAGGGCGGGGGCGGGAGAGAGAGCGCGCAGGATGCGAGAGTGCGGAGTCGAGAAACGGAGAGAGGGGGGAGTAGGGGGAGTAGGTGGAGTAGCGGGAGTAGGGGGAGTAGGGGGAGTAGGGGGAGTAGGAGGAGTAGGAGGGGGGACTTCGGGACGGTTGAGAGAGCGGGGAGAGAGGTGCTTGTGGGAGTTTGGGAGTGTGGGGAGAGTCAGCGGAGGAGAGTGGCGAGAGAGTGGGGAGTGCGGGGAGCGGGCGGGCAGTGCTGCAGGGTAGAGGTTGGAGAGCGTGGGGAGAGAACTCGAGCGAGTGGAGAGGAAGTGAGTCATTCACCCCTTCGCCTCGCATCCTCGACAGCCACCCACCCACCACCGCTCACCATCTCTGCGCTGTATCATCACGTTAAGCCGCGGGCTCCCCTCTCGCCCTGTCATCCTGATCTCGTAGCGAGTTGTGCGCGGTGAGTGTGAGGGCGAGTGGTGAGTTATGGTGAGCGTTGAAGCGAGTGGTGAGCTCGGGTGGGGGTGTATAGGGAGCTATGGTGAGTGTTGTGGTGAGTGTTGCCCCTCTCGTGCCCCCTCCGTGCCCTGACTTCGCTCCGATGCCCCTGGGTGCGCAGGTCGCCGAGCGGTGAACAGAACGGCTAGCGAGCCGGCGAGTTGGCGAGCGAGGCGATGAGTGAGGCGCGGGTGAGTGAGATGTCGGAGGCCCTGGACTGCGGCCGCTGCGGCCGCTCGCTGCTGGGGGGCCGCTATGCGCTGGGCCCGCAGGGCGCACCGCACTGCCTGCCCTGCTACGACTCGCACCTCGCCAGCTCCTGCGAGCGCTGCAGCAAACCCATCGGCTGCGGCTCCAAGGTGAGCGCCACGACACTCGCCGCGACACTCAACGGGAACTCGCCGCGACACTCGCCGGGAACTCATCGACACTTACCGGGAACTCGCCGGGAACCCATCAACACTCGCCAGGAACTCGCCAGGAATTCACCGGGAACTCACCGGAAACTCACCGATACTCACCGGGAACTCACCGACACTTACTGGGAACTCGCCGGGAACTCACCGACAACGCACCGGGAACGCACCGGGAACTCACCGGGAACTCACCGACACTCACCGGGAACTCACCGGGAACTCACCGACACTCACCGACAACTCACCGATAACTCACCGACAACTCACCGATAACCCACCGACACTCACCGGGAACTCACCAGGAACTTACCAACACTCACCGACAACTCACCGGGAACTCACCGACACTCACCGGGAACTCACCGGGAACTCATCGACACTCGCCTGGAACTCGCCGGGAACTCACTGCCACTCGCTCTATGGACACTCACTTGGTTCCTTCTCCTCCCCGTACCCACCCCCCCCGCCCCTCTTCGTGAGTCTGCACTGACGATAGCTCCTCTGCCTCGCCAGAGCTCACCTCACTCCCCGGGTCTCACCTCAAGTCCGCTACCCTCACCTGGCCTCACCTGGCCTCACCTTGCCTCAACGGCGCTCACAATCACACTCCTGCATGTCCCTGTGCCCTGCTCAGACACACCTGGTCCCACCTGGTCCCACCTAGTCCCACCTGGTCTCACCTGGTCCCACCTGGTCTCACCTGGTCCCACCTGGTCTCACCTGGTCCCACCTGGTCTCACCTGGTCCCACCTGGTCCCACCTGTGCCCTGCTCAGACATACCTGGTCCCACCTGGTCCCACCTGGTCCCACCTGGTCTCACCTGGTCCCACCTGGTCCCACCTGGTCCCGCCTGGTCTCACCTGGTCCCACCTGGTCCCACCTGTGCCCTGCTCAGACACACTTGGTCGCACCTGGTTCCACCTGGTCCCGCCTGGTTTCACCTGGTCTCACCTGGTCCCACCTGGTCCCACCTGTGCTCGGCTGTGCTCGCCTGGCCGCGCGAGACGTGGGTGTGCCTGTCTGCAAGTTCCCGCCTGCCGCAGATTACTCACTCGGCACCCCGAGCGAGCCGCATGCTGACGGCCACCCCCGTCTCCCCCCCACCTCCCCGTGTGCCCCCCCCCCCCCCGTGTCTCTCTGCGTCTCCATTCCCCCCATTTCTCTCGCGTCTCCCCACGCCTCACCACCCCTCCCTCCTCCCCTCTCCCCCCTCTGCTCCCCGCCCTTCCCTCCTCCTCCTCCTCCTCCACCCCATCCCCGTTCTATGTTGCCTCCCCTCCCCACCTTTCCCCCCCTTTCTCTGTCCTCCTGTCTCCTCCCCTCCCTCAAACGCCACTCTCCTCCTCCTGATCCATCGCTTCCTCCACCACTACCCCCATAATCCCCTCGTCCTCGTCTGTGCCCCCCCCTCCCCCCGCAGGAGCTGTCGTACCAGGAGCGGCACTGGCACGAGGAGTGCTTCCGCTGTGCGCGCTGCTCCGCGTCGCTGTGCGCGCAGCCGTTCCTGTGCCAGGGCGAGCAGCTGCTGTGCGGGGACTGCTACTGCAGCGAGGTGGCCGAGCGCTGCAGTGGCTGCAGCAAGCCCATCGCGCCAGGTGCCACGCGGCGGCGCAACCGCGGCGCAACTACGACGCAATCGCTCGCAACTGTGACGCAACTACTCGCAACCGCAACGCAACCATGCGCAGGCGGTGCTGGTGCCGCTGCTTGTGAACGAGCGCTGACTGCTCCCCACCCTCACCCTCCCCACCCTCACCCCCCCCACCACCCTCACCCCCACCACCACCCTCACCCCCACCACCCCCACCCCCCCACCCCCACCACGCGCAGGCTCTCGCCGCATGGAGTACAACGACGCCAGCTGGCACGAGGGCTGCTTCGTGTGCTCGCGCTGCGACAAGCCCATCGGCTCCGGGAGCTTCGTGCCCAGGGAGGACGGCAACTTCTGCACCGCGTGCTACGAGAGCCACGTGGCCCTCCGCTGCACGCACTGCAACGAGGTGGGGGGCGCGGCGGTGGAAGGGCGTGGGGGGGAAGGGCGCGGGGGGGGGCCACGAGGGGGGCGTGCGGTGGGCAACCCGCGTCCCGCGGGGCCCCCGCCGGCGGTCTCGGCGTCTCGCGATGCCGAGCGTGCTGCCCGCCGGGCGGTGGAGGGGGGCCCGCCGCCTCGTCCTCTGGGGTCGCCCACCGCCGGCGACGAGACGTAGCGGCGGCGCGCCGGCTCGTTGATAAACCCCCTCCCCTCCGGTGACTCTCCGACGTGCCTCGCCCCCCACCCCGCCCCCCCCCACCCCAGGTGATGAAGGAGGGGGGGGTGCGCTACGAGGGGCGGCCGTGGCACCGCGAGTGCTTCGTGTGCGGGGCGTGCGGCGCGCAGCTGGCGGGGCAGCGCTTCACGAGCCGCGGGGACGGCGACGGCGCCGAGCCGCTCTGCCTGGACTGCCACGCCGGCCTCTACGCCCACAAGTGCGCCGCCTGCGGCTCGCCCATCACCGGTGACGGCACGGGGGGGGGGCGGGGGTGAAGCGGGGGGACGTGGGGACGCGGGGACTTGATACGCGGTCGCACGGGGAGACGTGCAGGGGTGGGGATGAGGACGCGGGGACGCGGGGCCCGTGAGTGGCACCGTGTCCCCGGTTTAAACGAAAGCTGAGCCCACGGGAATCCCAGGGGTGTGGGTGAGGGGGGGAAGTGGTGATGACAGCTCCCCCTCCCATGTGTACGTGTGCCTTTCCGACCTTCATAAGCATTCGCGAACAGCACTTGCCCAAACAGTCTGTTAAGGGCTATACGGGGGATCTTTGTCTTTGCACATAAGTATACAGGGTGTTTTAAAAAGATGGATCGAATTTGAAAGCAGTATATTTCCCGATGGCAACATGTTACAATTACACGAAAAGTAACAAACGGTTTAATGAATTATACAGTTTTTCTAACCATTTTATAAATGCTCTATGTACCCTCCACCTGCTGTATGGACAACATCGAGACGATAGTTTAATTCGTCCCAAACGCCTCTCAAAGTGTCTTCTTCCACTGAAGTCACCGCTGCCGTGATTCTGTTTTGAGGTCATCCAGATTAGTCGCTAACGGTGGCACAAAAACACGGTCTTTGACGTATCCCCACAAGAAAAAGTCGCAGGGTGTGATGATGTCTGGGGATCTTGGGGGCCAAGAGTGTAGCGCCAAGTCTTGGGGTCCCGTGCAACCTATCCAACGTTGAGGCAGTGTGTGTCTTGCGAATGACTGAGGCTAGGGGCTGTTTGTGCGCTGGGATAGGCATCTAGTGGTAATCATTTGAAACTCTATGCCCCGCCCTCTCTATGCCCCTCCCTCTCTATGCCCCGCCCTCTATATGCCCCGCCCTCTCTATGCCCCGCCCTTTCAAGTGGTAAGAGTTTCATTCAAGGGCGGTTCGTGGTTGCAGAGATATTGCAATTTCAAATCGGGTAGATGTTTCTTAAACACCCGGTATATTTGAGAATTGGCAAAACAACCCCCAGCTCCCCGGTCATTGGCGGTCGGTCACGTCGTGGCGACCGTGAGCAGTGCCACTGGGGGTGGGGGGGTGGGTGACAATAATCGGCTTTGCCGCTGATGCGGTCAACGGGGGCTCTGGACGGGTCCGAGGGACTGGTGACCTGTCCATCCTCAACTCAACCACCGACAAGCCACGGAGGGGAAACAAATCAGATCAAGTCCCAGGGTGACCGGCATCTACGGTGATTCCCGGCCATAGCCAAACCTCCAGCCCTCGGGGTTCCTCCAACAAGAGCAGGAAACCACTGCGGTAGGACACGTGGAACGTCCAGACGCTCACTGCGGGGGGATGAGAGGCTGCCATTCCTCCATCAGGAGTTAGACCGGTACTGCCTGGACATCTGTAGAATACTGGAGGTCCCGTGGACTGATTCTGGCTCGGATCACTACGTAGGGTAACTGTCCCGCATTCAGGGGCAGGAATCTGCCAAGCAACAGGGAACGCAGCTCCCCTCCTGAACAACAACATTCTGTTAAGACCACGCGGGGACCTCTGTCTTTGTGCGTGCGCGATTAGGCGCCGGGGGAGCCAAGTTCATCTCGTTCGAGGAGCGGCACTGGCACCACGAGTGCTTCGCCTGCAAGGGCTGCAATGCTTCCCTCGCCGGCAAGGGCTTCATCGTCCAGGGCGACGACATCGTGTGTGCCGCCTGTGCCCACGACAGCTAGAGCAGTGCTCACGCACGCACGGTTAAACGCACACACGCTCACACGGGTGTGCGCGCATACGTGGGAACGCGCACGTGTGCACATGCACGAACATGTGCGCGCACACACAAACACGTCAGACAGTTGTAATTGGACAATCTTATTGGACAATCGAGGTGGGAGAACTTCATTTTTGTTACAAAATTTTGGGGAAGTGCCGTTCGCGAGCGCCGACGAAGGCCGGCACGACGTGGCTCGCACCAGGCCCTTTGCCAGACGCTTTACACGCACGCCACAGCAAGTGACTCATTTAAGGCCAAGTCAACCTAAGGGAGGCCAATGTCCGGTTCGAATTCTCACCACCGATTTTAGCCACTGAGCGGGAATCGAACTCGGGACACCGAGTTTGTAGCGCAACGCACTAAACCACCGCTCCTCACAACGCACAAGGACACACACGCGCACACGCGCACACGCGCGCACACGCGCACACATGCACCTACGCACCTGAGGCTGTGTACCCAGGGCTTAGTTTAAGTACAGTAGAACCCCTCGGTAATTGGTTTCACGAAACCGTTCGTCAAGTGATTTGGAAATTTCTGTTAAAGATTTAATCGTTCCGATAGAACCGAAAGTTACAATTTGTCACCCAAACAACGTACTTCACCATATTTAAACAATGGTTATGAATACGATACTAACAACAATGTCAACACATACTTTTAAAAGAAACATGGTTAATCGACGCATTCATTCATATTGACCGTACCTACAACAGCCCGTCGTTAAACAGGGGAATGGTCGGTAAGCGAACGCAGCGGGCTCAGTGGAGGCCCGGTCGTGAAGCGATTAGTCACGAACAGGGGGGTGGTCGTGAAGAGGGCTTCTACTGTACAGTTTGTTGTCCAACACGCGGCTCACCACATCCTCGATGCTCCTCGCTATGGGTGCGGCTACTACACGCACTCTCTCGCTTGTACAACAACAGCCGCCATTCGCCACCAAGCCGTGGTGACGTCGCAACATAGCTTGTGCCAGGCTAGGTGCACACACACTCACGCTCGCCTTGCCGCTGCTGGAACAGCGTGGGGGACACGTGGTCGAGAGATTTGACTCTGAGGATGCAACTTGAGCTGCGTGCACAAGTGAATGTGCACGCTCACCCACACGCGTGAGTGTACGTGTGAGTGTGCACACGCACGCGTGAGTTTGCGTGTGAGTGAGTGTGCACGCTCACCCACTCTCGTGAGTGTGGGTGAATGTGCACACTCACCCACTCTCGTGAGTGTACGTGTGAGTGTGCACGCTCACCCACACACGTGAGTGTACGTGTGAGTGAGTGTGCACGTGTGAGTGTGTACGTGTGAGTGAGTGTGCACGCTCACCCACACACGTGAGTGTACGTGTGAGTGTGCACGTGTGAGTGTGTACGTGTGAGTGAGCGTGCACACGTGTGAGTGTGCACGCTCACCCACACGCGTGCGCTCGCCCTCGCGAGTCGCAGCGTCGCCTCCTTCTCCACCGCAGACCGGGCGGGTGGCTCGGTCGCCACTCGGCCAACCACCACGACCACCACCACGACCACCACCACGACCGCCACCACCACGACCGCCACCACGACCACCACCACGACCACCACCACGACCACCACCACCACCACGACCACCACCACGACCACCACCACGACCACCTCCACCACCACGACCACCACCACGACCACCACCACGACCACCACCACGACCACCACCACCACGACCACCACGACCACCACCACCACCACGACCACCACCACCACCACGACCGTACACCGCAGTGAAGTCCCCACGGCAGCGCCGGTACCGGATCTCGGTAACGAATCCCCCTCCGCCGCCCGCACACGGACGATGTCGATCCCCGGACCGTCCGGTGTTGAACCCCGGAGAGGCTGGCGCCCGCACCCCCCGCCGAGCTCGCGTGCGCGCACCTCCCGCTCTTGCAAAAACTCCGACTGCTGCTACCATCGTGATCATGACAACGATGATCTACGTCCAAACAGAACACGCGTCGCTTCAACAGCCGCCCGCAACGCTCGCCCCTCGCTCGCGCGCAGCCTGCTCTCCCCGTGTCATCACGTGACCTCCCCGTGTCGTCACGTGACCTCCCTGTGAGTCATCCTCGGTGCACGTGGGGAACCCTGCGATGCAGCGGCAGCAGCAGCCGCCTCTAGAACACGGACAGAGCAGTCGTGGACGACGACGCGACGAGCGAGCGAGTGAGCATGCGAGCGACTGTGCGAGCGAGTGAGCGAGCGACTGTGCGAGCGAGTGAGCGAGCGACTGTGCGAGCGAGTGAGCGAGCGACTGTGCGAGCGAGTGAGCGAGCGAGTGAGCATGCGAGCGACTGTGCGAGCGAGTGAGCGAGCGAGCGAGTGAGCGAGCGTGCGCGCAGTGCGGGCTGCGGCAGCGGACCGCGTGGCGGCGGGGACTCGTGGAGACGGGAGCCGCGCGTTCCTTGGCGAGCGAGCGACGGCCTCGCCGCGAGGTCGCGCGCCCCGCGAAGCGCCGGCGGTTATTGCTGATCTCCCCCCACCCGCTCCCCCCCCCCCCCCCATGCTTTCTCGCGATATTTTTGCTGTTGCCAAAGATGATTTGTAACCAAAAATAAAATCCTCCTGAATGTTTGACCGCGGTAAGACAGCCGCCGCAGAGCGCGCTTCCTCCCCCTGGCCACGGCTCGTCAGCGGCAGGGTTTTGGCCGATCGCCAAAACCCTGCCGCTGGCGTGGTGGCAGCGGTGATGCTTTAAGAGAGAGGGGGGGGGGTCACGCGGCGCGGCCCACGGTGACCCTCGATCCGGCGTCTCCCGAGCTCACGGCCATCGTCCACGTCGTCGATCAGCCATGGTCCACCCACTGCTGGATGAGGGCCCCCACCACGACCCTTGCCACGCGTCGCGGTCTTGCGATGTGGATGGAACGATCCGCGCAGCGCTTGCACGGATGTCGTCGCTCCGTCTTCGAGGTGGACGTGCCTCCCGCACTGCTCTGGCCTCCCGCCCTTGCCCAAGAAGTGCCCCCCCCCCCCCACGGAGTATTCTTGACGGCCATCACGCTCTCTCACAAGCGCCCACGCTGCTGGGCGTGGCCCACGGTGGTCACGTGGTACCGGTCGACCCGCCGAGACGGGAGATCGCGTTGTGGTCGGTTCGTGTCCCGTCGGTCGCTCGTGCCGACTTACCCGGAGCAGCGTCCACCACGGGAGGAAGTCCACCTCGTGTCATGGGCGCGACCCCACCGTGACCCTCGGTCACCCATCACTGCTATCCAGGCTGGATCCTGGTGATCCCCCCCCCCCTCCACGTGACCCCATCACTGCCGGTGCCGATGACTCCCCCCGCTTGGCTGCTGCGGTGTGACCCCGTTTGTGGTGCCGCTTGTTTGGCTGGGCTCCGGGTGGTGGTGGTGGTGGTGGCGCTCATTAGCTGCTCGTCATCTCATTAACCTGCCAGCTCATTAACACCCCCGCCCACCCTGCCTCCCCCACCGCCAGGCTGAGGCATGAGGCTGGTGGTGGGGGGCAGTGGGGGGGGGCTACGTGTGGTGCCTGTGCCGTGTGGTGCCTGTGCCGTGTGGTGCCTGTGCCGTGTGGTGCCTGTGCTGCGTGGTGCGTGCGTGGTGCCTGTGCCGTGTGGTGCCTGTGCCGCGTGGTGCGTGCGTGCGTGCCAATGCCGGCCGTGACATTCGGTTGGCGTTCGCCGACATGCAGAGGACGTTTGGTGAGATTCGGTGGGATTTTGGTGAGGGTTTCCGGTAATATTTTGGGGGTTGAGAGATTTGGCGTGCAGTAGGTGATCGTGGGTGACATTCTGCGAGATGCCTCGTCTATTTGAGATTTGGTGAAGGTTCATTGAAATTCGGTGAGATTTTTTTTGGTGAGATTTGGAATTTGCGACGGGCTAAATTCGGCGAAGCTCGGCGAGTCCGGTGAGAATCGGTGACATTTGGTGAGATTTGGCAATCGGCGTGGCTCGGCAAGAGGCTCTCTTGGCCCCGAGTCCTCGGCACGCACGCTCACACGCACGCTCCCACGCACGCATGCACGCACCGCGGCACTTTCTCAGTTGACTTTTTTATTATTTACATTTTATTGCCAAAAAAGATATATCTCTCTCTCTCTTGTTGCGTTCATAATGTCAAAGCAACGCTGTGTGCGCATGTGCGTGTGCGCCTATGGTGACGCACACCGCTTTCTGTGTGCGAACTCTGCTCTTGGACAATAAAAGTTTTGTTTGCAACTTGAGCGGCGGTGGCGTCATTCTGCGCTGTGGGGTTGGTGGTCTGCAGAAGCTCAGAGCTCCCATACTCGACACGCAATATTGCGCTCTTGTGGTTCGCTGTGAACTCGGTGTGTGCGCGCGGCCTGCGCCAATGCTGCTGTGGCAGCGGTGGTGGTGGTGGTCGTGGTGGTGGTCGTGGTGGTGGTCGTGGTAGTGGTGGTGGTGGTGGTGGTTGTGGTCGTGGTGGTGGTGGTGGTGGTCGTGGTGGTGGTGGTGGTCGTGGTGGTCGTGGTGGTGGTGGTCGTGGTGGTCGTGGTGGTGGTGGTGGTGGTCGTGGTGGTGGTCGTGGTCGTGGTGGTGGTCGTGGTGGTGGTGGTGGTCGTGGTCGTGGTGGTGGTCGTGGTGGTGGTGGTGGTCGTGCTCGTGGTGGTGGTGGTCGTGGTCGTGGTCGTGGTGGTGGTGGTGGTCGTGGTGGTGGTCGTGGTGGTGGTCGTGGTGGTGGTCGTGGTGGTGGTCGTGGTGGTGGTCGTGGTGGTGGTCGTGGTGGTGGTGGTGGTCGTGGTGGTGGTGGTGGTGGTGGTCGTGGTGGTGGCGGAGCGAGCCGAGTTTGATTCCCACTCACGGCCAACACCAGTGACAAATAGCTGAACTGGTCCTGGGCCTCCCCTAGGTCGACTCAGCCTCAAATGAATAGCTTGTGCGGTGTGTAAACATCGCCAATGGGGAGACAAAGGCGGCCGGGCGTGGTGCTCGCCACCCACCCCCTCGTGTGTCGTGCCGCCTTCAGAGGTGCTCGCTAACAGCACTTGCCCCAACAGCCTGTTAGTTTATTGGGGGGATCTTTGTCTTTGGTGGTGGTAGTGTTGGCGGTGTTTGTGGTTGTGGTGGCGGTGTTGGTGGTTGTGGTGGCGGTGTTGGTGGTTGTGGTGGCGGTGTTTGTGGTTGTGGTGGCGGTGTTGGTGGTTGTGGTGGCGGTGTTGGTGGTTGTGGTGGCGGTGGTGGTGGTTGTGGTGACGGTGGTGGTGGTTGTGGTGACGGTGGTGGTGGTTGTGGTGACGGTGGTGGTGGTGACGTTGGTGGTAGTTGTGGTGGCGGCGTTGGTGGTTGTGGTGGCGGTGTTGGTGGTTGTGGTGGCGGTGGTGGTGGTTGTGGTGGCGGTGGTGGTGGTTGTGGTAACGGTGCTGTTGGTTGTGGTGGCGGTGGTGGTGGTTTTGGTGACGTTGGTGGTAGTTGTGGTGACGGTGGTGGTGGTGGTGACGGTGGTGGTGGTGACGGTGTTGGTGGTGACATTCCCCAACGAGGTCACGGGGAATGAACTTTGAGACCATCGGAGGCGCTGGGCGGAGACGGTCACGGCACTGCGACGAGCGTGCAGCTGATAAGAGCGGGCTGCGTGTCTTGAACTCCAGGGGGAGGAGGGAGAGAGGGAGGTAGATGGACGCTGTGATGAGGGAGTTCCAACCGGCGGGTTTGAAGCGGCGTCAACGATGCACCGCTGGGATCCATCGCGACTCCGACTCCTCCACTTGGACATCGCGTGCCAGAGGCATGGAAGGGGCCAGGGAGAGAGGGACGGCCACCGGGGAGACGGAGCGACGATGAGATGAGCTCCTCCCATGTGGAGCAGAGCGCTCGAGACGGATCGTTCCATCGAGTGACCAGTGCAGAGATGACAATGGCTTGGTGTAGCTTGGGGGGCCTCATCCAGCAGTGGATTGACCATGGCTGGTGATGGTATGTCAGCTGCTTTAGGACGCCTGTAATCGGAGAGAGGAGTCAATGTGTCCACCCTTTCTCGATTGTGGAGGAATGCTCACAGAAGGTCGTCTTGGACCGGTACACGTTTGTGCACGTTACAGTTTTTTTTGTTTAATCGATTGGCTGTGTCGGGTGGCGGAGACTGTACGACAACACGTTTGACTCACGCGGCGATCTGACGAAAAACGAAAAATACTCGACTCGCTCGTCAATCACAAGCATCGCCTCTAGAAGGTCTACCTCTAGAAGGTCTACCTCTAGAAGGTCTACCTCTAGAAGGTCCACCTCTAGAAGGTCCACCTCTAGAAGGTCTACCTCTAGAGTCTAGAAGGTTCACCTCTAGAAGGTCTACCGGGTTTAAAAATACGGACCCCGAGCGCTGACGGGCAGCGGGGCACCAGGTGGCCAGACTCCCGTTGATTGGAGGCGCGAAGGAGCCGGCAGAGTCAACTTGGGCCACCTGCCACTGACCGCTGCTAAATATACAACAGGGCAGTGGTGATGCAGTGTCCACCCCCCCACCGCGCCACCCTCCCCACACCTCCTCCTCCATCAGTGCACTCGCTCCATCAGCCGGGCAGCTCCCGTGGGGTGGGGGCGGGCAGTGGGGGCATCATCTCGCTCAGAGTGGCTGACGCTCAGCCACAGCCCCCAAGTCTAAAATTAGGCTCAGGGGCACCGACCCACAACTCCCACCCCCACCCCCCCATCTCACCCCCCACCCCCCACCAGCATCACCCTTCTCGGTTGCTGCGCCGTTGTTTGCTGGAACAATTTGGCACCGGTGGAAAGGCGATGCCAAAACAAACGTGCGTAGCTATAAACACCATGAACAACGCCTCCTTGCCGTGTTTGTCTCTCTCCACGGTCAGACACACGCACACACGCACGCTGCTTCTTGCTGTGTGTGGCCGATGGGAGTGCGTCTCGTTATCGTGAGCAGCAGCATTGGTTGAATCCAGGTTTACCCTTCAAGCGGTTTCGACAGTTGGCGTCTCATCAGCAGTCCGCCTCGCTTGCACCAATGATGGTCAACTGCCGGATGTGTTTAGGCAAGTACACCTGCCCCTCCGTTAGACCCGTGGGTCCGAGTTGGACTGGAAACTTGGTAAATATGCAACACAGAGCGCCGTTGTGGAGAATGTTGATGAGACCCCCGATTGTCGAAGCCGTAAGGGGAGGTCCATTTCTCGTGCTGCTGAACGGATTGATTCTCCCAGAATGCTGCGCGAAAAGTGGGGTTGTGTAGTGTAACACGAGATGTGTTTTCGTGAGAGATGAATATCGATGGGAACTTCTTCAAAGACAAACTCCGAGCGCCAAGGCCCATCTCCTGCGGTGATGGGGCGCGCTGACCGCTGAGCTACCCACGGCACACACACCACACACACCACAGACACCACCACACACACACCACCACACACACACCACAAACACACCACACACGCACACCACACACACCACACACACCACCACACACACACCACCACACACACACCACACACACCACACACACACACCACACACCACACACACACCACACACACCACCACACACACCACCACACACACACCACACACACACCACACACGCACACCACACACACTACACACACCACCACACACACACCACCACACACACACCACACACACCACACACACACACCACACACCACACACACACCACACACACAAACCACACACACCACAAACCACACACACCACACACACACACACGCCACACATACCACACACACACCACACACCCCACCACACACACCACATACACCACACACACCACCATATGCACCACACACACCACACACACCACACACACCACACACACACCACACACACCACACACCACCACACACACCACACACACCACACACACACCACACACCACACACACACACACACCACACACACACCACACACACACACACCACACACCACCAAACACACCACACACACCAAACACACACACACACCACATACACCACCACACACACCACACACACCACCATACACCCCACACACACCACACACACCACATACACCACACACCACACACACACACCACACACACCACACACACACCACACACACACCACACACACCACACACACAGGCACCACACAAACCACACACACCACACACACACCACACACACAAACCACACACACCACAAACCACACACACCACACACACACACGCCACACACACGCCACACATACCACACACACACCACACACCCCACCACACACACCACATACACCACACACACCACCATATACACCACACACACCACACACACTACACACACACCACACACACCACACACCACCACACACACCACACACACCACACACCACACACACACCACACACACACACACCACACACACCACACACCACCACACACACCAAACACACACACACCACATACACCACCACACACACCACACACACCACCATACACCCCACACACACACACACCACATACACCACACACCACACACACACACCACACACACACCACACACACCACACACACCACACACACACCACACACACACCACACACCCACACACACAGGCACCACACAAACCACACACACCACACACACACCACACACACCACACACACACCACACACACCACACACACGCACCACACAAACCACACACACCACACACACATCACACACACACCACACACACCACCATACACCCCACACACACCACACACACGCCACACACACCACACACACGCCACACACGCCACACACACGCCACACACACCACACACGCCACACACACACCACACACACCACACACACACTACACACACCACACACACGCCACACACGCCACACACACGCCACACACACCACACACGCCACACACACCACACACGCCACACACACACCACACACACCACACACACGCCACACACGCCACACACACGCCACACACACCACACACACACACCACACACACGCCACACACACCACACAAACCACACACGCGCTCTCTCACGGCCCGAGTGGATTGGTGGGCGTGGGTGAGTGGGCGGGGTCTGGTGAGCGTGCGGGTTGGTCTGGTGAGCGTGCGGCTGGGATCGGCCATTGAACGGCATGGGCGAGAGTGTCCGTCTATCTCCTGGCTTCCCAAACCGGGAGGTTCTTGCCGAGAATTCAGAATATGACCGCGCTGCTCCGGGGACATTGCCACTGCGCACGCGTTGTGGCTTTGCTTGTGGGAAGAAAAAACAAGTCGTGAGTTTGTTCACATTACCTCGAAACCAAATGGGGTGACACAAAACTCCTGGGCAAAAAGCGGTTACCGGTTTGCCGCACATACCGTCTACACAGCACAGGGCACCGCGGTGGCTATGAGATGTTAACTACCTCGCCTGGTGTGCAGGAGGTCGTGGGTTCGATCGCGACCCTGACGCCTGCTGCTGTATACTTGGAGTTTGCGTGTCTCTCTCTCATCATCATCACGGTGGCTAGGAGATGTTAACTACCTCGCCTGGTGTGCAGGAGGTCGTGGGTTCGATCGCGACCCTGACGCCTGCTGCTGTATACTTGGAGTTTGCGTGTCTCTCTCTCATCATCATCACGGTGGCTAGGAGATGTTAACTACCTCGCTTGGTGTGCAGGAGGTCGTGGGTTCAATCCCGACCCTGACTCCTGCTGCTGCTGTATATTTGAAGTTTACGTGACTCTCTCCCCGTGGTCGCGTGGACATTTCTCCAGGTCCTCCGGGTTTTCCCTCCACATTAATTAACATACCTTGAGATTATTTATATAATTTTGCTGCGATAAATGTCCAAACGATGGGCCACTTTGTTGAGCTATCATTTTTGGTAGCCAGGCCGCTTCTGACAAAACACATTCCTCCTGCGGAGGGAGCTGGTAGGCACGTTGGGTTGCTCGGTGAGTGGCCAGGGTCAACGGCGGCGTGGTGTATTCCGAAAATATGGCCGACTGTGAGGGCGGACACAAGCCGGCGTGAGTAGATCAAACGTTAAGTTTTATAAGGGCACCACGGGGTGACCAGCCCCTCCCCACCCAGCCCCACCCCTCCCACACTCCACCCAGCCCCACCCTCCCCACCCAGCCCCTCCCCACCCAGCCCCTCCCCACCCTCCCCTCCCCACCCAGCCCCTCCCTCCCCACCCAGCCCCACCCTGCACGACGGACGGACACAATAATCCCCTGTGGGCTGGTGTAACCAGGAGGTTCCTACCAGTAGAAGTTAATGCCTCAGTGGGCTTTGCGTGGTAGGATGGGGGCATGGTTCAGTTTGTATTTGTTTGTGTTAATGGGTGATTCGTGTACCTTTCTTGCCCTTTGCAGTACCAACACAGATTCTGATTCTGCGTGCAAACTTTACGTCTTCTCGGGGGCGGGGGGGGCGCTCTCGTGGTGGCCCCTCCCGCTCAGCAGTGGCGTGGGCGAGCAGTTGCAGGGCTGCGCCTTCACCCATTTACACAACGGAGTGTAAGTCGCCACGCCAACCAAACGTGTTCACTGCGGGGCTCACAACCCAACCGGAAGCGTTCACCAACCAGTCCCGGACTTTCGGTGGTGATAGATTGTGAAATCGCTTCGCGGTTTACGAGTAGCAGCCCCATGGCATCCCTCCCTCCTTGGGGTGGGTCGGCCTGGCTCGCGAGTTGTTGTTGTTGTGTTGTTGTTGTTGTTGAACCTCCTGAAGGGAAAGTGGCTCGGAGTGGCGACGCGGCACACAGGAAGCGTAGTTCGCCGCTTGTGAATGCAGATTCGCAGCTCGAATCTGGTGGGCCGCCCTGATTAAAGCCGCGGTTGTGTATCATCATCATCATAATAATAATTATTATTCTTATTTTGGGCGTCCGCGTTGTTCCACGCTGTTCGGAATAACATAATCAAAATATGTGTTTACACTGGAGGAATCCGGTGATCTGTAAAGCTCTTTATTCACAGATGTCCAGTAGTTTTTACATGGTTCTTCCCGATCCGCGAGTGAGATTCTAGGATGGTGACAGCAGTAGCAGCAACACCGGCGCAATTCCCGAAGGCTGTTGTGATCGTGACCGAGTCGGCGGCGAGGAGGTGACATTGTCCAGGTCCAGCTCTTCTTGTTGATGGCCGGTTGCCAGGAGAGCGGAGAATCTGGCGGGCGTGCCAAGATGATTTACTGGAACAGCGCTCCCCACACGGCTCGTTCCCGTCTAACGGAGGCACTGTCCCGGGCATGGAAAGGACATCGCGAATCTCGCCCTGGGAGGACAAGCGCTGACATTTCATTGCGAGAAGGGTGCCCCCCCCCCCGCCCACCCCCCTCCCCGCAGCTTATCCGAGTCGCCACTGCGCCCGAGGAGGGCGGCAGGATTATTCTGGTGCTGACATTTGGAGACTTCGGTAGCGGCGTCTGTGACATGGAGCCCGCCGCCTCGGGGAGAGCTGCCGGCGTGGGGCGGCAGAGGGAGGAGGGGCGCTTGGAATGGGATACAAAGATGGCTGGGGTGGGGCTAGGGGGTGGGGCTAGGGGGGTGGGGCTAGGGGGGTGGGGCTGGGGGGGTGGGGCTAGGGGGGTGGGGCTAGGGGGTGGGGCTAGGGGTGGGGCTAGGGGGGTGGGGCTAGGGGGGTGGGGCTCGGGGGGTGGGGCTAGGGGGGGTGGGATGGGACGGATACCAGGGCCGTATTTATTCTCAACGGAAACTAAAAGGGACTCCGAAAATGTGTCCCATGCTTATTTGTGGTTTGTACGATACATTTTTGTTTGTGTCCAACCAAGACATCTTCTTGAATGGACACATTCATACAGCGACGACAGGCGCAGTGTGGCATACAAAGAGGCAGAGTCGCGTCAATATTCTACGGGTCGTTCGGTAAAGCCACGGAGATGAAGACCTGTAGACGATGGCTCGTGTTGCGATCGAAACGTCGCGATTTTTTTCTTATTTTTCTGTCTACGTGGCTTTACCGAAAGACCCGTAGAACGTGGACTCCTGCCGGCACGAAATCTTTAAGTCGAACGCGGACACCCACGACAGCGCGGAGGTGCCCACAGCGGTGGGCACGCGGGGTGACACGTGGGGTGACACGTGGGGTGACACGCGGGTGACACGTGGGTGACACGCGGGTGACGCGCAGGTGACGCGTGGGTGACACGTGGGGTGACACGTGGGGTGACACGTGGGGTGACACGCGGGTGATGGGCAGGGTGACACGCGGGGTGACACGCGGAGTGACGCGGGTGGTGGCACGTGGGGTGTAGGGTGACACGTGGGTGACGCGCGGGGTGACACGCGGGGTGTGGGGTGACACGGACAGCAGCTTCACAACTAATTATCACTGAAGAGCCACCAGAAGTGCCGAGGGGGAGTGACAGGACGACAAGTCGTCTCCGTGGGTGGCGGCGGGGTTCCTCTATGGGACGCATCTCGCTGGCCGGGCCGAGACGCGATCATGGAGGCGCTGCCATATCGAGGGCTCTCTCCTCTCTCGCGCTCTCTGGCTGGGTGTTTGGCCGTCGTTGCCAAGCGACGGGTGTGGTGGCTACGTGTCTGTGTGTGTATCTGCGTGTGTCTGTGTGTGTCTGCGTGTATCTGTGTGTGTGTCTGCGCGTGTCTGTGTGCGTGTGTCTGTGTGTGTGTCTGTGTGTGTGTCTGCGCGTGTCTGTGTGCGTGTGTCTGGGTGTGAGTGAGTGAGTGACACGGCCAGGTCGCGTGGCTCTGTTGTGCCGTGTTGATGGGACTTTGTTGCCAGCGACCGCGGCTTATTGCGGGCCTGGCAGTGCTACTGCTGATGCTTGTGGGGGCCTTTGGGCAGCCCGCCGTGTTTACGGCCAGGGCCGATATGACACAAAATAAATATATAGTTGAAGAAATATCAACTTTCTTTTACAAGCCATCGAGTCTGCATTGATCACATATGCGTGGTGGTAGATCAAAACAAATACGCTTTGATAATGTCTGTTTTAAGCCTCTTTCGCACCGTACATCGTATCCAGGGCCGTATTATCCAACAGGACACAGTCGGCAGTGCCGAGGGCTTACAGGAACTAAAGGGCCTAGAACAATGTTTTAACATTTTGTGTGTTTGTATGATAAACAAAAACAATCACAAAGATATCTTCTTGAATACATATATTTATATAGCAAGCATAGGCACAGTGTATACCAAGGCCGTAATTGTAATATAAAATATGCTAAAAATGTCCCCTCCCCCATTTATATTGCTATCAAAAATAGTTTTAAAAAAATTGCTATACTATGTAAATAAAAACAACAATTTGCTAAACCATGGCCACAATATCTGGACTTGTCAACATATAATGCGTAGATTTCTGTGTATATGATTGTGGTTTTGGTTGTACTTTATGCATCCCTAATCTCTGTCATTACATACAATGAAACAAGAAAAGGTAAAAAAGAAAAACAGAGCGATGTAATACAATACACTCTTATACATTATTGTAAAAAAAGTTAAATAAAAAGTCCATCCCATGTGTTAGTGAATTTTTTTTTATATTTTAGGCAGGAAATTCTTTTAAATTTATATTTTTTTCTGGGGGGGGGGGGGGTCCCAGACCCCCTGAAAGATTTGGTCCCCCCGCGATGTTGACTCCATGGCCACGGCCTTGGTGTTTTCGACGATTCATCTCACTCGTTTTTTTTCACGAGTCCAGAGAGAAATGAAGAGCGGAGGAGACGAACATCTCCCCACGTGGTGCGTCCCGCACAACCTCGTTCTCAGTGGAGAGTGGCGGTGTTTAAAATCAGCTTTAACAATCAATAATTATTATTAATACATTTACAGAGCGCTGTTCATCAAGGATCTCAAAGCGCTGCACAGGACAGCAGCAGCAGCAGACACTCGGCAGAGACGTAACATTATGAATACATTATAGAAAATAATTTAGTAAATTAACTAAAAATGTAATAAGCGGAAGCATATGAAAGGGTTTCCAGGCACAATCTTAAAATGTCCACAGGGTCCGTCCATAAATGACGTCACACGGCGTCACAAAAAGTCAGACCTCCCCTTAAATATGACGTCACAAAGCTCTGCCCCCCCCCCCAAATAAAACTTGCTTAAAATCGCTTTAAACTATTGTCATTGTAGTGCGTTTTTATTGTGGCGCTGCACTCTGATGTTGTAGGAGAAATCATTTATTAAAAAGTATATTTAATTAAGTAGAACGTGTTGTCCATATTTATTTAAAGTTGCGCATTTTTATGTGACGTCACATTTCTCACCCCCCCCCCCCCCCGCATCGTCACACATCGTCGCAAATGTCTGACCCGCCCCCCCCCCCAGGTGCGTGACGTCATTCATGGACGGCCCCACAGACTCACGTGTTGTGGAAGAGCGTTCCATAGCGAGTTACAACTGACGGGGCCGACGAGAACCGTGAATCCGGACCTGGTCCACAGGGGGAGGGAAGCACAACCCCAAGACGAATGAAAACGAAGTGGCGATTCACGACCCACGTGGTATGCGCCGCGTGGGCGACACGTGCGCTCGTACCCCGTGGAGCGGCGGCCTCACTCACTCACTCGCTGTTGCTGCTGCTGCAGCTGCAGCTACATTGGGATGAGCAACGCGGATCTACGACGACATCCTCATGTTGTGGCGGTCTCAACACAATGGCGAGAGATTCGGCTTCATCATATCCGGCAATACAGCAGATCATCGATCATACAATAGATAATAGATTACAGTAGATCATCGATCATACAATAGATAATAGATTACAGTAGATCATCGATCATACAATAGATAATAGATTACAGTAGATCATCGATCATACAATAGATAATAGATTACAGTAGATCATCGATCATACAATAGATAATAGATTACAGTAGATCATCGATCATACAATAGATAATAGATTACAGTAGATCATCGATCATACAATAGATAATAGATTACAGGAGTGCTCACCACCTTGTCCTCACCACCTCGCCCTCACCACCTTGTCCTCACCACCTTGCCCTCACCGCCTTGTCCTCACCGCCTTGTCCTCACCACCTCGCCCTCACCACCTTGTCCTCCCCACCTTGCCCTCACCACCATGTCCTCACCACCTTGTCCTCACCACCATGTCCTCACCACCTCGTCCTCACCACCTCGTCCTCACCACCTTGTCCTCACCACCTTGTCCTCACCACCTCGCCCTCACCACCTCGTCCTCACCACCTTGTCCTCACCACCTTGTCTCACCACCTTGCCCTCACCACCTCGCCCTCACCACCTTGTCCTCACCACCTTGTCTCACCACCTTGCCCTCACCACCTCGCCCTCACCACCTTGCCCTCACCACCTTGTCTCACCACCTTGCCCTCACCACCTCGCCCTCACCACCTTGTCCTCACCACCTTGTCTCACCACCTTGCCCTCACCACCTTGCCCTCACCGCCTTGTCCTCACCACCATGTCCTCACCACCTTGTCTCACCACCTTGCCCTCACCACCTTGCCCTCACCGCCTTGTCCTCACCACCATGTCCTCACCACCATGCACTCACCACCTCGTCCTCACCACCTTGTCCTCACCACCTCGCCCTCACCACCTTGCCCTCACCGCCTTGTCCTCACCACCTCGTCCTCACCACCTCGCCCTCACCACCTTGCCCTCACCACCTCGTCCTCACCACCTTGTCCTCACCACCTCGCCCTCACCACCTTGTCCTCACCACCTTGTCTCACCACCTTGCCCTCACCACCTTGCCCTCACCGCCTTGTCCTCACCACCATGTCCTCACCACCTTGTCTCACCACCTTGCCCTCACCACCTTGCCCTCACCGCCTTGTCCTCACCACCATGTCCTCACCACCATGCACTCACCACCTCGTCCTCACCACCTTGTCCTCACCACCTCGCCCTCACCACCTTGCCCTCACCGCCTTGTCCTCACCACCTCGTCCTCACCACCTCGCCCTCACCACCTTGCCCTCACCACCTCGTCCTCACCACCTTGTCCTCACCACCTTGTCCTCACCACCTCGTCCTCACCACCTTGTCCTCACCACCGGTGTTAAACGAGAACAACGTCAAAACGCGAACAGCTCAAAGGCAACACAGCCATCACTCAGACATCACTCAGCCATCACACAGCCATCACACAGCCATCACACAGCCATCACACAGCCATCACACAGCCATCACTCAGACATCACTCAGCCATCACACAGCCATCACACAGCCATCACTCAGCCATCACTCAGCCATCACACAGCCATCACACAGCCATCACTCAGCCATCACTCAGCCATCACACAGCCATCACACAGCCATCACTCAGCCATCACTCAGCCATCACTCAGCCATCACACAGCCATCACACAGCCATCACTCAGCCATCACACAGCCATCACACAGCCATCACTCAGCCATCACTCAGCCATCACGCAGCCATCACACAGCCATCACTCAGCCATCACTCAGCCATCACACAGCCATCACACAGCCATCACTCAGCCATCACTCAGCCATCACGCAGCCATCACACAGCCATCACTCAGCCATCACTCAGCCATCACTCAGCCATCACTCAGCCATCACGCAGCCATCACACAGCATCACTCAGCCATCACTCAGCCATCACTCAGCCATCACACAGCCATCACTCAGCCATCACACAGCCATCACTCAGCCATCACACAGCCATCACACAGCCATCACTCAGCCATCACACAGCCATCACTCAGCCATCACACAGCCATCACTCAGCCATCACACAGCCATCACTCAGCCATCACTCAGACATCACGCAGCCATCACACAGCCATCACTCAGCCATCACACAGCCATCACTCAGCCATCACGCAGCCATCACTCAGCCATCACTCAGCCATCACTCAGACATCACTCAGCCATCACGCAGCCATCACTCAGACATCACTCAGCCATCACGCAGCCATCACTCAGCCATCACTCAGCCATCACACAGACATCACTCAGACATCACGCAGCCATCACTCAGACGTCACGCAGCCATCACGCAGCCATCACACAGCCATCACTCAGCCATCACTCAGCCATCACACAGCCATCACTCAGCCATCACACAGCCATCACTCAGCCATCACACAGCCATCACTCAGACATCACTCAGCCATCACTCAGCCATCACGCAGCCATCACGCAGCCATCACTCAGCCATCACACAGCCATCACGCAGACATCACTCAGCCATCACGCAGACATCACTCAGCCATCACTCAGCCATCACTCAGCCATCACACAGCCATCACGCAGACATCACTCAGCCATCACGCAGACATCACTCAGCCATCACTCAGACATCACTCAGCCATCACTCAGCCATCACGCAGACATCACGCAGCCATCACTCAGACATCACGCGGCCATCACGCGGACATCACGCGGCCATCACGCAGACATCACTCAGCCATCACGCAGACATCACGCAGCCATCACTCAGACATCACGCGGCCATCACGCGGCCATCACGCGTCCATCACGCAGACATCACTCAGCCATCACTCAGCCATCACGCAGACATCGACAACTCGAGTAGCTCAATCATCGACAACTCGAGGAGTTCTATCTCCGCGAGCTTGTCGGTCTCTTCCCGGGTCCTTCTTCATCGCACACGCGAGGTGTGAACGTGGCATTATATGTGAAGGGCCAATGCCCGAAACGTCGCCTATTGTCTTTGTTAATTGTGCTTGTGCACCACTGCCACGTTTGGCGAGATGTTAACTACCTCGCCTGGTATACAGGAGGTTGTGGGTTCGATCCCGACCCTGACGCCTGCTACTGTATATTTGGAGTTTGTGTGTCTCTCTCTCATCATCAGGGTGGCTAGGAGATGTTAACTACCTCGCCTGGTCTACACGAGGTCGTGGGTTCGATCCCGACCCTGACGCCTGCTGCTGTATATTTGGAGTTTGCGTGTCTCTCTCCCCGTGGTCGCGTGGATTTTCTCCGGGTCCTCCTGTTTTACCCTCCACATTTAGAATCATCAACGCCACGCGTTTAGAGAGTATTCGGCTGCTGCTACGCATTTCCACACGACAAGGCACTTTGTGGAGCTGTCGCCTGTGGAGCTGTCGTCTGTGGCAGCCAGGCCGCTTCTGA
The DNA here is from genome assembly GCF_015708825.2 of Lethenteron reissneri. Taxonomy (NCBI): domain Eukaryota; kingdom Metazoa; phylum Chordata; class Hyperoartia; order Petromyzontiformes; family Petromyzontidae; genus Lethenteron; species Lethenteron reissneri. The sequence goes on from NC_083834.1 coordinate 1,064,323, forward strand.
GCTGTGCGGCTCAGTGGTCCCTTGGCTGCTAAAATACAAAAATAAAACACGAAATGGAACTCGGCGAGGCCGGTGCGCTAACCGCTGCGCCACCGCTCCTCTGTTTCCTCTCGCGCGCCGCCCGCCTCACGGCCGCCCTCTGCTGTCCGCGTCCCACACCAATAGCCGCTCGGTCAAGGGTGGGCGCAATCGATTGTTCTAATCGATTATCGCGATGGACCACTTGAATGAATCGCCCTCGGTAATCGATCGCGCCACCAAGTGCTTGATCACAACTGAATCACGGTGCCTCGTCAAGTCACCCTCGCAGCAGTAGCAGCAGCAGTAGTAGCAGTAGTAGCAGCAGCAGTAGTAGTAGCAGTAGTAGCAGCAGCAGCAGTAGTAGCAGCAGCAGTAGCAGCAGTAGCAGCAGTAGCAGTAACAGCAGCAGTAGTAGCAGCAGTAGTAGCAGCAGCAGTAGTAGTAGCAGTAGTAGCAGCAGCAGCAGTAGTAGCAGCAGCAGCAGTAGTAGCAGCAGTAGCAGCAGTAGCAGCAGCAGTAACAGCAGTAGTAGTAGCAGCAGTAGTAGCAGCAGCAGTAGCAGCAGCAGTAGTAGCAGCAGCAGTAGCAGCAGCAGTAGTAGCAGTAGTAGCAGCAGCGGTAGCAGCAGCGGTAGCAGCAGCAGTAGCAACAGTAGTAGCAGCAGCAGTAGCAGCAGTAGCAGCAGCAGTAGTAGTAGCAGTAGTAGCAGCAGCAGCAGTAGTAGCAGCAGCAGTAGTAGCAGCGGTAGCAGCAGCAGTAGCAACAGTAGTAGCAGCAGCAGTAGTAGTAGCAGCAGTAGCAGCAGCAGTAGTAGCAGCGGTAGTAGCGGTAGTAGCGGTAGCAGCGGCAGTAGCGGCAGTAGCAGCAGTAGCATCAGTAACAGCGGCAGTAGCATCAGTAACAGCGGCAATAGTAGCAGCAGTAGTAATAGCGGAAGTAGCAGCGGTAGTAGCGGCAGCAGCAGCAGTAGCGGCATCTTCCGTCGGCTTCTGGCGGCTGCCTATCGAGCAAAGACGGCGGTGGTGACCGCATCATCATCGCGCGGCGCTTCCAGATGCGCTTCCGCGGCCGTCTGGAGCGCTCTCTTCCTACCCATATTAGGACGCCACTCGGGAGCTATGCACTTTGACATCACCGAGAATGTAACACACAGCTTGAGAACTGCTGCTGCTGCTTGTTGTTGTTGTGTTTACTTTGCTGTCCCCCCACCGCAACCTCCGATTAGCACGGTAGGCTACGTACGGTGCGAAAGAAGTCTAACATAGTACAAATCGATTGTTCTAATTGAGTACCGTTAGAGATCCCCCAGTAGTTAATCACCGTTGCACTAATCGGCTCGTCGGACGATCTCTATCGATTAAGTAAAATAGCAACAATAGCTTCCAGTGAGGGATGGCGATGATGGCTGAGGCACTAGAGGAGCAGAATCGGGCGGGTTGGTGGCTAGGAGATGTTTACTACCTCGCCTGGCCTACAGGAGGTCGTGAGTTCGATCACAACCCTGACGCCTGCTGCTGTATATTTGGAGTTTGCGTGTCTCTCTCTTCATCATCACGGTGGCTAGGAGATGCTAACTACCTCGCCTGGTCTATAGGAAGTCGTGAGTTCGATCACATCCCTGACGCCTGCTGCTGTATATTTGGAGTCTGCGTGTCTCTGTCATCATCATCACCACGGTGGCTAGGAGATGTTAACTACCTCGCCTGGTTTACAGGAGGTCGTGGGTTCGATCCCAACCCTGATGCCTGCTGATGAATATTTGAAGTTTGTGTGTCTCTCTCTCATTATCATCACGGTGGGCGAAGCTGTGTTGGAGGACGAGGAGCGGTATTTGGTTTCACTGTTACCCAGGAAAGTGTCACTTCCATAGTCTTGGTTCTTTCGGTAAAGTCACGTAAATATAAAATAAAAATTAAATAGCGGTCTTCATCAGGCGCTTGTGTTGTGATCGAAACGTCGTGGTTTTTAGCTTTTATTTTTATTTATTATTTTATTTTTATTTTCTATCTACGTGACTTTACCGAAAGAACCAAGAATATTAATACCTGCAGTCACGAAAGTTTTAAGTAAAAATGTGAGGCTCTGGCTGTTTGAGGATGGTCCTGTCAAGTTTTTTTTTCCAGTAGGGGGGATGATTGTCGTCCTTCCACCGCATTTGGCTACGTACGGTGCGAAAGAAGTTCAACATATCAAACAATTGAAACAATGTTTTTTTTATTTGACCAGGTAAAGTCCCCACTGAGCTATGCGGCTCTTTGTCAGAAGCGGCCTGGTCCACAAATGATGGCTCAACGAAGTGGCTTATCGAGTCGAAATGTATAGCAGCCAACTTTTGTCTAACACACATCTTTCTAAATGTGGAGGGGAAACCCGGAGGACGCGGATCAACTTCAGCGTTCAGTGCGCCAACCGCTGCACCACCAACTCTCCAACGAGTGACATCGTCGTTGTATTTCTCTGTTGGGGAGGGCAGCGTGTCGGTGAAGAATGTGAAGAGTTGTGGTTGTGGTTCTGAACAACTGTTTTTGATTCGTACACCAAACCATGCGTGGGTTTGGTCGTCACTTGTTGTTGTTTTTTCTGCTCGCGGGTCGACTACACATTCCATCCACCCTGCGACGGTCTTGGCCTGTGGTCTGTGCGTCTCTGTGGAACTCTATGGATCTCTGTGTAACTCTACGGGTCTCTGTGTAACTCGATGGATCTCTGTGTAACTCTATGGATCTCTGTGTATCTCGATGGATCTCTATGTAACTCTATGCGTCTCTGTGGAACTCGATGGATCCCTGTGTAACTCTGTGAGTCTCTTTGTAACTCTATGGATCTCCGTGAGTCTAACTCTATGGATCTCTGTGTAACTCTATGGATCTCTGGGTAACTCTGTGAGTCTCTTTGTAACTTTATAGATCTCTGTGTAACTCTATGGATCTCTGTGTAACTGTGAGTCTCTTTGTAACTCTATGGATCTCTGGGTAACTCTGTGAGTCTCTTTGTAACTCTATAGATCTCTGAGTAACTCTATAGATCTCTGTGTAACTCTGTGAATCTCTGTGTAACTATATGGATCTCTGTGTAACTGTGAGTCTCTTTGTAACTCTATGGATCTCTGGGTAACTCTGTGAGTCTCTTTGTAACTCTATAGATCTCTGAGTAACTCTATGGATCTCTGTGTAACTCTGTGAGTCTCTTTGTAACTCTATGGATCTCCATGAGTCTAACTCTGTGCGTCTCGGTGTAACTCTATGGATCTCTGTGTAACTCTATGGATTCTAGATTTGAAGCTTTCGTGACTGCAAGGATTCATATTCTTAGGTGTTTTCGGTAAAGTCACGTAGGTAAAACATTAAAATTAATAAAAGTAAAATAAAATAAAAAATCACGACGTTTCGGAGGCAACACAAGTCTCCGTCATCAGGTGGGACCGTCACAGCCAGATTTGCTGCATCAAGTGAGGCAATGATTCAAGATGTAATCCCTTAAAAGCGAGTTGAGGGGGAGGAGAGGGGGGGGGAGCTCATCAGAATGTGGTAGCCAATGAATGGAACGTATCGGGAGGGAGGGGGGCGGGGCTCAAAGACGGCACAGAGTGCCACGTAGAACGCATCGGGAGGGGGAGGGGGGGTGCAAAAGAATGCACGACGTGGTGCAAGAGAGCGGCGGCGTGGACGTGGTTGTGCGCAAGCAACTACTGCTGCACACGCCAACGCATTGGACAGAGAGGGGGAGGCCAAAAGAGAGTGTGGGGTGCAAGTGTACGTGGACCTGTGTGTGTACAAGCACCTGTTGATACACATGATAGAAAAGAACGAAAATGCCCATGTTTATACCAGTGCTGGCTGAACAATGAAGAGAGTACTGTTAAACACTGGGGATGTTAACACTCGGTAAAGTGAAGTAAAATAGTGCCTGTCAGATAAGATGGTCCAAAAATGTGTAATTAACCTTGGTCTCGGAAAAGACAATTTTTCCGAGACCAAGGTTCTCTGCAAACCTCCTGGCTACCATCAAAGGTTTGTACACGAGGCCATACAAATATACAAACACAGACATTATTTCAACCGTGATGATGGGTACAAACTTAGTAATCATTGGAAAGATGTTATCAACCACTCAAAAAAGACTTAATTACACTTTTTTGGCCCCCTCCCCCTCCCGGAGCGTTCTACGTGGCACTTCGTGCCGTCTTTGAGCCCCGCCACCCTCCCTTCCGATACGTTCCATTCATTGGCTACCACATTCTGATGAGTCCCCCCCCCCCTCTCCTCCCCCCTCAACTTGCTTTTAAGGGATTACATCTTGAATCATTGCCTCACTTGATGCAGCAAATCTGGCTGTGACGGTTCCACCTGATGACGGAGACTTGTGTTGCCTCCGAAACGTCGTAATTTTTTTATTTTATTTTACTTTTATTAATTTTAATGTTTTACCTACGTGACTTTACCGAAAACACCTAAGAATATGAACTCTATGGATCTCTGTGTAACTCTGTGGATCTCCATGAGTCTAACTCTATGGATATCTGCGTAGATTTGTGCAACTGCAATGTCCTGTGACTGCCGTCACGGTCTTGTATCCTTGTGAAATGGCTGCTCAACTCAATGGCGGCCCTCCCAGCTGAAATAATAAAGTCTGAATTCATATTTAACCCTACGTGCCTCCATGTAACTCTGTGTGTCTCTATGTAACTCTATGGATCTCCATGTAAATATGTGTTTGTGAATGTGTCGGTGTGACCTGCAGTGTGGTGGCTGAGCGGGTAGAAAGGCGAGTTAGATGAGTGAATACGTGGGTGAGTAGTTGGGTGAATGGCTGAGTGTGTCGGGGAGTGGGTGTGTGAGCGGGTGAGTGAGTGCATGTAGATGTCAGTGAGAGTGGCTGAATTAGTGAACGAGTACGACCTGCAGTGGCGTTTGAGTGAGTCGGTGTCAAGGTGAGTGGGTGGAAAGGTGTGTGAGTGTATGGGTAAGGTGTGAGAGTGGATAGGTGTTGTGAGTGACCGGATGAGTGAGTGTTGTTGTGAACACACTTTGGGATTAGAGAAAACAAAGACAATTGGCCAACACCACGTGACGGACATCGACTGCGACATATTTAACTGCCGCGACAATTCACGGCAGAATTGAACTTACAGAGCTCGGCGAAAGCGAAGTAGGCACAGGACACATTTAGAAACATGCGTTTAGACTATTTAGAATATATGCTGCTATAAATTTCGAAATGATAATCCACTTTATTGAGCGGTCATTTGTGGCCAGGTCGCTTCTGAGAAATGAGTTAGGGGCCGTCCATAAATGACGTCACGCGTTTTTTGACGATTTTTGACCTCCCCCCCTCGTCACTCGGCGTCACAAAATGTCAGACCACCCCTCAAATATGACGTCACAAAGCTCTGCCTCCTTCCCCCCAAATAAAAAATGCTTCAAATCGCTTTAAACTATTGCCATTGTAGTGCGTATTTAATGTGGCGCTGCACTCTGATGTTGTAGGAGAAAACATTTATTTAAAAGTCTATTTAATTAAGTAGAACGTGTTGTTTATATTTATTTAAAATTGCGCATTTTGATGTGACGTCACATTTCTCACCCCACCCCTCGTCACACATCGTCACAAATGTCTAACCCCTAGGTGCGTGACGTCATTTATGGACGGCTCCTTAATGCTTTAGTGGGCTTTGCCTGGTAGGATGTGGTTGGTTTCGTGTTGTATTTGTTTGTGTGTTGGGTGATTTGTTGACCTTTCTTGGACGTTGCACCCCTATCGTGTTTGTGTCTCGTGTCTGTTGTTGTGACGTCCTTACCCCGTGTCCCTACCGCACATCTGTCAAAAAGAGCTTCATAGCTCATCGGATTATCCCAATATAATAAATATTCGGATTCTGAGAACTGTTGTCATCACTGTATCGTACAACAGCAACAATGTCAACTTAGAAGGGACCGCCGCTCTGTCTCCGCTCGTTCTCGACGAGGACGACTCAGAGGCACCGGGAGGAAGAACCCGAGGCGAGCGGGAATGCAGCAGCAGCAGCACCAAAGCTACCAACGTTTGCCTAAGCTCTGCAGACCTCTATTTATTAACATATATTCATCCAATGAACGAGTGGTTTATACGTGTTATTGACAAATGTAATAATAGGGGTTTCCCCCTTTTTTTTGGCGACAAAACTGAAAACTTTTGCAAAGAATCATGTTTACATTCACCACAAAACTTGCAGTGAAAATGCAAACAAAAAACAACACTGATAATTAATGCATTGTCCTCGAAACTGATTGGTCCACACAATGCATTAATTATCAGAGTGTTGTTTTTTGTTTGCATTTTGACTGCAAGTATTGTGGTTAATGTAAACATGATTCCCTTGCAAAAGGTTTCAATTTTGTCGCCAGAAAAAGGGGTAAAAATCATATTATTATATTTTGATACTGGCAAAGGAGGCATCATGATGGTGATTGACAAATGTGTTGAGCTTTTGTTTGTCCATTGTGCCTGTACAGCCACTGCCAACGCAGCAACAGCATCCCCAAATAACGAGTTGCTTGTTTACCCAGAGGAAGGACGCTATTACAGGGTGCTTAAAAAACATGTTTTAACACTTCCGAGAATTTGCAATAATACCACAAAAAATGTGCCTCCTGGCTCTGGAGACCACCTGGAAAAGATTCCAGGCACGTGTTGAAGCTACTAAAATACATTTGTTTTCAAGTTACAGTATATTATCCATTCTTTTTCCATTAAAAACGATAGTTCCATGTAAATGTTAACATATTTTTGAAACACCCTGCAATTCTCAGGCGACAAATTTCCGCCATCTTCCCCCCTGAGTAACATGGCAGCACGCTTCCCCGAGGAAAGATGGCGGCGAGCAATTCCGCTGTGACGTCACCCAACCCCCCCCCCCCAACAGGGCCAGTGACGTCACAGGGCAGCTTTAACATTCCGCAGCGCACACACGCGCAGCATCGCGGCGGCGGTGGGGGTGGGGGGGGTGGGGGGGTGTAAGCTCGCACGCTGATTGGTCACGAGTAGGCAGAGCTCTCGGCGCCGACCAATGGGAGCGGTGCCCGGGCGGCCGGACGCGCCTGTCCGAGCTGGGGAATCCGAAGCGGGCGTCGGGCCCAGAGAGAGACAGGAGCCCGGGGCACTCCGCAAAGCCGCGACCGTCACCGCCGCCGGGTTCGCGGCCACCCGCCAGCGGCAGCAGCAGCAGCGGCAACAGCAGCAACAACAACAACAGCAACAACAGCAGCGGCAGCAGCAGCAACAACAACAGCAGTAACAACAACAGCAGCAGCAGCGGCAGCAACAACAACAGCAGCAGCAGGGGACGCCGTGGCCTGTCCGCGCGATGCCGCCAGCCTGAGAGACAGCGGCCACCGGTGACCAGGAGTCGCAGGGTACCCCGAGCACTCGACACACCACCCCACACCACCCCACACACACCACAACACACCACCCCACACCACCCCACACCACCCCACACCACCCCACACCACACCACCCCAAACACCCCACCACCCCAAACACCCCACACAACACCACCCCACACCACCCCAAACACCCCACACCACCCCACACCACACACACCACCCCACACCACCCCACACCACCCCACACAACACCACCCCACACCACCCCAAACACCCCACACCACCCCACACCACACCACACACACCACACCACACCACCCCACACACACCCCACACACTCCACACCACACCACCCCACACCACACCACCCCACACACACACCCCACACCACCCCACACCACCCCACACACCCCACACCACATCACCCCACACACCCCACACACCCCACACCACCCACCCACACCACCCCACACACCCCACACACCCCACACACCCCACACCACCCCACACCACCCCACACCACCCCACACACCCCACACACCCCACACCACACCACCCCACACCACCCCACACACCCCACACACCCCACACCACACCACCCCACACCACCCCACACACCCCACACACCCCACACCACCCCACACCACACCACCCCACACACCCCACACACCCCACACCACCCCACACACCCCACACCACACCACCCCACACCACCCCACACACCCCACACACCCCACACCACACCACCCCACACACCCCACACACCCCACACCACCCCACACACCCAGCGCGGCCCGGCTCGGGCTCCTCGCTCGCGGGGGGAGGCTGTGGGTCTCCGTGTGAGTCAATGGGTCACTGTGTCGGTGTGGGTCTCTGAATCCATGGGTGTCTGAGAATCTACAAGTCTTCGTATGAGTCCATGGGTTTATGTGCGAGTCTCTGGGTATCCGTCTTAGTCAATGGGTCTCAGTGTGAGTGTGGGTCACTGTGTGAGTGTGGGTCTCTGTGTGAGACTTTGGGTCTCTGTGTGATACTATGGGTCTTCCGTGCAAGTCTGCGGGTATCCGTGTTAGTCTATGGGTCTCTGTGTGAGTGTGGGTCTCTGTGAATCCACGGGTCTTCGTATGAGTCCCTGGGTTTATGTGCGAGTCTCTGGGTATCCGTGTTAGTCTATGGGTCTCTGTGTGAGTGTGGGTCTCTGTGAATCCACGGGTCTTCGTATGAGTCCCTGGGTTTATGTGCGAGTCTCTGTGTGTCTCGATGTGAGACTTCGGGTCCCTCAATCTGTTTGATCTCTGTGTGAGTACTGGGTCACTTGAGTCCACGGGCTCTTCCGTGTGAGGCTTTGAGGCTCGGTGTGAGTCCATGGGTCTCTGTAAACCCGTGGGTTTCTGTGCAAGGCCATGCGTCTGTATATGAGTTTTCGAGTCTCTGAAGTCAGAAACCTCAACGAGACTCAGGACTCGCTCTCAAGAGGGTCCTGCCACACAGAGAGGATTTGGCTTCGTGTTGGAGGAAACTATTAAACACATTTTTTTGTTTTACCAGGTAAGGCCCATTGAGCTATATAGTTCTTTTTTTCTTTCCAGAAGCGATCTGGCCACAAATGATGGCACAAATAAAGTGACTTATCGTGTCGAAATGTGTCGCAGTCAAATACTCTAAACGCACGATTCTAAATGTGGAGGTAAATCGGAGGATCTGGAGAAACATCCACGCGGCCACGAGGAGAAGAGACACGCCAACTCCAACCATGCATCGTCAGGGTCGGGATCGAACCCACGACCTCCTGTATACCAGACGATGGACCTAACATCTCGCCAGAGAAATCTCAGCACTGCCACCTCTTGGACACCTCTTGGCCACAACACTTTGGCAAGCCCTGGTGGTGCAGGTGGTCACCCATCCACTAACTCGCTTTGGCTTCCCAGATGCGGCCGTGCCCATCACTTTGTAACGCGTGTCCCACGTCTGTCACAATCGCGTGCAGCGCTCACTCGGGGTCCCTCGCGACGTTTCTCCTCACGTTATGTTACCACCGATGGGTTTTAGGAACCAATTTGTTCGATTTCTTGAAAAAAAAATGTACAAAAGAACACAGTAAAAAAATGTACAGAATTTATATACATTTTTATGGCTGATGTATATTTATTTAGGAGGTTAGCGTTTGCCTTTCGTGAATACAGGTAACGCAATTATTTTGGTGATTATTTCTATTTGTCTGTCTCTGCTCAGATCTCTGTCTGTCTGTTTCTGCTCTGATCTATGTCTGTCTGTCTCTGCTCTGATCTATGTCTGTCTGTCTCTGCTCAGATCTCTGTCTGTCTGTCTCTGCTCTGATCTATGTCTGTCTGTCTCTGCTCAGATCTTTGTCTGTCTGTCTCTGCTCTGATGTCTGTCTGTCTTTGCTCTGATCTCTATTTGTCTCTGCTCTGATCTCTGTCTGTCTGTCTATGCTCTGGTCTCTGTCTGTCTGTCTCTGCTCTGATCTATGTCTGTCTGTTTCTGCTCTGATCTCTGTCTCTCTCTACTCTGATCTCTGTCTGTCTCTGCTCTGATCTCTGCATGTCTCTGCTCTGATCTCTATTTGTCTCTGCTCTGATCTCTGTCTGTCTGTCTGTCTCTGCTCTGATCTCTGTCTGTCTGTCTCAGCTCCCTCTTGCAAACGAGACCATGCTGTCCATAATAGTTGTTTTTGGGTTAGATCGCGTAAATATAAACCCGCCACCACCCGACACGGCCAATTTGTAAGGTTTGTGACGTAAACAAAACATGCCAATTCGTTACTAGTTCAGCACACCGGTGTGTTGGAGAGTAAACCCACAACATTTACAATTCGACTACGACGTTTTGCCAGTAATTACAACCAGCATCATCAGGTGACAACTCTGGCTGTCGACAACTCTGGCGATCGCCTGGTGATGCTGGTTGTAATTCCAGGCGAAACATCACGCTACTTGAATTGTAAATGTTGCAGTGGGTTTACTCTCCAACACAGTGGTGTATTGCACTAGTAACTAACTGGCACGTTCTGTTTACGTGACAAACCTTACTAATTTGCTGTGTCAGGTGGTGGTGGGTCTAACGACACATTTATATTTACGCGATCTAACTGAGACCCTGCTATCTTGAGTGGTTAACACTTGAGTGGTTAAAACTAAATAAATGTAAACTTTTGCTGAAGGGCCAGTCACGTCCTGCGTTGTCACAATCCCTCCCACCGCTGCACACGGCCTGATAGCGGCGTTGCTCCATATCCGCAGGGGTTTGTTTCCCTCTTGGGTCATGTCCCTTCCCGTGACGTCTTCCTGCATAATTATCGCGCCCCACTGACGTTACCTTCATGGTCGAAGCGGTGTGAGTTATCTCGTGTTCTCCGATGCAGGTGTTCCTCTCCCAGTCTCTGGGTGTCAGTCCCTGCGTGGCATCTCTCTCTCTCGACGCTTTCTGTGCGGAACTTCTCAGTTGTTTTTGTCCGTTTTCTTGGCTGCTGACCATTTGTCCGATGAGTTTGTCTTAGCAGGAAATGCGCACCAATTTCACTCTTTTATCATCGTCATCAGCCGTGATCTATTCCCTGTTGGATGAAGGACCTCCCAAGCCACCTCTCACAATCCTGCGATGCAATAACGATCTACCGGGCACCTGCTCCATGACACACGAGCTCACGTCATCGCTCCATCTCTTACGCCTGGACGCGTTCCGTTTCCTCGGCTGCCGCTCCTCGATCGTTCTCGGCCATCGTCCGTCCCTTCTCGCGCGTCATGCGTCCGGCCGTAGCAAAGCCCAAATGTTTCTGTTCCAAACCAGTCAACACAAGCTCGCATTGGGTCTGTAATCTGCATTGGGTCTGTCATCTGCATTGGTTCCGTAATCTGTATTGGGTCTGTAATCTGCATTGGGTCTGTCATCTGCATTGGTTCTATAATCTGCATTGTTCCGCTTTTTGTCGCATCGTCAGCGTGAGACCAATTACACGTCGACCGCCATGAATTTCCGCTGCAAATTTTTTGGTTTGCGTTCCGTTTTCTTTGTGGGTTTCCGTTGCATCCGACCCGTCACTTCACAACAGGAAAGCACATACTGATTGGAAACTCGCTCCGTTAGACGCGCTGCGATGTTGCTATCCAGCATCAGATTATCGATGTGCTCCGAGCTGCTATGGCTCACCTTTTAACTCCTGTCTCTTTGTTCCGTGTTTAATGTCTGTTATGCAAACTGCCTCTCTCACAGAGGCGGCAGAGAGAGTGGGAAAGTGGGGGGGGGGGAAGTGGGGGGAGGTAGTTTTGAGAAACTTGTTTCAAATGCCACGCCGACAGATGTAATGGAACCGGCGACCTCTGGATCGCAAGCCCAGTGCAACGCCGACCACCAGCACTGTGGCAGCTGCTGTCTTGTGATTCTCGGTTCGCGAGGTTAACGCCGTATGACACGAGGGTGGCTAAAATCATTCTCGTTTTTGCATTCGGTGCTGCAACAGTGTAGTGGTCAAGTGTCGCACTGGACTTGTGATCCCGAGATCGCCGGCGCACAGAGGTTTGGGTGAGACCCGTGCGATTTGGTGTGATGCGTGGCATTAGGTATGATCCGTGGGATTTGGTGGAACCCTTGGCATTTGGTAAGACCCGTGGCATTTGGTGTAATGTGTGAAGTTACGTAAGACCCATGGGATTTGGTGGGACGCATGGAGTTTGGTGAGACGCGTGGGGTTTTGGTGGGGCGCGTGGGTCTCTGCATGTGGAATGTGGAGCTTCTACGCTCGGGTCCGTTCCAATCTCCCCCCCCCAACCCTCCGCTGGCCCTAGTGTAGACCCCGATCCGGCCTCTGCCGCCGCAAGTTGGCACAGGCTTGGAAAATCCACGCCAGGGAGGAGTTCACGCGGCTCGTTTACCGTTCGCACCGAGGTGGCGGCGAGAGTTTAATTAGCGGAGGGATGTTTTGACGTGGTCCCGAGAGGCCACCGGGCCGGGTCGCAGAGGGACGCTTTGCGGCTGTAGCGGCGATCCGCGGGGTTTGTCTCGGTCCACTCGGTGTGATTATATTCTTTGTTGTGTATTCGAGACCCATATCTGACAGGGCCCTTAACTATACACATCTGGCAGTCGATCAGCATTGGTTCGAGCGAGCCTGGCTCTGCTGGTGAGACACTGAATGTTGAAACCGGTCCAGCGTTTGCTTGTGCTGAATCAATATATGCAAGGCTTGAAATCAGTCCAGAGTTTGCTTGCTTTGAACCTGCGTTGAACCAATATAGGCAAGCCTGACTCTGCTGATCAGGACCCATAGACTTGCATAGGAACCCACAGGCTCGTACAGAGACCCATAGACTCACACAGAAAATTCATAGACTTGCACGTAGAATCCTTGGACTCCAAAAGAGACCCATAGACAAACAGAGACTCGTAGACTTGCACAGAGACTCGCACGGAGAGGTGACCTTGCAGTGTGGTAATTGAGTGGTTGCGAGTTTTGTTGAGTTGGTGAGTGTTGTTGCGACCTGCAGTACGGTGGTGGCTGTTGAACACAGCGTGGGGTACAGACAAGGGGTGAAGTTCACGGGAACGGCCCCCGTGATGGTGGTGGCAGTCACGGCGATGGAAGAGTGTTTTGGAGGCAACAGACCCATTGCCTCTATAAATAACTACACAAAGTTGGTTGTGTGACAACGTGACCGGGCTGGGTTAGTCTGAGTGGTTTTCGCGTGTATTTATGAGCTGCCCCGCTGGTGTTGAGACTTTGGAATCCAGGGGGTCGCCGGTCCGATTCCGTCTCCCACTGCAGGGGGATGAAGAGGTGGGGGCTGGTTTTGTAAATCCTCACGCCGCTCTCTGCGCGTGCAGTGGCGGTGGTGTAATCGTGTTGCTCGTGAGAGCTCGGATGTTAGGCGCCATGCTGCTGGGGTGGGGGATTAGTACCACGGTGGCTAGGAGATGTTAACTACCTCGCCTGGTATGCAGGAGGTCGTGGGGTCTTGATCCCGACCTCAACGCCTGAATATTTGGAGTTTGCACGTACTCCTCGTGGTGGCGTGGATTTTTCTCCAGGTCCTCCGGTTTTTCCCTCCTCATTTAGAATCAACCTGCGTTTAGCGTACTTGGTTGCTATGAATTTCCACATGGTAAGCCACTTAGTTGAGCTGTCCTTTGTTGCCAGGTCGCTTCTGAAAAAGAGCTACATAGCTCAGTGGGCCTGACCTGGTAAAACAAAGAAATGTGTAGTTTTTTAGTGGGAGATGCGACTCAGCGTTAGCGTGTCCGCTGCTTGTTGAAGGGGCTTCGCAGTTCGAATCTAGCAGGCTGCCCTGGTTAATACTGCAGTGTGTGTCGACCACGAAATACTGCCGACTGCTTACTACGCGCCGTCTGCTTTACTCGCAATAGAGATCCCGCGACGACATTCCGAGCGAGTAGGAAGCCCTTGTCTGCCGGCGTCACAAATCCAACTTTTAAGAAAAATTATGCCGCAAAGTCGTCCGTTGAGGTCATGCAGCAGCAGCGGCAGCAGCAGTTGCAGCAGCGGTCATCGCCATGCACTGCAAAACGACCGGCCTGCTGCTGCAGCAGCAGCAGTAGCGGCGCCCTCCTGCGTGGCGATCGCCCTGCAGCCCCATGGGAGCCACAGCGGCAACAGCAGCCACAGCGGCCGCGCGCTCCTCGGCTATCGCTGCTGACGACGTTGGGCAGACGGAGTCGCTCGAGGGGACAACGGAACCTGGTCTGGGGCTTTGAGTCGTCACCTCCTCCGAGACCGCGTGTCCTCGCGTGGCAGACCGGCACCCGGATTGTCCATTACCTGGTTTTAAGTCGTGTTTGGTACGATTCGGTTTGCGTGGCTCACTGAATGTAGTGTAAATGCCGGGTGGCTGGTCAGCGCTGGAGCGAGTGGCTTGCAATCGGAAAGGTCGTGGGTTCAGTTCCTGTTTGCGGGGGTGGGGGGGTTAGGGACTGCGAGGTCAATAAAATCGCTAGTGCTTTGTGGGGTTGTCCGAGACGGAGAGACTCGTAGACCCTACCACAAGAATGTGGAATTTCCACCACTGGCTCAGGGCTGTAGAGAGGCGAAGTGTTACCAATGCTACAATGTCCCCACGTGTCTCTGCGTCCCGTGTGTCCCGCACCTTCAGGCATGGCCAGCCGGTGAGATGGACGGGAAGAGCAACGGGGACGTGCGTGGACAGCGCAGGACGCACAGACGGTGAGAGTGAGTCGTGGCGATGGGCCAGTTGTGGAGGGAGTTCGCCTACCCTGAGTGCTTATGGCCAGCTCCGGTTTGACAGCGGAGGTCTCACTCCGGATTAGTCCAGCGGCATTATCTTTTCATTGGCTGCGTAGTCCTGCTGTGCGGAAGCTACCTGGTGTGTTGCTCCACACGAAGCTCCGGGCTTTTTTTGACAACAGGAAATGCCTTCCCTTTTCTGTGCTTGTGAAGCGTGTGCAGCCCTTTTAAAGGTTCAACACATTCAGGCGGGCCTCCCTAATATCCATCCTGGGTTTAACCAGGCTGGCATTTTGTAAGGCGCTCACAGATGTAGACACGGCGCCATAAGTGACCTCCTTTTGCAGGTGTGGCAGTGCTGGCTCGGTCATGTAGCCTGCATGCCCAGCCACCATGTGCCCAAGCAGTTTGCTCAAGCAGTTTGGCCGGATCGAGGGAGCTAAATGGGCACGGCACGGGCTGGAGAAGATATTGGCTGATGTGGTACGGGAAGATATGGAGCTGAGTGGACTTGCCGATGACCGGTACCGGCGGTGTCAAGATCAGCCTCTGTGAATGAGGAGGCTCGTGAAGGACGCAGTCGCCCTCCAACAACAGCAGAGGGGAGAGGAGCGACGCTCGCAACAACGAACGTAGTCACCGGGCGGCAATAAAACGCTGCGAAGTGGCACAGTGGGGAGCACGGGTGGTTCCTCGGTCTCGGTCAACCCATGGCACCTGGGTCTCGCCCGTGAGCTGTCAGTGAGCTCGCCGCACTTGACGTGGCCTCGAGATGCAACTAGCCCTGGCACAAGCGCCGTGGTGACGTCACCGTCACTCATTGGCAAATGGTGCTTCTGTTATTATTGTTGTACACCTGTGTGTGTGCGCGTGTGCGTGTGTGTGGTGCGTGTGTGTATGTGTGATCGTGTATATATGGTGAGCAATAGTACAGCGGTTAGCACGCTGCGCTACAAACCCGGCAACCCGAGTTCGACTCCCCGCTCATGGCCAACACCAAGGAAGATTATTTGAACCAGTCCTGGGCCTCCCCTAGGTGGCCTTAAATGAGTTCCTGGTGCGGTCTGTAAAACATCGCCACTGGCGAGACAAAGGTGGCCGGGCGTGATGCTGGCCACCCACTTCCTCGTGTGCCGTGCCGACTTTCGTAGGTGCTCACTAACAGCACTTGCCTCAACAGTCTGTCAAGGCTATACAGGAGATCTGTCTTTCTATCTTGTATGTACACGTGTGCGTGTGTGCGTGTGCATTGAGCGCAGCCCCCCGCCCGTGCCAGGCGAGGGGGGGGCGTTGAAGGCGTCTGCCGCGGGGGGCGCGCCGCCCCCCCACATGGAGCCCCCCGTGCGCTCGCAGCTCTTCTCCATCCAGCAGTTTGGGGCCCGCGACAACCTCGTCAAGTGCCTCCTGCTGAGCCGCGAGAGGGAGTACACCACCCCCCGAGACTTCCGGTGAGCGGGCCACGCACGGGGGTGGAGGGGGGGGCACGGGGAGTTACGGGGAGTCACGCACGTGTACCCCGACTCCTGAACGTTGAACCCTGACCCTTGATGTGTGAACTTCGAACTCTTGACCGTGAATCTGTGCGTCTTGACTGTTTCACTTTCTTGCGACTGTTCTGACAGATCCCCGTGTCCCCCCTGCGTCACTACGTCCCCGCTTCTCCATGTCACCCCGTGACCCCCCGTGAACCCCCGTGACCCCGTGTCCCCTCTTGCCCCCATATCTCCCCCGCGCCACCGCGTTTCCTCGCCTTAATGCCCCCGCTTCCTCATGTGCCCCCGTGACCCCCCCCCCACCCCGTGCAGGTTCCACGTGGGCACGTACAACGTGAACGGGCAGTCCCCGGGCGAGGCGCTCGGCCCGTGGCTCGCAGGCGACCCCGAGCCGCCTGACGTCTACTGCGTGGGGTAAAGGCAGCCTCGCAATCCATCCGTGCGGCTCCACGCGTGTGCGCTTAGTTCCGTGAGGCTCCCCCCAGTGTCTCCGCATCCCGTGTCCCCATGTCTCCACTGTCCCCGTGTTTTCCCGTGTCTCCCCCGTCTCCCCGCGGTGTCTCCGCTGTGTCTCATAGCTGGATCTCCTCGCTGTTTGCCTTGACCCGCATCTCCTCGTGTCTCCTCCCCATGTGCCTACGTCCCCGTGTCTCTGCCATAGGTCTCAACGTGAGCCGAGTGGGTTTTCAAGCACTGTGATACCATCAATAGGCCAGGGCTCTGTGAATGAGTGTTCGAGTGAGTGTTTTGGCTCGTGTGTGTGTGTGTGTCGGCAATTGCGTGAGTCAGTGTGTATGTGTGTTAGGATGGGTGGTGGTCGCGGGTTGCTGAGGAGATGGAGTCTGCCTCAGTGGCCCGCGATCACAAATCACTATTCAACTCCATCAAAAAAGTAACCTGCAGCACCACACCTATTACCATCATTAGGGGAAAAAACGGTGATCCAATCTCCGACCCCCAGGAACAGGTTTGCAGATTTGCTGAGCATTTCTGTGAGGTCCTGGGGGAGGGAAAATCTCTCAGCCAGGAAAACATCATGGCACAAAGTGGGGATGACCCTGCTGAGGCTGCGGTGCCTCAAATATTGGAAGAGGTCACCCCCTGTGAGTGGTTGGCTGAGGTGCCAGCTGTTGAGGAAGTACTGAGGGCGATCCGGAGTCTGAGACCAGGAAAGGCACCGGGCAGAGATGATTTCCCAAGCGAAATGCTGAGGGAGGGTGGCGTTTGTGCACAGACTGCCCTATATGACATCATAACAACAGTCTGGACCACTGGACGGGTTCCGCAGGACTTGAAGGATGCCCTGGTGGTCCCCCTCTTTAAGAAGGGGGACCGTATCGACTGTAACAACTACAGGGGCATCTCACTCCTGAGTGTGCCGGGTAAGGTCCTGGCAAGGATTATTCAACATCGCCTTGCTAGGCACGCTGAGGAGAGGCTTGCGGAGCCTCAATGTGGTTTCAGGAAAGGGCGGTCCTGCACAGATGCCATATTTTCTGTCCATCTGCTACAGCAGAGGTGTAGGGAATTCCAAAAAGACCTACATCTCTGCTTTATTGACCTAGTCAAGGCCTAGATACCATCAGTAGGACTGGGCTCTGGGTTGTTCTTCGTGCTTTCGGAGTCCCTGACCCTCTGCTCACGATCATTAAGGACCTTCATGATGGTGAGCGGGCCCGGGTAAAACTACGTGGCCGGGAGTCGGAGCCTTTCCCTGTACACCTTGGGGTGCGACAGGGATGTCCTCTGGCTCCCACATTATTTAACATCTATTTCGACCACGTAGTTCGTAAAGCCTTCAATAGATGTACCGGTGGAATTTCCATTTGGTACAGATATAATGGGAGGCTGATCGACGCCCGGGTGCGATCAAGGGTTGGCTCCCTATTGGTCAACCACGTTATGTATGCCAATGATTTGGTAATAGCTGCTCATTCAGAAGAGGAGTTGGAGACGCTGCTGCTGAGACTGGAGTGTGCCACTAAGAGGTGGGGCCTTACCATCAGCCCCACCAAAACTAAGCACCTGCCTGGGTATTTTGTACCATCGGACACTCCACCCCCACAACTCCCAATCGGTGATGGGGCAGTTGTGGAGAGTTTCCCATACCTGGGCAGTGTGCTTATGACCGGCTCCAGTTTATCAGCAGAGGTCTCACTCCGAATCAGTCAAGCGGCAATATCTTTTCATTGGTTGCGTAATGCTGTGTGGAAGCTACCTGGTCTGTCGCTCCGCACGAAGCTTCAGGTCTTCTCGGCCACGGTCATTCCCTCCCTTCTCTACGCTTGCGAAACGTGGACCCCCCTAATGGAGCATCTTCGCCGGTTGAAAACATTTAGGCTGGCCTGCCTACGATCCATCCTGGGTTTAACCAGGCTGGATTGTGTGAGGAGCTCACAAATCCTTGAAAGATCTGGGCAAAGTCCCAACAGTGAGCTCCTCCGGCAGGCAAGGCTGCGTTGGCTGGGTCATGTAGCCCGCATGCCCAGCCACCGCATGCCTAAACAGCTTTTGTTCGGCCGGATCGAGGGGGCTAGGCGGGCGCGGCACGGGCTAGAGAAGAGATGGAGTGATCTTCTTGGTTCTTTCGGTAAAGTCACGTAGAAGGGAAGTAATAAAATATTAAAACATAATAAAATAAAATAATTCTCACGACGTTTCGGCTACAACGCAAGGTGAAGACGGCTGCTTGCGTTGTAGCTGAAACGTCGTGAGAATTATTTTATTTTATTATGTTTTATTTTTATTATTTTATTACTTCCCTTCTACGTGACTTTACCGAAAGAACCAAGAAGATGAATCCCTGCAGTCACGAAAGCTTTAAATCGAAAAGATGGAGTGATGTCGTACAGGAGGACGTGGAGCTGAGTGGACTTGCCGATGACTGGTACCAGCGGTGTCAAGATCGGCCTCCGTGAAGGAGGCTCGTGAAGGACGCTACTGGGCAGTTGGAGGCAGTCGCCCTCCAACAACAACGGATGGCGGTGGAGCGACGCTCACAACAACGAGCAGAGCGCCGGGTGGCTAAAGCACAGCAAGTTGGTACAGTAGGGGGCACAGGTGGTGCATCAGCTAGTCATCTCGGTCATCTCGGCCGGTCGACCCGTGGCACCTGGGTCTGCCCCGTGACCTCCTGCCGGCGAGCGTTCGACACTTCACGTGGCCTCAAGGTGCACTTGGCCTGGCACAAGCGTCGTGGTGACGTCACCGCCACTTAGTGGCGAATGGCGGTTGTTGTTGTTGTTGTGTTAGTGGGAGTGTGTGTGTTAGTGTGAGAGTGAGTGTGTTAGCGTGAGTCTGTGTCTGTGTGTGTTAGTGTGAGAGTGAGTGTGTTAGCGTGAGTCTGTGTGTGTGTGTGTGTGTTAGTGGGAGAGTGAGTGTGTTAGCGTGAGTCAGTGTGTGTGTGTGTTAGTGGGAGAGTGAGTGTGTTAGCGTGAGTCAGTGTGTGTTAGTGGGAGTGTGGGTGTGTTAGCGTGAGTCAGTGTGTGTGTGTGTTAGTGGGAGAGTGAGTGTGTTAGCGTGAGTCAGTGTGTGTGTGTTAGTGGGAGAGTGAGTGTTAGCATGAGTCAGTGTGTGTGTGCGTTACTGAGAGAATGAGTGTGTTAGCGTGAGTCAGTGTGTGTGTGCGTTAGTGGGAGAGTGACTGTGTTAGCGTGAGTGTGTGTGTTAGTGGGAGCTGGCCTGCCTACGATCCATCCTGGGTTTAACCAGGCTGGATTGTGTGAGGAGCTCACAAATCCTTGAAAGATCTGGGCAAAGTCCCATCGGTGAGCTCCTCCGGCAGGCAAGGCTGCGTTGGCTGGGTCATGTAGCTCGCATGCCCAGCCACCGCATGCCTAAACAGCTTTTGTTCGGCCGGATCGAGGGGGCTAAGCGGGCGCGGCATGGGCTAGAGAAGAGATGGAGTGATGTCGTACAGGAGGACGTGGAGCTGAGTGGACTTGCCGATGACTGGTACCAGCGGTGTCAAGATCGGCCTCAGTGGAGGAGGCTCGTGAAGGACGCTACTGGGCAGTTGGAGGCAGTCGCCCTCCAACAATAACAGAGGGCGGAGGAGCGACGCTCACAACAACGAGCGGAGCGCCGGGTGGCTAAAGCACAGCAAGTTGGTACAGTAGGGGGCACAGGTGGTGCATCAGCCAGTCATCTCGGTCATCTCGGTCAGTCGACCCGTGGCACCTGCTGGGTCTGCCAGCGAGCGTTCGACACTTCGCGTGGCCTCAAGGTGCACTTGGCCTGGCACAAGCGTCGTGGTGATGTCACCGCCACTTAGTGGCGAATGGCGGTTGTTGTTGTTGTTGTTGTGTGAGTGTGTTAGCGTGAGTGTGTGTGTTAGTGTGAGTGTGTGTGTGTGGTGTGTGTGTGTGTTAGTGTGAGTGTGTTAGCTTGAGTGTGTGTGTGTGTTAGTGTGAGTGTGTTAGCGTGAGCGAGTTGATGGGTGGGAAAGTGACCAGCGCCTTTCCAAGTGCGACACCTCAACTCTGGGGCTCGTTGGCCCTTCGAGGCAAGGAGACCTCCGAGGCGGCTACACATCTTCACTTCTCCACGAAAAACGCCTCTTTGAAATGGCTTTGTCTCTCTCTTCAGTTATTTTCAAACCTCTCTCTCTCTCACTTCTTTTTTTCTCAGTTAATGTTTAACTATTTTTGCCTTGCCATGCATAGCGCAATTTATGATTTTAAGTTATAATTACGAATTATTATAAGTGGGTGTGTGAGTGAACTCTTGGGTGAGGGTTGTAACGTGTAAGTGTGGTGGATGAGATGAAACTTTCTTGCTGGTAGAGCAGGTGATCTGGGATTCAGCAGCAGCAGCAGCAGCAGGATCTGGCCGAGGGAAGGTGGTGGTGGTGGTGGTGGCGCAGACGTCATTGGAAGTCGCGGTGAGCCGACGACCCGTTGACCCGATGTGCGCGACCTCTGCGCGTGGTGCCGCAGGTTCCAGGAGCTGGACCTCAGCAAGGAGGCGTTTGTGTTCAGCGACTCCCCCAAGGAGGACGAGTGGCTCCGCGCCGTCACCGAGAGCCTGCACCCTGGGGCGCGATACGTTAAGGTGCTCGCCCAGCCGCTCGCCCACTCGCTCACCCGCTCGCCCACTCGCTCACCCGCTCGCCCACTCGCTCACCCGCTCGCCCACTCGCTCACCCGCTCGCCCACTCGCTCACCCGCTCAGCCACTCACTCAGCCGCTCACCCACTCACCCACTCACTCACCCGCTCGCCCACTCGCTCACCCGCTCACCCACTCGCTCACCCGCTCGCCCACTCACTCATCCGCTCAGCCACTCACCCAGCCGCTCACCCACTCGCTCACCCGCTCAGCCACTCACTCAGCCGCTCACCCACTCACTCACCCGCTCGCCCACTCGCTCACCCGCTCACCCACTCGCTCACCCGCTCGCCCACTCACTCACCCGCTCACTCGCCCACTCACTCACCCGCTCGCCCACACACTCACCCGCTCACCCACTCACCCGCTCACCCACACACTCACTCACCCGCTCAGCCAATCACTCACCCGCTCGCCCACACACTCACCCGCTCGCCCACTCACTCACCCGCTCGCCCACTCACTCACCCGCTCGCCCACTCACTCACCCGCTCACCCACTTACTCACCTGCTCAGCCAATCACTCACCCGCTCGCCCACACACTCACCCGCTCACCCGCTCACCCACTCACTCACTCACTCACCCGCTCAGCCAATCACTCACCCGCTCACCCACTTGCCCAGCCACTTGCTCAGCTGCTCACCCTCAGCTCGCCGGGACCTCCGCTGTGCCCGCCCTCGCTTCTCTCGGCTCTCATTCCGCTTCTCTGCTTTGCTTCGGCTCCCCTTGGCGAGCGGTTCATCTGCTTATCCATCTTGTGGTGCACAGCGCATCAAGTAGCTTTTCGAAAGGCGCTGTGTGCATGTGACTTATTATTACTGCCTGCCTGTGTGCGCCGTGACAGTCTTCATAGGTGCTCGCTAACATCACTTGCCCCAACATTCTGTTACAGGCTATACAGGGGATCTTTGTCTTTGTGTGTGGGCATCTTCTTTGTGCGTGTGCTGGCCACGCTGAGCGTGAAAATGCGTTTACGGAGTTGATGGTCCCCATGAAACGCTCATTCATGTGACCTGGTAGTCAGCCCCAGCTCCCCTCCCACTCACCATCTCCCTCCCTCTCTCTCATGGCCTAGCCGTCACCCCCAGCTCCCCCACTCACCATCTCTCTCTCTCTCTCTCATGGACATCGTAGGGGGAATTGAAAATTCGTTAGCAACATCTGTACTCAGACGGCGCCGCTGAGATGCTGCTGGGTATGATTCTGTGTTTTGGGTATGGTGCTCGTGTACTGCTGCGTGCAGTCGACGTTGGTGGGGGATGACGCTGGTATGATGCTGTGTGTAAGGCGAGGCTGGTGCGGCTGGTGTGACGATTCTGATGGTTTCATGGCAGGAGTAGGTGAGCCGTGAAACTGGTCGGTGTGATGCCGTGTGTGGTATGACGCCGGTGTGACGTAGGTGAAGCTGGTGAGGCTGGTGGGGATGATGCTGCTGGTGTTCGCTCGGGAGGAGCACGCCCCGTTCATCTCCGAGGTGGAGGCGGAGACCGTGGGGACCGGAATCATGGGCAAGATGGTGAGGGCGCTCACCACGCTCGCCACGCTCACCACGCTCACCATGCTCACCACACTCCCTACACTCACCACACTCACCACGCTCACCACACTCACCACACTCACCACACTCCCTACACTCACCACACTCACCACGCTCACCACACTCACCACACTCACCACACTCCCTACGCTCACCACGCTCACCACGCTCACCACGCTCACCACACTCACCACGCTCACCACACTCACCACGCTCACCATGCTCACCACGCTCACCACGCTCACCACACTCACCACTCTCACCACGCTCACCACACTCACCACACTCACCACACTCACCACACTCACCACGCTCACCACACTCACCACGCTCACCACGCTCACCACACTCACCACACTCACCACACTCACCTTGCTCACCACACTCACCTCGCTCACCACACTCCCTATACTCACCACGCTCACCACACTTACCACACTCACCACGCTCACCACACTCCCTACACTCACCACGCTCACCACGCTCACCACACTCACCACACTCACCACGCTCACCATACTCACCACACTCACCACACTCACCACACTCACCACGCTCACCACACTCCCTACACTCACCACGCTCACCACGCTCACCACGCTCACCACACTCACCACACTCACCACGCTCACCACACTCGCCACACTCACCACACTCACCTTGCTCACCACACTCACCACACTCACCACACTCACCACACTCGCACTCAATCGCCTAAAACACTCACCAAACTCGCACTCACCACGTTCACCATGCTCATTCACCGCACTCGACACTCGGCACGCTCACGCTCACCAACACCCGCCGTCCGCCACTAAGTGATGGTGACGTCACCACACTCGCTCACGTTCGCCACACTCGCCACGCTCACCACTGTCACGCTCGCCACACTCACGTTCGCCACGCTCACCACGCTCGCCACGCTCACGCTCACCTCGCTCTCCACTCTCACCGCTGTGTGTGGGGGATCTCTGTCTTGGCGTGCGCGTCGCTGTGCGTGCGCCAGGGAAACAAGGGCGGCGTGGCGGTGCGCTTCCTGCTGCACAGCTCGGCGCTGTGCGTGGTGAACGCTCACCTCGCCGCCCACACCGAGGAGGTGGAGCGCCGCAACCAGGACTACCGCGACATCGTCTCGCGCCTCTCCTTCCCGCAGATCGACGCCACCCTGCCGCGCCTCTCCATCCCCAACCACGAGTGAGTGGGCCGCCCTGCGGGGTCCGCCCCGGCCACGCGTGACGAGCTGCCCCGGCACGGCCCAGCGGCAGGGGGAGTTGTTTACCTCTCGTTGCAGAAGTGGGCGGTTCGAATTCCGGCACGCCGCCCTGGTTAACGCTGCGTTGCGTATCGACCGCGAATGACTCCCGCTCACCTTGGCAGCTTCGCTCCCGGTGGCCCGGCGTGGGCGGCCGCCTAACAGATCAGAGATTTGCCCATTTATGGAAGAAAGTGGGCGTGGCGTTGGCTGAAGGGGCGTGTCTTTGTGGATCGTTAAACGCGATTAATTGTATCGATTCCGCTCCATAGTAAACAAACATCAAAAAGAGTGGGTTAATCGTAATTTGCGGGTTAATCACCGTGCCGATTCATTGCCGATTGATCCGTGGATCGAGTGATGATGTGACACGCCCCCCATCCTTTGATTGCCTAATATTGGTGAGATCGGTGATTCCGTCGCAGTCCAGTTTTATTGTGACCGCAGCGCCGAGCCGACCTCCACACGCGGCGGTCGCGAACGGCAATTGTCCCCGGCATCCTGCGGGGGCTCCCGTGTGGGCTCCTGTGTGGGCTCCTGAGTGGGCTCCTGTGTGGGCTCCCGTGTGGGCTCCTGTGTGGGCTCCTGAGTGGGCTCCTGTGTGGGCTCCTGTGTGGGCTCCCGTGTGGGCTCCTGTGTGGGCTCCCGTGTGGGCTCCTGTGTGGGCTCCTGAGTGGGCTCCTGTGTGGGCTCCTGTGTGGGCTCCTGTGTGGGCTCCTGTGTGGGCTCCTGTGTGGGCTCCTGTGTGGGCTCCTGTGTGGGCTCCTGTGTGGGCTCCCGAGTGGGCTCCTGAGTGGGCTCCTGTGTGGGCTCCTGTGTGGGCTCCCGTGTGGGCTCCTGTGTGGCCTCCTGTGTGGGCTCCTGTGTGGGCTCCTGTGTGGGCTCCTGTGTGGGCTCCTGTGTGGCCTCCTGTGTGGGCTCCTGTGTGGGCTCCTGTGTGAGCTCCTGAGTGGGCTCCTGTGTGGCCTCCTGTGTGGGCTCCTGTGTGAGCTCCTGAGTGGGCTCCTGAGTGGGCTCCTGTGTGGGCTCCTGTTTGAGCTCCTGTGTGGGCACCTGTGTGGGCTCCTGTGTGGGCTTCTGTGTGGGCTCCTGTGTGAGCTCCTGTGTGGGCTCCTGTGTGGGCTCCTGTGTGGGCTCCTGTGTGGGCTCCTGTGTGGGCTCCCGTGTGGGCTCCTGAGTGGGCTCCCGTGTGGGCTCCTGAGTGGGCTCCCGTGTGAGCTCCTGAGTGGGCTCCCGTGTGGGCTCCTGAGTGGGCTCCTGTGTGAGCTCCTGAGTGGGCTCCTGTGTGGGCTTCTGTGTGGGCTCCTGTGTGGCCTCCTGTGTGGGCTCCTGTGTGGGCTCCTGTGTGGGCTCCTGTGTGGGCTCCCGTGTGGGCTCCTGAGTGGGCTCCCGTGTGGGCTCCTGAGTGGGCTCCCGTGTGAGCTCCTGAGTGGGCTCCCGTGTGGGCTCCTGAGTGGGCTCCTGTGTGAGCTCCTGAGTGGGCTCCTGTGTGGGCTTCTGTGTGGGCTTCTGTGTGAGCTCCTGTGTGGGCTCCTGTGTGGGCTCCTGTGTGGGCTCCTGTGTGGGCTCCTGTGTGGGCTCCCGTGTGGGCTCCTGAGTGGGCTCCCGTGTGGGCTCCTGAGTGGGCTCCCGTGTGAGCTCCTGAGTGGGCTCCCGTGTGGGCTCCTGAGTGGGCTCCTGTGTGAGCTCCTGAGTGGGCTCCTGTGTGGGCTTCTGTGTGGGCTCCTGTGTGGCCTCCTGTGTGGGCTCCTGTGTGGGCTCCTGTGTGGCCTCCGCGGGGGAGGGGGGGCGGTAGCAAGTGTCACTTGGCCTTTGTCTCCTGGGCAGCATCATCCTGTGGCTGGGCGACCTCAACTACCGGCTGACTGAGGTGGACGTGGAGAAGGTGAAGCTGCTCATCGAGGACCAGGACTTCCAGACGCTGCAGCAGCATGACCAGGTTGGGGGGCAGGGGGGGTGGGGGGGGTGGGGAGGGGGGTCGCCCAGAGCCGGCCATTGTGTGTCGAGCCTCAGCCGAGTCCACGCCGGTTACGCAACTCGGGTGTGAGTGTGTCTGTGGCCGTACGTGTGTGAGTGTGTGTGGCTGGCCATGCGTGTGTGTGTGTGTGCGCGTGCGTGTGTGTGTGTGCGTCTGTGTGCGTGTGTGTGTGTGCGTGTTTGTGTGTATGTGGCTGGCCGTGCGTGTGTGTGCGTGTGTCTGTGGCCGTGCCTGTGTGTGTGTATGTGGCTGGCAGTGCGTGTGTGTGTGCGTGTGCGTGTGTGTGCGTGTATGTGGCTGGCCGTGCGTGTGTGTGCGCGCGTGTGCGTGTGTGTGCGTGTGTGTGCGACGGAGGGGCAACCTTTGTCTGGTGCGGCGTGCCAGCTGAGCCAGCAGAGGGGGAAGAAGGCGGCGTTCTCGGGCTACTCGGAGGGAGCCGTCACCTTCCAGCCCACGTACAAGTACGACACGGGCTCCAGCAAGTGGGACACGAGGTGCGGGAGGGGGAGCGCGAGGCACTCTGCACACTCGCCGTGCAGTCGCTGCACAACACTGTCCATTGCTGTCGCTGACTATGCTGATGACGTCACTCACTGCCGCTGACGATGGTGATGACGTCACTCACTGCCTCTGACGATGGTGATGACGTCACTCGCTGCCTCTGACGATGGTGATGACGTCACTCACTGCCGCTGACAATGGTGATGACGTCACTCACTGCTGCTGACAATGGTGATGACGTCACTCACTGCCTCTGACGATGGTGATGACGTCACTCACTGCCTCTGACGATGGTGATGACGTCACTCACTGCCGCTGACGATGGTGATGACGTCACTCGCTGCCTCTGACGATGGTGATGACGTCACTCACTGTCTCTGACGATGGTGATGATGTCACTCACTGCCGCTGACAATGGTGATGACGTCACTCACTGCTGCTGACAATGGTGATGACGTCACTCACTGCCGCTGACAATGGTGATGACGTCACTCACTGCTGTTGAGAATGGTGATGACGTCATTCACTGCCTCTGACGATGCTGACGATGTCACTCACTGCCTCTGACGATGGTGATGACGATGGTGATGACGTCACTCACTGCCTCTGACGATGCTGATGACGATGCTGATGACGTCACTCGCTGCCTCTGACGATGCTGATGACGTCACTCGCTGCCTCTGACGATGGTGATGACGATGGTGATGACGTTGGTAGTGACGATGGTGATGACGATGGTGATGACGTTGGTAGTGACGATGGTGATGACGTGGTGATTGCCGCTGTGCCCCCCGTGCGTTGCCAGCGAGAAGTGCCGGGTGCCGGCGTGGTGCGACCGCGTGCTGTGGAAGGGCCCCGGCGTGCAGCTGCGGCGCTACGGCAGCCACATGGAGCTGTGCGTGAGCGACCACAAGCCCGTCAGCGCCGTCTTCGACATCGCGGTGCGCGGGGGGGCAAGGGGGGGAGGGGGGGGCAAGGGGGGGAGGGGGGGTAAGGTGGGGGAGGGGCAAAGTGGGTTAGGGGAAAGGGGGGCAGGCACCTGGTGGACGTGGTTGTGGTGGAGGTGGTGGTGGACATGGTGGTGGTTGACAAGGTGGTGGACATGTTGGTGATGGTGGTGTTTGACCTGGTGTTGGTTGACATGGTGGTGGACGCGGTGGTGGTCGACATGGTGGTGGACATGGTGGTGGTGCACGCAGTGATGATTGACATGGTGGTGATGTACGTGGTGGTGGTTGACGTGGTGGTGGTTGACGTGGTGGTGGTTGACGTGGTGGTGGTTGACGTGGTGGTGGTGGACATGGTGGTGGTTGACATGGTGGTTAACATGGTGGTAGTGCACTCAGTGATGGTTGACATGGTGGTGATGGACGTGGTGGTGGTTGACATGGTGGTGGTTGACATGTTGGTGATGGACGTGGTGGTGGACGCGGTTAACGTGGTGGACGTAGCGGTTGGGCATGGTGATGTACGACGTGGTGGACGTGTTGATGGGCTTTGTGATGGACGTGGTGGTGTACACTGTGGTTGACGTGGTGGTGGACGTGGTGGTGTACACTGTGGTTGTGGACGTGGTGGTGAACGTGGTGGTGTACATTGTGGTTGACGTGGTGGTTGACGTGGTGGTGGACATGGTGGTGGTGGTGGACGCAGGTGAGCGTGCTCGACACGGGGCTCTACAAGCGCGTCTTTGAGGACGTCGTCAAGACCATGGACAAGATGGAGAACGAGTGCCTTCCCTCGGTGACGCTCAGCCAGCGCGAGGTGACGGCACGTACGAGTGCGTGTGCGTGTACACGCGTGTGTGTGTGCGTGTACACACGCGTGTGTGTGTGCGTGTACACACGCGTGTGTGTGTGCGTGTACACACGCGTGTGTGTGTGCGTGTACACGTGTACGCGCGTGTGTGTGTACGTGTACGCGCGTGTGTGTGTGTACGTGCGTGTACACGCGTGTGTGTGTGTACGTGTGTGTACGTGCGTGTACACGCGTGTGTGTGCGTGTACGCGTGTGTGCATGTGCGCGCGTGTGTGTGTACGTGCGTGTACGCGCGTGTGTGTACGTGTGTGCGCGTGTACGCGCGTGTGTGTGTGCGTGCGTGCGTGTACGCGCGTGTGTGTGTGTGCGTGCGTGTACGCGCGTGTGTGTGTGCGTGCGTGTACGCGCGTGTGTGTGCGTGCGTGTACGCGCGTGTGTGTGTGTGCGTGTACGCGCGTGTGTGTGTGTGCGTGTACGCGCGTGTGTGTGTACGTGCGTGTACGCGCGTGTGTGTGTACGTGCGTGAACGCGTGTGCGTGTGTGTGTGTACGTGCGTGTGTGTGTACGTGCGTGAACACGTGTGTGTGTGTACGTGCGTGTGTGTGTGTACGTGTGTGTGTACGTGCGTGTGTGAGTGTGTGTGCGTGCGTGTACACGCGTGTGTGTGCGTGTACAAGTGTGACGATTATCTGAACCGGTCCTGGGCCTCCCCTAGGTCGACTCAGCCTCAAATGAGTACCTGGTGCGGTGTGTAAACATCGCCACTAGGGAAACAAAGGCGGGCGTTGTACTGGCCGCCGTGTGCCGTGCCGGCCTTCATAGGTGTGCTCGCTGACAGCATCAGTCAGTTAAGGCTACACAGGGGATCTTTTTGTAAACCTCAGCGTAGCTGTATACCATGTGTGTGTGCCGTGTATGTGTGGGGGTTGTTGTACCGAGTGTGATACTGTGATACTGTGTGCGTGTGTGCCGGGGTGTAACGTGCGTTTGCGGAGTTTCATGAATGTGTGTGCGTGTGTGTGTGTGTGCCGCGTGTGTGCCCCAGTTTGTGTTCCCGGAGGTGAAGTTCCTGCAGCTGCAGGTGCAGTCGCTGTTCATCACCAACGACGGGCAGGGCCCGTGCCAGTTCGAGTTCATCTGCAAACTCGACGAGACCTCCTACTGCAAGGAGTGGCTCAGCGCCTCGCCCAGCAAAGCCATCATCAAGCCCGGTGAGTTCCCGGTGACGTCGAGCGGTGCCCAGTGAGTTTCCGGTGAGTTCTTGTGGTGTTGGCTAAGATCCCGGTGAGTTCTCGTGGTGTCGGCTAAGATCCCGGTGAGATCTCGTGGTGTCCCGTGAGTTTCCGTATCGACGCGGCTCCTCCTCGTGCGGGACTCTGGGGACACGGTCCCCGACTTCTCTCCTGCACCGCCCCGCTCCACCCTCCCCCCTCCCCCCTCTCAGGAGGCACTATGGAGGTGGAGCTGGAGGTCTACGTGAACAAGTCGACCGCCCCCCGCCTCAACTCAGGCGACGACCGCGTGGAGGACATCCTGGTGTTGCACCTGGCGGGTGGCAAGGACTACTTTGTTACCGTGAGCGGCTCCTACCTGCCCAGCTGCTTCGGCTCCTCGCTGCAGGCACTGTGCCGCATGCGCGAGCCGGTGCGAGAGGTGCGGCCCGGCGTGCTGCTCGCGCTGGTGAGGCCACACGGCGGCAACGGCAACGCCGCCACCACCACCTACACCAAGTCACTCCACCGCCACCACCACCTACACCAAGTCACTCCACCGCCACCAGCAGCAGTTTCAGCAGCAGCAGCAGTTTCAGCAGTAGCAGTACCAGCACCATACACTTGTAGTGTAGTTAGAAGAGCAGCCACCATCCCATAGAGACCCACAGCCTCACACAGAGACACACAGACTCACACAGAGACCCACAGACTCACACAGAGACCCACAGACTCGCACAGAGACCCACAGACTCGCACAGAGACCCACAGACTCACAGAGACACACAGACTCACACAGAGACACACAGGCTCACACAGAGACCCACAGGCTCGCACAGAGACCCACAGACTCACACAGAGATCCACAGACTCACACAGAGACCCACACAGACACACAGACCCACACAGAGACCCACAGGCTCACACAGAGACAAACAGACTCACACAGAGACCCACAGACTCACACAGAGACCCACAGACTCACACAGAGACCCACAGACTCACACAGAAACCCACAGACTCACACAGAGACCCACAGACTCGCACAGAGACCCACAGACTCGCACAGAGACCCACAGACTCGCACAGAGACCCACAGACTCGCACAGAGACCCACAGACTCGCACAGAGACCCACAGACTCGCACAGAGACCCACAGGCTCACACAGAGACCCACATACTCACACAGAGACCCACAGACTCACACAGAGACCCACAGACTCACACAGAGACCCACAGACTCACACAGAGACCCACAGACTCACACAGAGACCCACAGACTCACACAGAGACCCACAGACTCACACAGAGACCCACAGACTCGCACAGAGACCCACAGACTCGCACAGAGACCCACAGGCTCACACAGAGACCCACATACTCACACAGAGACCCACAGACTCACACAGAGACCCACAGACTCACACAGAGACCCACAGACTCACACAGAGACCCACATACTCACACAGAGACCCACAGACTCACACAGAGACCCACAGACTCACACAGAGACCCACAGACTCACACAGAGACCCACATACTCACACAGAGACCCACAGACTCACACAGAGACCCACATACTCACACAGAGACCCACAGACTCACACAGAGACCCACAGACTCGCACAGAGACCCACAGACTCGCACAGAGACCCACAGGCTCACACAGAGACCCACATACTCACACAGAGACCCACAGACTCACACAGAGACCCACAGACTCACACAGAGACCCACAGACTCACACAGAGACCCACAGACTCACACAGAGACCCACAGACTCACACAGAGACCCACATACTCACACAGAGACCCACAGACTCGCACAGAGACCCACAGACTCGCACAGAGACCCACAGGCTCACACAGAGACCCACAGACTCACACAGAGACCTGACTTGACTCGGAAGCGCCTGTGGAAGGCGGCTCCTTGTCAGCCAACCCGTGGCACTGAAGCTGCGAGTCGGCCGACTCCCGTCTGCGGCTGTGAGCTGCATGCGGTGTCTGCCGTTGCACGCGCATTGCATGTGTTGATATTAACGTAACGGCTCGTAGCATGCAACTCCCACAACACCTGTGCGTGCAACAGTGTGAAGGACACACACACAAGCTATATCACACGAACACTGACCATCACACACACAACAAAAACAACAACCGGCATTCGCTACTAAGTGACGGTGACGTCACCACGACGCTTGTGCCAGGCTATGTGCCCCTTGAGGCCACGTGAAGTGTCGAACGCCCGCTGGCAGGAGGTCACGGGGCAGACCCAGGTGCCACGGGTCGACTGACTGAGATGACCGAGATGACTGGTTGATGCACCACCTGTGCCTCAACCATCCTGAACACCTCCACTGTCAGGGTCTCTGGGGAGGTCTGGACCGTGTACCCAATGCAGCCATTGCAGCTGCATGAGTCAGTCCTAAACCTCGCCCATTTACCCTTGACATCAGGAGGAGAGGGGGACGATGCCAATCCCAGCCGCAAGCGATGATGAAATTCTCGCTTGCAACTTTCATCAGCTAGCTGAGACCAGGCCACCTGGTCACAGGTTGGAGTGGAAGAATGGCAGGCGCATCTTACAGATGACAAGTCGATGGTCAGAGGGCAGATCAGCTTCACGGTAGGTTCTGGTGTTAAGGACATTGTCCCGTCACTATGTAGTCTAGCAAATGTTCTTGTTTGGACCTGGCATGCATCCATGATGTTGTGTGGATGCGCCGATGCCGGACCAGCGTGTCTGTAATTATAAGCCCATGGGCTGCACAAAAATCTAGCAGCCTCCTACCATTGTTATTGAGCTGATCTGGCCCATGCCTTCCAATCACTCCAGACAAGGTGCCAGCATCATGACCAACTCGGGCATTGAAGTCACCCAACAAGATGACTCTATCCCGAGGAGCCACTTTAGCCAGCACCTGTGACAGGAGGTCATAGAAGGGATCTGACTCATCGGCCTTGCCTGCATCCCTCCACGGATGTTCGTCTTCGGTGGGGGCATAAGTAACCACGACCACCACTCCTCGCCTCTGGTTAATGGGAAGGCGAGCTCAAAGTAGCCTGGGCTTGCAGCTTCTCACACCTCACCGCCACGCTCCCACACCCCCTTCATTATTTTGTTCAGAAGAAGAGCCACACCCTGTTGTTTGGCAGTCTCCTGCCCCAAGTAGAGGACTGTCCACCCCTCATGGTGGTAGGAGCCAGAGCCGGTCCACCGGACCTCCTAAATACCACAGAGATCCAGGCAGTACCGGTCCAGCTCCCGACATTCCACGTGGCCACACGTAGTGGCTTTTTGTTGTTTCTGGAGGAGCCCCGAGGTTGAAGATTCAATCTCCTGGCTCCGCCAAATGGGGTTTGGCCAGGAGACGTCATAGACGCCTGTCCCCCCGGGGCCTCCGGCACAAGCTTATTAGTTAGATATTTTAGACGTGGTTTAGTGGTAATTTATTGAAGGTGGAGGGGTTACCACCCCCTTGCACCCGTCCAGTCGGAATTGGCTCTCCCCCCACGGCACTGGCCACAACAGCGTTGTCCGACCGGCACCACAAGGAGGTAGCGGGTTGTTTGACCAACACACACTCACCATCACACATACACACTGACCAACACACACACTGACCATCACACACACTGACCATCACACACACACTGACCATCACACACACACACTGAACATCACACACACACACTGAACATCACACACACACTAACCTTCACACACACACACACTGAACATCACACACACACTAACCTTCACACACACACACTGAACATCACACACACACACTGAACATCACACAGACACACACTGAACATCACACAGACACACACTGAACATCACACACACACACTGAACATCACACACACACACTAACCTTCACACACACACACTGACCATCACACACACACACACTAACCTTCACACACACACACACTGAACATCACACACACACACACACTGAACATCACACACACACACACTGAACATCACACACACACTGAACATCACACACACACACTGAACATCACACACACACACTGAACATCACACACGCACACACTGAACATCACACACGCACACACTGAACATCACACACGCACACACTGAACATCACACACACACACACTGAACATCACACACACACACACTGAACATCACACACACACACACTGAACATCACACACACACACACTGAACATCACACACACACACACTGAACATCACACACACACACACTGAACATCACACACACACACACTGAACATCACACACACACACTGAACATCACACACACACACTGAACATCACATACACACACACTGAACATCACACACACACACACTGAACATCACACACACACACTGAACATCACACACACACACTGAACATCACATACACACACACTGAACATCACACACACACTGAACATCACACACACACTGAACATCACACACACACTGAACATCACACACACACACTGAACATCACACACACACTGAACATCACACACACACACTGAACATCACACACACACACACTAACCTTCACACACACACACACTGAACATCACACACACACACACACTGAACATCACACACACACACACACTGAACATCACACACACACACACTGAACATCACACACACACACACTGAACATCACACACACACACTGAACATCACACACACACAGTAACCTTCACACACACACACTGAACATCACACACACACACTGAACATCACACACACACACTGAACATCACACACACACACTGAACTGAACATCACACACACACACTAACCTTCACAAACACACACACTGAGCATCACACACACACTGAACATCACACACACACACACTGAACATCACACACACACACTGAACATCACACACACACACACTAACCTTCACACACACACACACACTGAACATCACACACACACACACACACTGAACATCACACACACACACACACTGAACATCACACACACACACACTGAACATCACACACACACACACTGAACATCACACACACACACTGAACATCACACACACACACTAACCTTCACACACACACACTGAACATCACACACACACACTGAACATCACACACACACACTGAACATCACACACACACACTGAACTGAACATCACACACACACACTAACCTTCACAAACACACACACTGAGCATCACACACACACTGAACATCACACACACACACACTGAACATCACACACACACACTGAACATCACACACACACACTAACCTTCACACACACACTAACCTTCACACACACACTGAACATCACACACACACACTGAACATCACACACGCACACACTGCCTGTCCTAACCCACTCCGGTCTGTCTGTCTGCAGGGTGATGAAGGGTTTCCCAAAACAGAGCAGGTACCTAACCACACCCACTAACCACACCCATGCCCGCTAACCACGCCCCGCACACCCCTATCCAGGCTGATAACCACACTAAACACCTAAATGCACCACTAACCACACCGCTAACCACCTCGCTAATCACACCAACCACACCGCTAGCTGAATAACCACACCAACCGCACCGAAGATGTGGTGACGTCCCCGCCGCACGCTAACCACACCTCCCCCCACTGCGGCGGTTGCCAGTGACTGTCTGGCTAGAGTGGTCAGGGGTGGGGTCAGAATCTGACTGGTGTGGTTAGGGTCAGTGTCTGGCTGGTTGTGGTTAGGGTCAGGGTCAGTGTGTGGCTGGTGTGGTTAGGGGTGGGGTCAGTGTGTGGCTGGTGTGGTTAGGGTCAGGATCAGAGTCTGGCTGGTGTGGTTAGGGTCAGGGTCAGGGTCTGGCTGGTGTGATTAGGGTCAGGGTCAGTGTCTGACTGGTGTAGTTAGGGGTGGGGTCAGGGTCTAGCTGGTGTGGTTAGGGTCAGGGTCAGGGTCTGGCTGGTGTGGTTAGGGTCAGGGTCAGGGTCTGGCTGGTGTGGTTAGTGTCAGGGTCAGGGTCTGGCTGGTGTGATTAGGGTCAGGGTCAGTGTCTGACTGGTGTAGTTAGGGGTGGGGTCAGGGTCTAGCTGGTGTGGTTAGGGTCAGGGTCTGGCTGGTGTGGTTAGGGGTGGGGTCAGGGTCTAGCTGGTGTGGTTAGGGTCAGGGTCAGGGTCTGGCTGGTGTGGTTAGGGGTGGGGTCAGTGTCTGGCTGGTGTGGTTATGGTCAGGGTCAGGGTCAGTGTGTGGCTAGTGTGGTTAGGGTCAGGGTCTGGCTGGTGTGGTTAGGGTCAGTGTGTCGCTGGTGTGGTTAGGGGTGGGGTCAGTGTATGGCTGGCTAGTGTCATGAACTCGCACATACATGGGTTAAGTCGCCTGCCAGGCGTGCGTGCGCTCACGGCTCGCCGCTGCCTTAAGTCCTTTCGGGGGGCTGCCCCCCCCACCCCTTCGTCCATGATTATTTGAACGTTGGGGGGATGGTGAAATGACTGCTTACTGCCACCTGCGTTAGTAAACGTGTGCCGTGCAGCGGAGGTGAGCGGTGGGGCCGGTGATCTCTGATGGAGGGAGGGAGTTGATGAATTTCCATCACCTTCGGTCCCATTTGATGTTGGGATTGGATGTGTTCCCTTCCGACAACACGAATGCATTGCGTGTTTTAATATTCGTGATTTTTTTTGCGTTTCGGCCACATGGAACATGAAATGAATTAAATCCGTGACTCAATGTCACATGTAGCCTTACGCACACACTGAGAGCCGCACACCCGCACGCACCTTCACACACCGCCGTGCACTTGAACCACCACAGTCTCATGCATAACCAAAGACAAAGATCCCCCTTGTAGCCTTCACGGGCTGTCGGGGAAAGTGCTATTAGCGAGCACCTATGAAGGCCCTAGTGAGGGGGTGGGTGGCCAGCACGACGCCCGGCCGCCTTTGTGTCCCCAGTGGCGATATTTACACACTGCACCAGGTACTCATTTGAGGCTGAGTCGACCGAGGGGAGGCCCAGTTCTCTGGTCGCCCGGTTCCGTAGGGCGGCGCGCTAACCGCTATGCCGCCACTCCCCACTAATGCACAGCCTCGCACAACAAAGACACACGCACAGACAGCCAGACAGACAGACACAGCCATGCAAATTAGGCCAGCATAGCCTCAAGTACGGCACAGTGCCGGTGTTTCTACACCACGCCAGGTACTCAATTAACACCGAGTCGGCCTCCTGTTTGGGGGGGAGGGCTCCAGGATTGACTGGGGGGGGGGGGGGGGGGGGGGGGGTGAGCATTAAGGCGCCCTGGTGCTCCGTCCCGTGTGTACGGGGGAGGAGGAGGAGCCAGTGGTGGAAGTTCCACGTTCCTATGGCAGGGAAATCTTGACGTAAGACGGCCACCGTTGACCCCGCCCCCACAAGAGCGGCGCTTTGTTGATAGACCTCGGATGGGGGAGAGGCGCTGGCGTGGGTCGACTCGCCCCGAGCAAATATTTGAATCTCGCAACCTTCTCGTTGTGAGGAGCCGCTGCACCGCGTGGCGGCCACCCGGGCGGATAAATTACCCACAAGACCCATTGGGACATCGTGGGGAGTGGGGGGGGTGAGACCTCGCTCACCCCCCCCCCCCCCATCTTCCCCCCACGCTCTCTGCGCATTCCATTTCATTGCATTTCAATTCAATTCAATTGAGCGCCCGATCCCCGGCAGCTCTTATCTGATTTAGGAGACTCCCCCGCAGGGTGGTGGGCGGGGGGACGGGAGCTTGTGGGGTCCCAGGGGAGGCATGGTGGGGGCCACAGACACCAGCCGATGGTGCCCAACTCCCCGCCCCCCATCCCCGCACACGCAGTGGCCGGGTTGGTGGGGGGCATGCCGAGTTATTAATTAGCTTAACAGCTCGCTAATGCGCCGGCCCTCTCGCCGGTTCACTGGCTCATTCATGAATAGGAATTGTAATGCGCACAAATTGGACTTAAAATGAAATTCCGAGGCACAGGAAAATTTATTGGAGAGAGACAGATTCTGACAGACGGGGACAGCGCCGACACCGATGTACAGCGCTGTCAGAGGAGCACGTAGTGAGTTAAAGCTGCAACAGTGTCTCTGTGTGAGTCTATGGGTCTCTGTGTGAGTCTATGGGTCTCTGTGCGAGTCTATGGGTCTCTGTATGAGTCTATGGGTCTCTGTGTGAGTCTATGGGTCTCTGTGTGAGTCTATGGGTCTCTGTGTGAGTCTATGGGTCTCTGTGCGAGTCTATGGGTCTCTGTGTGAGTCTATGGGTCTCTGTGCGAGTCTATGGGTCTCTGTGTTGAGTCTATGGGTCTCTGTGTGAGTCTATGGGTCTCTGTGCGAGTCTATGGGTCTCTGTGTGAGTCTATGGGTCTCTGTGCGAGTCTATGGGTCTCTGTGTGAGTCTATGGGTCTCTGTGCGAGTCTATGGGTCTCTGTATGAGTCTATGGGTCTCTGTGTGAGTCTATGGGTCTCTGTGTGAGTCTATGGGTCTCTGTGTGAGTCTATGGGTCTCTGTGCGAGTCTATGGGTCTCTGTGTGAGTCTATGGGTCTCTGTGCGAGTCTATGGGTCTCTGTGTGAGTCTATGGGTCTCTGTGTGAGTCTATGGGTCTCTGTGTGAGTCTTTGGGTCTCTGTGTGAGTCTATGGGTCTCTGTGTGAGTCTATGGGTCTCTGTGTGAGTCTATAGGTCTCTGTGTGAGTCTATGGGTCTCTGTGTTAGTCTATGGGTCTCTGTGTGAGACTATGGGTCTCTGAGTGAGTCTATGGGTCTCTGTGAGTCTATGGGTCTGTTGAGACTATGGGTCTCTGTGTGAGTCTGGGTCTCTGTGAGTCTATTGCTCTCTGTGTGAGTCTATGGGTCTCTGTGTGAGTCTATGGGTCTCTGTGCGAGTCTATGGGTCTCTGTGCGAGTCTATGGGTCTCTGTGTGAGTCTATGGGTCTCTGTGCGAGTCTATGGGTCTCTGTGTGAGTCTATGGGTCTCTGTGCGAGTCTATGGGTCTCTGTGCGAGTCTATGGGTCTCTGTGCGAGTCTATGGGTCTCTGTGTGAGTCTATGGGTCTCTGTGTGAGTCTATGGGTCTCTGTGTGAGTCTATGGGTCTCTGTGCGAGTCTATGGCTCTCTGTGTGGGTCTATGGGTCTCTGTGTGAGCTTATGGGTTACAGTGTGAGTCTATGGGTCTCTGTGTGAGTCTATGGGTCTCTGTGTGGGCCTATGGTTGGCTCATCACTCAATCCACTTGTTTGCCAAGCCGCGTGTTGACTTGACGCTTCACTGGCCAGCTCACCGGCTCAGTGGCTCACTCGCTAGTTGGGGCCAGCGGCCGAGCGGGGGGTGCCGTCGTGACTCACGTCGATCTGCGCCGGCTCAATTAGGGACCCACCGTCGCCCACCGCCACTGCATCTATAAATAGCCGCGCAGTTTACCTCATTCTCTCTTCAGTTTTCTGGCAGCAATTTAGACGGGAGGTGAGAGTGTCTCCCGTTGTTGTTGTTGTGCGTGCTCTGTGTGTGTGTGTGTTCTGTGTGTGTGTGTTCTGTGTGTGTGTGTTCTGTGTGCGTGTGTTCTGTGTGTGTGTGTGTTCTGTGTGCGTGTGTTCTGTGTGTGCGTATTCTGTGTGCGTGTGTTCTGTGTGTGCGTGTTCTGTGTGTGTGTGTTCTGTGTGCGTGTGTTCTGTGTGTGTGTTCTGTGTGCGCGTATTGTGTGCGTGTGTTCTGTGTGTGCGTGTTCTGTGTGTGTGTGTTCTGTGTGTGTGTGTTCTGTGTGCGTTTGTTCTGTGTGTGTGTTCTGTGTGCGCGTATTCTGTGTGCGTGTGTTCTGTGTGTGTGTTCTGTGTGCGCGTATTCTGTGTGCGTGTGTTCTGTGTGTGCGTGTTCTGTGTGTGTGTGTTCTGTGTGTGTGTGTTCTGTGTGCGTGTGTTCTGTGTGTGTGTTCTGTGTGCGCGTATTCTGTGTGCGTGTGTTCTGTGTGTGCGTGTTCTGTGTGTGCGTGTTCTGTGTGTGTGTGTTCTGTGTGCGTTTGTTCTGTGTGCGTGTGTTCTGTGTGTGTGTGTTCTGTGTGCGTGTGTTCTGTGTGTGTGTGTGTGCGTGTGTTCTGTATGTGCGTGTGTTCTGTGTGTGCGTGTGTTCTGTGTGTGCGTGTTCTGTGTGTGTGTGTTCTATGTGTGTGTGTTCTGTGTGCGTGTGTTCTGTGTGTGCGTGTTCTGTGTGTGTGTGTTCTGTGTGTGCGTGTTCTGTGTGTGTGTGTTCTGTGTGCGTGTGTTCTGTGTGTGCGTGTGTTCTGTGTGTGCGTGTTCTGTGTGTGTGTGTTCTGTGTGTGCGTGTTCTGTGTGTGTGTGTTCTATGTGTGTGTGTTCTGTGTGCGTGTGTTCTATGTGTGCGTGTTCTGTGTGTGTGTGTTCTGTGTGTGCGTGTTCTGTGTGTGTGTGTTCTGTGTGTGCGTGTTCTGTGTGTGTGTGTTCTATGTGTGTGTGTTCTGTGTGCGTGTGTTCTGTGGGGGCCGTTGGCCCCCGGGGTCCCTTCCGCCTGCATCCCCTATTCCGTTTACGTTGCCCCACCTCCCTATTACCCGCTACGGTTTCGCCGGCATTCGAACGCGACGCCCCTACTGTTACAGCCTCGCGCCGCGCTCCCACGCTGCGAGCATACGTGCGCACATCATCGTCAATCAAACGCCGTGCTCGCAGTATAGCCCTGTGCGGCACGTTACCAATGCGCATCCGTATCCGACACGTAACGAACGTATGCACGCACACACACACCGCGCCGTGCACTCCAACTCCACACTGACTACTCGCGTTATGATCGTACACCTGTGTCACACACGGAGTGAACACACGCGACACCCACTCTCGCACCGCTCTGCGCAGCGCTCCCCCGAGGCGAGCCGCAGCACTACAGAACCACTGCGTACACACGCTCACCCACGCGCTCAGCTCTGCGCAGCGCTCACTCACGTGGCGAACCACTGTGTGCACCCGCGCACCCACACGCTCACGCTGCACGACAAGATCACGCGAGATCACGCGAGACCACGCTTCGCTATTAATGATTTATTATCCGCTACCTGGAACTAGATGTTAAATCAGTGAGTCGACGAGGCTGGCCTATTCCACTAAACCGGCACCTATTCCCTATTTATCGGCTATGATTCTAATTCACCTTCTTACTCACTGTTAAGTGTCCACGGCGGTCCGCTGATCCTTGTGTTAACCGCGTGCCTCGGTGCGTCGCACGGACGTCCGGGTCGCTGGCTCGAGCTGCGTCTGGTCGCCTGGCGCTGGAGTAAGAGAGCGATTTCCCCTTTGCCCTCCCCATTTATCCTGATTCCCAGACCCCTACCCCCTTCCCACGCATCGTGCGCCTTCGCTATGCTAATTAATCCTTTGTCCGCGCGGCGTGAACTCCAAACAATGGCACGCGCCCCCCTCGCCCGGGCCAGGCAGCTCCGCGGTGCCTTTGTTCCGCTAATCAATGAGCGACCTGCACGGCGCAAATTCCAATCAATCCTTTTCTCACGCAGGCCCCCATCATCGAGGTTCATGCGGCGGTGTCCATCACAAAGGCGCGCCGTGGGAATTTGTGCACGGCTGCCCGCGTGACCCCGCTCTCCAGGTTATTCATACTAATAGCCTTCTCCTTTAACTCCCCTAATAATGGTGCCTGCGTGTTTTCTAATGAAGCTCCTCCATCACAATGCTTATTCCCTCTGCCTGCCCCGTCGATACTCGCGTGTGTGGGGGGAAATGCGCCTCAACCGCGGTGGCCGAATGCCCCACGCCGCGACCACACCATATTACGGCCGGCCGCAGCGCCGCGGTGCCACGTAGCACGGGGGAGGTCATCCAATTCCCTGATCGCCGGAAACCGTGAGAATTAATCCCGATAAGGGTCTCTCGGATAAAAACCGGTCGATCAGGTAACCTTCCCTTCCAGCTCTATGGGGGGGGGGGGGGGGGGGGAATGCGTGCGGGTGTGTGCTTATGTGGGGGGGTTGATGGGGGGCAGTGCGGTGGGGGAAGCCGGGCGGCTCCCTGGCTCGGCAGAGCGGCCCCGTCGCTGTGGCACCACAGTTCTGTGTGCGTGTGTTCTGTGTGTGCGTGTTCTGTGTGTGTGTGTGTTCTGTGTGTGCGTGTGTTCTGTGTGTGTGTGTTCTGTGTGTGCGTGTGTTCTGTGTGTTCTGTGTGAGTGTGTGTGCGTGTGTTCTGTGTGTGCGTGTGTTCTGTGTGTGTGTGTGCGTGTGTTCTGTGTGTGTGTGTTCTGTGTGTGTGCGTGTGTTTGTGTAGCGGTTAGCGCTGCGCTACGAACCCGGCAACCAGAGTTTGATTCCCGCTCGTGGCCAACACCAGTGGCGATTATCTGAACCGATCCTGTGCCTCTCCTAGGTCGACTCAGCCTTAAATGAGTACCTGGTATGGTGTGTAAACAGCACTGATGGGGAGACAAAGGCGGCCGGGCGTGGTGTTGGCCACCCACCCCTTCGTGTGCCATGCCGGCCTTCATAGGTGCTACTCGCTGAAAGAACTTGCCCCAACAGCCTGTTAAGGCTACACGGGGGACCTTTGTCTTTGGGGAGCGTGGTCCCCGCGGTCCACCACTGCACGAGTTCCCCTCCACGGCGTTGCCACATCGCGAGCAGTCGCTGGGAGAGTGGCACGACACTTGGCATTGGGTACAACGGATATAAAATCACGAAATAATTTAATTGAATACTCATTGCGTGAATGGACCGGTGTATGAGAATTAGTTTATTTCTCATCAAATTTATGTTCTCTCTCTTGTGTGAGACAGTCGAGATCTTCCAGATCTTATCGGACCTCCGCAGCTTGGCCGTAAACCCCATGCTCCTTTTATTTGGGAGATAAGGCGATAGTTTATGTGCGTCTGTCCTCGAGTTCCAAACCTCGTAAACGTGATCTGGGCCCTCCACGGCCTGGCCATCATTCTCATGGAGCGCTTCGGAGTTGGCAGGGGGGGGTTGTTTTCGACACATTATGAGCCAACAACCTCCAGACGGCGAGATGTTAACTACCTCGTCTGGTGTACAGGAGGTCGTGGGTTCGATCCCGACCCTGACCGCCTGCTGCTGTATATTTGGAGTCTGCGTGTCTCTCTCTTTCATCATCATCACGGTGGCTAGGAGATGTTAAGTACCTCGCCTGGTATGCAGGAGGCTGTGGCTTGGATCCCGACCCTGACGCCTGCTGCTGTTTATTTGGAGTTTGCGTGTCTCTCTCCCAGTGGTCGCGTGGATTTTTCTCTGGGTCGTCAAGTTTTTCTCTCCACATTTATATGAACACGGTTAGAGTTTTTGGCTGCTATGAATTTCCACGTGATGAGCCACCTCGTTCAGCTATCATCTGTGGCCAGGTCGCTTCTGAAAAAGAGCCTGCATAGCTCTGTGGGCTTTACCTGGTGAAATAAAAAATAGTTTAGTTTTTTGTTTCCTACGGGGTTGGCATTTTTCCATTGCTCTCAAGTCAAGTTTGACTTCGACCAGTGGTGCCAAGTTTCCTTCACAAAATCATATTCTCGACATACTCAAACGCCCATTAACTGATCAATTATAATTATCCTCGTTGTCATTGTGTTTAGTATGTAAAGACAATGCAATTTAGACAATTAGGATGCAATCCATCTGAACATGAAATGTTTTATAAGGGTACGTCCATGACAATGGGAGCATGATAACGGCACCTGCCCCAGCAGCCTGTCCCGTGGCTTTATGAGGGATGTTTCGTGTTATTTTGTACGTGTGTGAAACAGAATGGTTGTGTGTATACGTGCGAGTATTGTTATTGAGCGTGTACAGTTTGGCACCAAAGGTCTCCGAATCAGTCGAGTGGCATTTTTACTACATCAGCTGCGTCAAGCTTCGTGTAAGCTGCCCTGCCTGTCCCTCCACACGAAGCTCCGGGTCTTCCCGGCCACATTTCATGCCCTCCCTTCTCTACGCTTGTGAAATGTGGACCCCCCTAATGG
Source organism: Lethenteron reissneri (assembly GCF_015708825.2). Classification (NCBI taxonomy): domain Eukaryota; kingdom Metazoa; phylum Chordata; class Hyperoartia; order Petromyzontiformes; family Petromyzontidae; genus Lethenteron; species Lethenteron reissneri. The sequence goes on from NC_083834.1 coordinate 1,107,736, forward strand.
TACATCTCTGCCGGTTTGAAACATTTAGGATGGTCTGCCCATGATCCATCCTGGGTTTAATCTGGGCTGTATCGGGTGAGGAGCTCCGAGAGCCTTGAAAATATCCCCATAATCAGTGAGCTGCGTTGATGGGTAACGCGATGTGTGATGGGTCACGTGGTGTGACGTGGTGTGTGATGGGTCACGTGGTGTGACGTGGTGTGTGATGGGTCACGTGGTGTGACGCGGTGTGTGATGGGTGAGATGGTGCTAGATGGGTCACGTGGTGTGACGTGGTGTGTGATGGGTCACGTGGTGTGATGCGGTGTGTGATGGGTCACGTGGTGTGACGCGGTGTGTGATGGGTCACGGTGTGTGATGGGTCACGGTGTGTGATGGGTCACGTGGTGTGACGCGGTGTGTGATGGGTGAGATGGTGTTAGATGGGTCACGTGGTGTGACGCGGCGTGCGATGGGTCACGTGGTGTGACGCGGTGTGTGATGGGTGACGTGGTGTGATGTGGTGTGACGCGGTGTGTGATGGGTGAGATGGTGTTAGATGGGTCACGTGGTGTGACGCGGTGTGCGATGGGTCACGTGGTGTGACGTGGTGTGTGATGGGTCCCGTGGTGTGATGCGGTGTGACGCGGTGTGACGCGGTGTTCCGCAGGCGCAGCTGCCCCCGTGCGTGGATGAGCGCCTGGCTCAGTGCGCGTTCTTTGAGAAGCCGCTTCACGTCCCCAAGGAGCTCTGGATGATGGTCGACCACCTCTACCAGCACGGCTGCCAGCAGGTGGTCCACCTTGTGGTAGTGATGGTGGTGGTGATGATGGGGATGGTAGTGGTGGTGGTGGGGATGGTTGTGGTGGTGGTGTTGGTGGTGGTGATGGTGGTTACCATGACCTCCTGCCAGCAGCGAGCCTGAAAGTGCTCCTAGCCTGGCACAAGCGTCTTGGTGACATCGCCGCCACTTAGTGGCAAACGTCGCTGTTGTTGTTGGCATTGGTGGTGGTGTACGTAACATGGTGATGGTTGTGGTGGTGGTTGTGTCTGTAACATTGTGGTTGTGATGTTATTGGTTGTGGTCTATGTCACATGGTGATGGTTGTGGTAATGGTTGTGGTGGTGGTTGTGGTGGCAGGAGGACCTATTTCAGCAGCCAGGGCTGCATGCGGAGATGGAGGAGATCCGAGACGCCCTGGACACGGGGTTCCCGGAGAAACTTCGTATCCTCTCTACAGCTACACCCACACAGCTGCACCCGCACAGCTACACCCGCACAGCTACACCCACACAGCTACACCCACACAGCTACACCCACACAGCTGCACCCGCACAGCTACACCCACACAGCTACACCCACACAGCTACACCCACACAGCTACACCCACACAGCTACACCCACACAGCTACACCCACACAGCTACACCCACACAGCTACACCCACACAGCTACACCCACACCGCTACACAAAGACAAAGTTCCCCTGTATAGCCTGTAACAGACTGTAGGGGCAAGTGATGTTAGCAAGCATCTATGAAGGCCGGAACGGTACACGAGGGGGTGGGTGGCCAGCATCACGCCCGACCGCCTTTGTCTCCCCAGTGGCGATGTTTACACACCACACTGGGTACCCATTTGAGGCTGAGTCGACCTAGGGGATGCTCAAGACCGGTTCAGATAATCGTCACTGGTGTTGGCCGTGAGCGGGAATCGAACCCGGTTCGCCAGGTTCATAGCGCAGCGCGCTAACCGCTAAACTACCGCTCCCCTACACACACTGACACGCACACACCGACACGCACACACTGACACGCACACGCTGACACGCACACACTGACACACACTCGCACTCTTACACGCGGCTACGCAGGCACCGCGATCCACAGTAGAACGCCGCAGGCCCCGGAACTCCCCCACACCGCCCCGCCGGCGCCCCAACCCTGACCGCCCCAACCTTGACCACCCCAACTTTGACCGCCCCAACCTTGACCGCCCCAACCTTGACCGCCCCAACCTTGACCGCCCCAACCTTGACCGCCCCAACCTTGACCGCCCCAACCTTGACCGCCCCAACCTTGAGCGCCCCAACCTTGACCGCCCCAACCTTGACCGCCCCAACCTTGACCGCCCCAACCTTGAGCGCCCCAACCTTGAGCGCCCCAACCTTGAGCGCCCCAACCTTGACCACCCCAACCTTGACCACGCCAACCTTGACCACGCCAACCTTGACCGCCCCAACCTTGACCGCCCCAACCTTGACCACCCCAACCTTGACCACCCCAACCTTGACCGCCCCAACCTTGACCACCCCAACCTTGACCACCCCAACCTTGACCACCCCAACCTTGACGTCCCCGTCGCTCCCAGCCGGCAGCAACCACTCGGTGGCCGAGGCGCTGCTCATCTTCCTGGAGGCGCTGCCCGAGCCGGTGGTCTGCTACGAGCTCTACTCGCGCTGCCTCGACGCCTCCGCCAGCTACGCGCAGAGCAAGCAGGTTCGCTGGGCGCGAGGGGGGCCGGGTTGGGGGTGGAGCAGGGTGGGGGGGGGGGTCACCCCCCCCGCACCCCCCCCGCACCCCCCCCGCACCCCCCCCCGCACCCCCCCCCGCACCCCCCCCATGAGTTACCATCGCGAACGTTCATCACGGAGCGCTGTGGCCGCTGTGGTTCTCGTGGCACTTGCGGGGCAATCGCCACTCGGGAGGCCCCCGTTGTGATCGTTTGACAGTGGGGAGGCGACGATTGCCGCGGCGTGGTCATGGTGGGCTAGGCCTCTAGGGGCACCTCCAAGGGGACTCGGCGCCTGGCCTGCGAGCGGGCATTGATTGTTGCTGCTGTGTCCGTGTGTCTATGATTCCAGACCGAGTCATTTGCAGTGTCATTTTTCAAATGTGGAAAATTTTGATTCGTGAAGTTTGCACGCGATGGCCGACCATTTGTTTCAAATGCCGTCCCGGTGGGCGTTTCATGGAAGCCGTTGGGTCTCATGGAAGCCGTTGGGTCTCGGAGACTGTGGGTCTGGAACCCGGTGCGATCGCCGTGGCTGGGCGGCCGATGAACTTCGGATGGGAACCCCCGGGCTCATTGCAGAGTCTCTGACCTCAAGGCACCGTAAGGGGAGGAGGGAGGGGGGCCCTCTCCAATGTCCATGGATATGAAGCGTGGACGTGAGTGTGCCTCTCCAGACGCTGCGAGACGCTTCACTCAGGCCTACCGCAGGCTTCCCCACCAGCGTCCATGGTGGCCGCCGTGCCGCTCCCCGCTCGGGGACGGTCAAGTTTGCCCGACGGATTTGGCTCTGGCTCACTCGCGTGGCTCACCTGAACCTCCTGGCTCCTCAACCTAACTCGCCCCTGGCTCACTCACTCTGACTCACCTTGACTCACCTTGACTCACCTTGACCCACCTTGACTCACTCTGACTCACCTTGACTCACCTTGACCCACCTTGACCCACCCGTGCCCCTCTCTGGCAGGAGCTCTCGCGCCTGCCCGGGTGCCATGGCGGTGCGTTCCACTACCTGGCCGCGTTCCTTCGCGAGCTGCTCAAGCACTCGGACGCCAACCACACGGACGCTCGCATGCTGGGTGAGGGGTCGCTCACCACACGCTCACCACACGCTCACCACTCACCACACGCTCACCACACGCTCACCACACGCTCACCACACACCACACGCTCACCACACGCTCACCACACACTACTCGCCACACGCTCACCACACGCTCCACACACACCACTCACCACACGCTCACCACACACCACTCACCACACGCTCACCACACGCTCACCACACGCTCACCACACGCTCACCACACACCGTACGCTCACCACACGCTCACCACACACTACTCGCCACACGCTCACCACACGCTCCACACACACCACTCACCACACGCCCCACACACACCACTCACCACACGCTCACCACACACTACTCGCCACACGCTCACCACATGCTCCACACACACCGCTCACCACACGCTCACCACTTACCACACGCTCACCACACGCTCCACACACACCACTCACCACACGCTCACCACACGCTCCACACAAACCACTCGCCACACACTCCACACACACCACTCACCACACACACCACTCACCACACGCTCCACACAAACCACTCACCACACGCTCCACACACACCACTCACCACACGCTCACCACTCGCCACACGCTCACCACTCACCACACGCTCACCACACGCTCCACACACACCACTCACCACATGCACCACACACACTACTCACCACACGCTCCACACACACCACTCACCACACGCTCCACACACACCACTCACCACACGCTCACCACACACTACTCACCATACGCTCACCACACGCTCCACACACACCACTCACCACACGCTCACCACACACTACTCACCACACGCTCACCACTCACCACACGCTCACCACACGCTCCACACACACCACTCACCACACGCTCACCACACACTACTCACCACACGCTCACCACTCACCACTCGCCACACGCTCCACACGCTCACCACTCACCACACGCTCCACACGCTCCACTCATCACACGCTCGACTCACACCACTCACCACACGCTCACCACACGCTCACCACTCGCCACACGCTCCACACGCTCACCACTCACCACACGCTCACCACTCACCACACGCTCACCACTCACCACACGCTCACCACACGCTCACCACTCACCACACGCTCACCACTCACCACACGCTCACCACACGCTCACCACTCGCCACACGCTCCACACGCTCACCACACGCTCACCGTTCACCACACGCTCCACACACACTGCTCACCACACGCTCACCACTCACCACACGCTCACCACTCACCACTCGCTCAGACTCCCGGAGTGCCGGCGACGTTATGCCGCGCCTCGCGGAGGACCGATTGCTTTCCGCCCCTCTCACCCTCGCGGTCCCCCCTGTGCCCCCCACGGTGATTCCCCATTACCCCCCCCCCCCCCGCCCAGCCTCGGTGTTTGGTTCGGTGCTGCTCCGCCCGCCGCCCAACCGGCGCCGCCTCCCGGACGACCGCAGGAAGCACATCGCCTTCATGCAGCACTTCCTCTTGCACGACGACAGCAGCTGATTGGCCGCCGCCGCGGGTCACGTGACTCCGGCGGCCATGTTGCTGCCCCCCCCCACTTCGCACCGGTGTCCGACCTTGCGGGGCGGGGTTGGTGGTTGGTGGTTGGTGGTTGATGGTTGGTGGTGCGAGGTGCGAGGTCAGGGTTCAGGAAGAGGTTAAATTATAACGAGATTGGGTTTGTGAATGCTGGCGGTGGACGGGGGGGGGGGGAGGTGGGGGCTGGTAAGGGAGTGGGGGAGCAGTGGTTAGCATCAGTGCTCGAAGTCGTGGTAAATTTGTGTCCTCGAAATGACGTGTGTGGGTATCGCGTGACAATGATCTCTGCATTTACATGGCAAGTACGTCGGTGCTTCGGCAACTCCAAGCACCTTGCATCGCAGCTCCTTTGTCACTTTCAAAGCATCAGCTGTTCCCCGTGGGAGACAAATGTGACATCGGCACGCGGCGTGCTAAATTAGGCGTTAGTCTGCCGGTAGAGGTGGGGGGGCATGATTGCTGCTGTGTGCTCAATCTAAGAGGTGATTTTTTTGAATTTAGCAAATTGCAGGTCTCTCACTTGGCCACGTTTTACAACTGCACATCGCGCAGAGCGACGCTGGGTTTTTCGGCGGAGCTGCGTTGGGACGCTCTCCCACGCCACGCGCTCCCAGTTGTAGCCCCGGTCCGAGTCATTTCGCTGCATCGAGTCATCGGTGCTCATCACCCGTTTGCAGCCCTACAGAGCCATTGCTGTGGCAGCGGGGGCGAGTCTATCCACGGGACAGCCGCTGTTGATCTTTCACGAAAAAATCGGTTCTCATTTATATTGACCCCCAGAGAGATAGGCGCGATCAAGTCGACAACCTGGGTTTGAACTTGCAACGTTCCTCTTGCGAGCCACTTGCTCTACCGCTAAGCCAGATAAGTACAGTGACCAGTGTAGCAGTGGATTATCACGGTAGCTAGTGTAGCAGTGGATGGAGCATCCACAGCGGTGATGTTAAAATCAGTGTCAGTAACATTCATTTAACCTTCATGGGGGTAGCGGGGTTTTGGTAAATAACGAACAAAGCAGGGCAGCGCCACCCTCGAGTGAACCCGGTGTTTTGAGGACACACACTCGTACCAGCCACTGTTATAGGATAAAGGGAAAGGGCCGATGTGTGGGTTAGGGCCGGGAAGGGGAGCGAGATGAAAGGGGAGAGAGGTTGGAGATAGAGAGAGTGTGGAGGAGGAGGGGAGCGAGATGAAAGGGGAGAGAGGTTGGAGAGAGAGAGAGTGTGGAGGAGGAGGGGAGCGAGATGAAAGGGGAGAGAGGTTGGAGAGAGAGAGAGTGTGGAGGAGGAGGGGAGCGAGATGAAAGGGGAGAGAGGTTGGAGAGAGAGAGAGTGTGGAGGAGGAGGGGAGCGAGATGAAAGGGGAGAGAGGTTGGAGAGAGAGAGAGTGTGGAGGAGGAGGGGAGCGAGATGAAAGGGGAGAGAGGTTGGAGAGAGAGAGAGTGTGGAGGAGGAGGGGAGCGAGATGAAAGGGGAGAGAGGTTGGAGAGAGAGAGAGTGTGGAGGAGGAGGGGAGCGAGATGAAAGGGGAGAGAGGTTGGAGAGAGAGAGAGTGTGGAGGAGGAGGGGAGCGAGATGAAAGGGGAGAGAGGTTGGAGAGAGAGAGAGTGTGGAGGAGGAGGGGAGCGAGATGAAAGGGGAGAGAGGTTGGAGAGAGAGAGAGTGTGGAGGAGGAGGGGAGCGAGATGAAAGGGGAGAGAGGTTGGAGAGAGAGAGAGTGTGGAGGAGGAGGGGAGCGAGATGAAAGGGGAGAGAGGTTGGAGAGAGAGAGAGTGTGGAGGAGGAGGGGAGCGAGATGAAAGGGGAGAGAGAGAGAGTGTGGAGGAGGGAGGAGGGGGTTGTGGAAGGTGCAGGTCCATGGAGTGTCTCGAGAATGGCGAGTCGGGTGAGCTTCTAGTTGATCGCACGAATGGACTGGGGGGCGTCTGAGTGACGTGCTCTCGGTGGGACGTGGTGGCCGTCAATCACCTGCGCTCGTTACTCTGTTCGTTGCTCACATTTCGCCTCACTGCGGAGTTGATGGGGTCTCCATGGGTCGTGCGAGGAGGGCTGCAGGAGTGACAGTTCAGTGGGCGGTTGCATCTCCGCGTGTTTCCTGTGTCTCCCCCCCCCCCCACCATGTCCACTTATCACCACGTGTCTCCGCGCGTCTTCCGGCGTCTTCCCATGTCTCCAAATGTCTCCAAATGTCTCCCCATGTCTCTCCTTCTCTATCCACGTCTCCACGTATCTTCCAGCGTCTCTCCGTGTTTTCCTGCGTCTCCCCGTGTCTCGGTGCACATCGCCACATCTCCCTGCACCACACCACATCTCCCACGTGTGTCCTCACTCCTCCCCGTCTCCCCCCGCGCGTCTCGCTGCGTTTCTCTGTTTATCCGCCCGTGTCTCCGCGCATCTCTCCACTTCTCCCCGTGCCTCCGCGTGTTTTTAACATGGACGTGGTTTTTATCCAGCTGCATAAACTAATGGGGTTTGGGGTTGGGGGGTGGCTAGGGTTATGGTTGGGGTCACGGTGATTCCCACGCCGCCACCGTCGCCGCCGCGGTCTCGCGCGTTTGGGTATTTTCCAGGGCGATCCTCGAGGAGAATGATTCGTAATCATGGACCCGGCGTCACCGGCGCCGATCGTTCAGCAGCGTAGTCCTGCGGGAGGCTCTCGGAGCAAGACACGGGGGTGCGTTTGAGACGACGCGGCTCGTTGGATGGACGATATATCCGAGGGGGTGATTGAAAAGCACGTTGTGACCCCCTGTGAGCTGGGGCGAGGATTATAACCCCCTCCCCTCGGCCACAGCTCTTCCACGCACTTCAACTAAGGTCCCTACCGCCTCGGCTACAGCTCCCGTCCCTTCCTCTCGGCTAGAGCTTCACGCGGATAAACTAGACGTCCTCCCGTCCTACCCCGTGACCCACAGCTCCTCCGCATGGAGAGACGAAGCCTCCTCTCCTGTCGGCCGTAACTCGTGTCTATCGCCCGTTGTCCTATTTTGCCGGCTACAGCTCCGCGGCGAGAGCCGTTGGTCGTCGTCACCAAAGAAAGCGAGAGAGGCGAGGTGGTGGTGGTGGTGGAGCTCCGGCCGTGCGTCGCGAGCCGCCCCGCAGTGGCGCTAATCGCGCCGTGGCTTTCATCGTCATTGCCGGCTCGCGACCGCTTTGTCCGCATCCGAACAACCAGTTGCGTGCGCGAGGACATTCTTGCACGGCACGTTCGGGATCGTAACGGCCGATCGCAGCTCGTCAATCGTGTGCCGCGTGTAGCGTGCGACCCGCTCGAAACCGCCGGGCAGATCGACCGCTGCGTGAAAGTCGAGTCTGTCCTGAACAGTCGGTTGCCTGCAACCGACTGTTCAACTGGGTTGAAACTGGTTGTGGAGACGTTCACGTGGACAGGTTGGGGGTCCCACCACAGGCGAGCGGTCACAGCCGTGTGGCTGAGCGAACCACGTGTCGGAGTTGTGTTTGTGTAACCAGGCGAGAACTCGAGAGACCGAGGATCGAGGCTCATTCGAGTCCACGTCTCTGCTGTGAGCAACCTGTTTGCGAAGACGACCACGTGGAAGGGATGCAGTTGCATGCGACGGGTTTGTGTGGACTGGGCTGTAACCCCCCCCTTCCCCGTGCACACTGCAATAATAACAATGACAGCGGTGTTGTTTTAATGATTATGGCCTAGCCCGAAATGAAGTCAGTCTATATTATATTATATGTGTGTACGTGTGTGTGTGTGTCACTCTATGATAAAGGTCTCATACGTGTCTATCCATCCAACCTGCCGATGCCGCACGTATGTGTGTGTGTGTCTCCGCGTTTAATGTGTGATTGTGTTGTGCGAACTATTGTGCTTCATGGTGTAACGTCGTGAGGATAGTGTGTAAGGTGTGGTGCGAGGGTGGATGTGAGGTTTAATGTGTGTGTGAGTAGGGGTGTATGTTGAGGCTGAGTGAAATGGTACAAGAGGTTGTTGAGCTGAGTGAACTTGCCAATGACTGGTACCAGCTGTGTCAAGATCGGCCTTTGTGGAGGAGGCTCGTGAAGGACGCTTCTGGGCAGTTGGAGGCAGTCGCCTTCCAACAACAACGGAGGGCAGAGGAGCGACGCTCACAACAACGAGCGGAGCGCCGGGTGGCTAAACGCAGCAAGTGAGCACAGTAGGGGGCACAGGTGGTACATTAGCCAGTCATCTCAGTCATCTCAGCCGGTCAACCCATGGCACCTCGGTCTGTCCCGTGACCTGCCAGCGGGCGTCCGACACTTCACATGGCCTCAACGTGCACATAGCCTGGCACAAGCACCGTGGTGACGTCACCGCCACTTAGTGGGGAATGGTGGTTGTTGTTGAGGCTGACGTGAGTGAGTAGGGGGTGTGCAAGCCTGCTTGTGTGTGTAGTTAGATTAGTGGGGGGCTGGTAACCCCTCAACCTTCGCACACCTCTTTTTCTAAACCAAGTTCCATGGTGGAAATAACCAACTAACTCAGCTTGCGCTAGAGGCTCACCGGGGGTACAGTTGTGTTCATGACCGTTTGCTGGCCTACCACAATTTGCAGATCCAGACTGTACCACTCTACTCATTGGTTCTTTCGGTAAAGTCACGGATGTAGAAATAAAATATAATTTAAATATGAAATAAATCACGACGTTTCGAAAGAAACACAAGCGCTCATCATCAGGTGAAAATGGGGCAAAACACAGCGATGGAGCACACAGAGGGACATCTCACACACAGCACACAGAACGGCAAACTGCACGGAGGCAAATACAGCAAGAAGATGGAGAGACACGAACTCAACAAACCTTAGAAACAATGCGATGCAAACCAGTTGGCCAACAGCACAGTTAGACACTAACTTGGTTAACCACGTATATCAAAAGACTGCTAAATTTTGTGTTCATCTTCTGGGCTGAACACACCAACGTAAACGGATGGACAAGGACTCGTGAACAGACACGAGGTACAAGATAGCAGAGATACACAGAGAAGACACGGCGAAAGATGTTTTGGGCAGCACAGAGGAACAACCAGAACACCACAACAAGAGACGGATACGCATGGAGAGGCACATAGAAAGACGTCCGGAAGGATAACGTACAGGGACTTATTTCGGCTGTAGAGGCGGGGGAAGGGGCGGAGAGAAGGACCAATGCAGGTGTAGTAAGTTGATGAGGAGACGATGAGGAAGTTGAGACACACTGTTTATTAACTCCGGGACAGATACAATAGTTGAAGGGGTATCGGCCCCTTCACCCGTACTATGGGCAACCCACCCTAGTACTAAGCCCTCTGTCCTGTCCCCCAGTCCTCCTCTACTGGGCTACGGGAGGCTGACTGATCTGGCCCTGGCAAGCACAGATCTCGGCACCAGCTAACCAGCCTTGCCCTGATAAGGGCAGCGGTCTGGAAGCTCTTGGGCCGCGCCACTGGCTTACCCGGCTCGGCCCTTATAAGGACGGCGAGACCGGGGAGTCCCAGGGCCTAATCTCCGAGTCTTGGATCTTCACTGGTCAGCTTCGTGTCGAACTGCCTCGAGCTCTTTGGGTTCCACCTTTTATAGGGATCGCCTCCGAGGGCTGGGGGCGTGGGCAATAACTGATGCGGACGTCGGTGTGACCCCCCGTGTATGTGAGTGCCGACAGCCCTGTGTTTGTTGTCCGCCGTTTCTCCCGTAATAACCCCTACACAGGTGTAAAGGGGGAGCCGACACCAGATTGCAGGGGTCTCGTCCTTTATTCCTTTTCTTCCATCCACACCTGTCCCCAGCCGTCCCAATATTGTTCCCGCCAAAGGCCCCCTCTTCCCGCCCGTTCTCTCCTTATATCTCCTCGATCACCCCTCCCACTAACCCACCTATTGGTGGGAATCCTTCCCCAGACACCCCTACATCACCCCCCCCCCCCCCCCCCCGGAGAAAAAATAACCGTCCTCGGTTCTGCCTCCCCCATGGACCATTTAAGTCTCCCCATGCCTCCCACCACTGACAGTGACAACAACCCTTACCCCCCCCCCCCCCACAACCATGCAATGCAATATAACACAACGAAATCAATTGCACGGCCTGCCCAGGTCTCCAGCCAGCATCCCGTAACAGCCCGGACATCCACAGGCAGCAGATGACCGTGGCGGCCCCCTCCTTCAAAGGCCCTCTCGTCGCGGTCCCTGGTTCGGTGGTGCCGGTGTCGCCTTGCCTGGCGCCGCTGTCTCTCCGGCCCCCGCTCGTGCCGCCGCTCCGTCAGGCCTCACATGGGGTGCTGTAGGTGACAAGGGAACACAGGGCACCGAACCCCCTGCCGGTCGGCGCGTGGTGGTCGGAGACCTTGGCCTGAGTAGGGATGATGATGATGTTGGCAGTGATGTTGGTGGTGATGTTGGTGAAGATGATGGTGGAGAGATGTATGGCTTAAGGCGGGTGGGGTGTACAAACAATTGTCGCTTACCCAGTTGGACCTGGACGCACTGCGGTCGGAGTGCTTTAATGACCTCGACCGGCCCTTTCCAGGGTCGGTGCAGCTTTGGTGAGAGGCCAACCGGCACCTGAGGACAGTGTAGCCATGCCTGGTCCCCGACTTTAAAGGGCTTGGCTGTCACTGTCCTCTCCCGTATCCGTACATTACTCTCTTGGCTCGTGGCCGATGCGGCCTCGGCTGCTTGGCGGGCCTCTCAAATAAATGAGGGAGGTCTTTAGTGCCTTCGGCCATGCGTCGGCTCTTGCGGGAATGTCCGTCAGCTGCACCTCAATAGGCGGAACGGGATCCCGTCCGTACATCAGGAAAAACGGCGAGAACCCCGTCGCCGCGTGTGGGGCCACCCTGTACGCCGCTAAGACCGATGGAATGTGGAGGTCCCAGTCGGAATGGTTTTCGTCCACCACTTGGGACAGCATGGCCGCTATGGTGCGGTTAAGCCGCTCTACCATCTCATCGGTCTGGGGATGATACGGAGATGTTCAGACCTTTTAGTGCCCAGGATAGAGCAGACGTCCTTCAATAGCTGTGAGGAGAAATTCCTGCCCTGATCCGTGAGCAACTGCTCTGGTGCCCCCTTATCAAGGACATAGCCTCCCACGAAGGCATCGGCGATGGTCTGTGCCGTTTGGTCCGGGAGGGCCCACGCCATCTGCCACCTCGTGCAGTACTCGACTCCGACCAACAGGTATTTATTCCCCCGTGGCGTGACCGGCAGTGGTCCCAGGATGTCCAACGCAACCAATTCGTTGACCCTGGTCACCGTGATGGGCTGTAGGGGCGCCCGGCTTACCCGGGGTGGCGGCTTTCGCCGCGCACATTCGACGCAGGTAGCGACCCATCGATGCACGTCAGCGGTCATACCTGGCCAAAAGTACCGACCCTGTAATGTGTACAGTGTTTTTCGCCCCGCCAGGTGCAGCAGCTGGCGGCCGTGTACGTCCATAACCAATTGTTGACGCAGCGACTCCGGAACTACCAGGCATCGCCGGCGCCCTGTCGGGTCCCATCGCATGAGGAGGTCCTCCCATGCGATGTACTCCTCCCCCCCTGCCTCTGCTGAGGCGCGTAGCGTTCGCAGTGGGGCTTCCTCCAGCTGTAGCCATCTCCAATCGTCCAAGGTCAGCCCCAGGTCGTGGTCGGTCAGCTGGACCTCACCCTGTGCGCCCTCCGCCGTGCATACGGGAGCGATGACCGTCCCCTCCGGCCTCGCCTCCTTGCAGCGTGCCCCGCCTGTGGTGCATGCACAAGGGCCCTGGGGCGCCAGTTGGGACAATGCGTCTGCGTTGGCATGTCTGGTCCCTTTGCGATGCACTACTTGGTACCTGTACTCCTGCAGGCGCTCTATCCATCTGGCCAGCTGGCCCGAAGGCTGGTCGATGCGGAGCGAATACTGCAAGGCCGCGTGGTCAGTGCGGACCATAAATTTGCGACCATACAGGTAGGGTCGGAATTGCGGCACGAAGTGAACGACTGCCAGGAGTTCCCTACGTGTGATGCAGTAGCACTGCTCCGCTGATGAAAGCACGCGACTACGATAGACGATAACCACCTCCCGACCCTGCTGGACTTGTGACAAAACACTGCCGATGCCCACATCGCTGGCGTCCGTGTACAGGATAAAGGGGAGGCCAAAATCCGGAAAGGCCAATGGTCGTGCATCTGTCAGACGTGAGCGCAGCTGCTGGAATGCCTCTTCCTCCAGAGGGCCCCAATAAAACCTCTGGTTCTTCGCCGTCAACACGTGCAAGGGCTTGGCAATGGTTGCGAAGTTGGGCACAAAGCGGCGGTAGTAAGAAACGAAACCCACAAACCGGCGTACCTCTGGAACCGTTGTGGGAACAGCCCAGGCCCTCACGCAGGCCGTCTTTTCCGGGTCTGTAGCCACTCCAGACTCACGACGTGGCCCAAGTAGCGTACCGACGACTGCATAAGGTGGCACTTCGACGGCTTGAGCTTCAAGTTCACGTTCCGGAACCGCAGGAATACCTGACGTAATCGGTCAATGTGTTCCTCGAATGATCGGCTGAAAACAATGACGTCATCCAGGTAGATGAGGCACGTTTCCCATTGGAGGCCTGCTAAGGCCAACTCCATTATGCGTTGGAACGTCGCCGGCGCAGTCTGGAGGCCCATAGGCAGGCAGTTGAACTCGAACAGGCCCTGTGGTGTCCGGAACGCTGTTTTAGGCCGGGAGTCTGCGTCTAGTGGGACCTGCCAGAACCCGGACAATAAATCCAGCGTACTGAAAAATTTTGCTCCCGCCAGTGCATCCAATGAGTCATTGAGGCGTCGGAAGTCCACACAGAATCTCAGTGACCCGTCTGACTTCTTGACTAGGACCACCGGTGCCCCCCAGGGACTCGAGGATGGAGAAATTATGTCGGCCCGCAGCATCTCCTGCACTGCTTGTTGAATGTGCTCTTTTTCCATTGGGCTCATTCTATATGTGTTTTGGCGCAGGGGTGCGGCATCTCCCGTGTTAATGTGGTGCTGCGACACATTTGTGCGCCCTAGGTCAAACAGTCCCCGGCTGAACACGTCCGAGAACTCATGCAATAACGAGTGCGGCTGCTGTTTCTGGTCGGGCGGCAATCCCGGCTCAGGCCCCGCCAGCTGGTCCATCCACGATTCGGCCCCTCTGTCCTCGGACTGGCTAATGCTGCCTACGAGCTCGGGCTTTGTCCCTGGGGCTCCTAGTGACAAGGGACTAACGTGGGCCAGAACTGTTCCCTCCTGCACCATCGCTGTTCTATCGGAGGTGTTCAGCACCTGAATGAACAGATGCTGGTTCCTCTGTACAATAGTTTCGGCTCCCACCAGCGCATGGCGATCCATGGCAGCTGACGCCGGAGACACCAGGATGGGTGAGTCTGGTCGGGCTGTCACGAGGGGGGACCGATATTGCAGCGGAATCAGCATCTGGGCAGCCGGGGGAATGGAGACAGACTTACTAACCAGAGCCTGCACATAGGGTACACCCCGGCTGGCCCCCTCAGCCTTTAGGAAATGGAGATGCGTTCCCTGGACTTCGACCCGCCCATTGGCCAGATCGATTTTCATTGGCATCCGCTTTAAAAAGTCCGTCCCTAACAGGCAGGGTACGGGCAACGTTGCGGAGACAAGGATGGGTCCTGCTACCGAAAGCTGCCCAATCTATATCGGGGCTTCAACCTGGCCCAGGAAGCCCATGCTGCCTCCATTTGCTGCAATGAACGTTGTCTTGATGGGGACTAAAGGTCGGATTTTATCCGGCAGCATCTCATGCATGGTGCTCGAGATGATCGTGGCTGATGCCCCCGTATCCACCAAGATACGTGCCGACACTCCCGCGATTTCACCAACCAGGACCGAGGTTCCTGACGTGGCCGCTACCACCGGCCTTGCCAGCTTCCTCCATTGTGTGGCTGAGTCCGGCCACTGACCAGGCGGCGTCTCGTTATCCTGTGGTGCATGGTGAGATGATGGGGGATGGATGTGAATGGACCGAAGATGGGGTTCCTCCCTTTGGAGTGCGTCGCAGCAGGGTGAGCGCGCCCTTGTTACATAGTGTGGGCTTCCCCCTGGGTTGCGGGCTAGGCTCTCTATGTGGTGCAAATTGCCCCCCCTTGGTGACGTAGGGTGGGCCCCCCTTGTGGTGTGGGGGGGGGGGGGGCCATTGTAGGGGGCGGTGGGGACTGGGGGGTGGGCCTTCCCGTGAGCCCCTCCCTTCTACCCTCCCTTTCCTTTGTCACGGGGGCGTGGTCCCCCTGGTTCCGTCTCGCTCCGCCGCAAAGCGGTGGTGAGGCGGGCCGTGGAACTGCTCCAGGGCGCAATGTCAATTTTGTGTGCCGTCTCAGCACACGGGCCGTTGCCCCTGGCAACTCGCCGGCGTCGCGGTAAACTGGTGACGTCACGCCCGCCCGCGAAGTCACGCCCGCCCGCGAAACCACGCCCGGTATCGACGCCACCCCCGGCCGCGACGTCACGTCCGCCCGCGACGTCACGTCCGCCCGCGACGTCACCTCCCCCCGCGACGTCCCTCCCGGCCTCGGCGCGACTCCCGGCCTCGGCGCGACTCCCGGCACGGTCCCCGGCCTCGGCGCAATCCCCGACGCGGTCCCCGGCCCCGGCGCAATTCCCGGCGTGATCCGCGACACCACTTTCGGCCGTGACGTCACTTCCGGATGCAACGTCACGTCCGTTCGCGACGCCACTCCGGGTCGCGACGCAATCACAGGCCCCGGTGCTATCCCCGGCGCGATCCCCTTCCCCCAACCCGGACAATGGGGACCGGGGAACGACACCGACGGCGCCCACTCCGAGGAGACTCCCGGTAAGTTCGCGGCGTCGGAATTGTAATTGCTCGACCCGACCGAGAGGCCGGGCGGGACGGCATCACTCGCCTGGATCCTGTCGGCGTTCGGCCCCGGCGGGTTCCAGGTGACGTTGGCGGCCTCCGGCTCCCCCTCTCGACCACAACGGTGGCAGACCCACGGGGCGTTCCGTCGGGGGGCTCAGCGCGATGTTGTAGAGGCGGCTGCCAGCGACGCGGCGGCTGGTCGCGCCCATGGTCCCTCTGCTCCGCCAGTCCCCGGATCGCCGCGTACACCTCCCGCAGCGATGGCTCCATCTCAGACGTCGGGGGTCCGTTCCCAGCTGCCCCACAGGCAGCCTGTGGTGACGGTGCAAGTTCGGCGGTTGGTGTCGCTGGACCCAGTAGCGCCGCGACAACGGCTCGGCTGTTCCCCCCCGCCGCGCCAGCCACCGGGCCCACGGGTGGCGCCCGGTCCATGACCTGCTCGTGGGCTTGGATGGTCCGGGCAGCCCACAGCGAGGTGTGTTCCCCCGGCGTCACCACGGGCATTACAACGCCGGCGCGGCAAGCGTAGGCGATGAGGTGCTCGACCACGAGGTCCTCGAGCGCTTCTTCCGCCAGGCAAGGGAAAGCTCTCCTCGCCAACACGAGCAGCGCACCCCTGTAGGCTAAAGGGGATTCTTTAGCCCCTCGCTGGCGATCCTGGAACCGTTTAAAGGCTCCCCCAAAGCCTCGTAGGCCGCCTGTAGCATGGACTTGCTAAGCGAGGGAAGGGAGGTGTAAGAGGAGAGTGCTTCCTTGCCCAGAACGGATGGCAGCGCTCGTAGTGCCTCTTCGTCTGTCCACTCGAGAGCGTGGAAGGCAGCCTCGAATCGGCGGACAAACTCCTCCCAGTCTTCTTCCTCAGCCACGAACTTGTCGACGGGCCCCAGCCGACGCGGCCGTCCGGCCACCTGCTCTCCGTGTTGGGTGTTTAGCCCTGGGGGTTTTGGCGGGAGCGGCGGCGGCTGGCGTGACGAGGTTGGTTGCGGCTCCTGCCTGGCCGGCTGGTCGGCCTCCGGGTCCCGTGGCCTCTCCTCCCGTAGTACGCGTGGGGGTCCCGGTGCTGGCGGGCCCCCTATAGGGAGCCTCTGCAGTAGCTCCTGGAGTGCCCTCTCCACGCGGGCCATGCGGTCCTCCATGGGGTCCTCCAGGCGATCCGGGCCCCCTGCTGCTGCTTCTGATAGCAGGCCCCCTTGTTGCCCGGGATGGGAAGGATCCCCGGCCCCTGCTTCCTCTTCCCTTGGCTCTTTTCCGCGGGGATTCTTTTTTGTAGCCATTGTAATCCCACCGCTGCCACCAGATGTAAAGGGGGGGCCGACACCAGATTGCAGGGGTCTTGTCCTTTATTCCTTTTCTTCCATCCACACCTGTCCCCAGCCGTCCCAATATCGTTCCCGCCAAAGGCCCCCTCTTCCCGCCCGTTCTCTCCTTATATCTCCTCGATCACCCCTCCCACTAACCCACCTATTGGTGGGGATCCTTCCCCTGACACCCCTACACAGGCAACAAATCGTGGGAAACTGGCAAAACGAAAACTGAGACACCAATCACGGTAAACGAAAACGAAGCAAAATGACAACAAGCAGAGATACATAGAGAAGGCAACACAGGGAAATATGTTTTGGACAATTGTAAGGACAACCTCTCCGTAAAGGTGGATTAATCTAGAATTGAAGCAGGAAATTACTGAGGTTGGCCACGTGGGATGTCCAAATGCTCACTGCAGAGGAGAGGCTGCCATTCCTCTGTTGGGAGCTGGACCGGTACCACTTGGACCCCTCTGTGGCATACAAGAGGCCCGGTGGACTGGTTTGGTTCCAATTACTATGATGAGGGGTGGGCAATTCTCCACTCGGGATAGGAAATTGCTAAACAACAGTGGCACGTCTTCTGAACAAACATAACAAGATTGAGGCAAGATGTGGGAAGCTGTAAGGCCCAGGCTGTTGTGGGCTTGCTTCCTCATCAACGGGATGCCAGGAATGGTGGTGGTGGCTTACGCACCAACAGGAGCTGAACATCGGTGGAGGGATGCAGACAAGGCTGATGAGTCCGGATGTCTTCTATGACCTGTCCCAGATGTTTGCTAAAGTGGCCCTATGGGATAGTTATCTTGTCGGTGACTTTTAAAACCCGAGTGAGTCATGATGCAGGAACCTGGGCCAGAGGGATTGGAAGGCAAAGGCCAGATCAGCTCAATAACAACAGTAGGAGGCTGCTAGACTTGTGTGCAGCCCATGGGTTTGTAATTACCAACATGCTGTTCTGGCATTGGCGCATCCATATGTAGTGGGTCCCACGGAGACGCATACTGTAATCTGGAGGCACCACATTTATTATACAGCCCAGCGGGGCTACTACTTTAACGTTACAGCAGTTTAACTAGACCCCAACCGGGTCACTACGTAACTGGGTCAGGACGGTAACTCTTCCTGACCCACGTAACCTGAACTACAATCTAAACCGGCGACCAAAGAGCGGAGAGACGTAACACGGTGAGTCCACTCTTCCAAACAACCACGGTCGCTCCGCTCCCATCCCTCTTCTCCTCTCGAGCGTCACCTCGCTTCGTCTCCAGCCACGCCCCCTACTCGATCTCTCCCGAAGGAACCGGGGCCAGCGTCACGTGTCCCTCAAGCCCCCTTTTCGGACCCCCTTGCTACCCCGTGTCGTTCACGTGCCCTCTCTCCGTTCAACAGGACCATGCCCTCTAGGGCCCGCTTCCCTGCCATATTTTCGCCGGTGCCAGAGAGAAGCACGTGACCTAAGCAGTCGTGAACCTAGATGCCATAGAAGCTATTTACATCTCTACACACACAACATCATGGATGCATGCCAAGTCCAAGCAAGAACATCTGCTGGACCACGTGATGGCAGAGCAAATGTAGGCCCATGTACTTCGCACCAGGGCCTACCATGGAGCTGATCTGCCCACTGACCATCGGTGTGTCATGTGTAAGTTGTGCCTACCACTATTTCACTGGTGGTAAGCGTTCATCTAGAGACCCGCTTGAACACAGTAGCCTGGTATCGCTGACGAAGGTTACAAGTGAGATGGTTCATCATCACTTGCAGCTGGGGTTGGCTGCATTGGTTACATGGTGCAGCCTTCAACAAAGACCCTCGCTGATGGAGGAGGCGTTCCAGCTCGATGAAAGAATGCAGCAGGCCCCCTCCCACCGTCTACAACATCTCACGTCCAAGATTGAGGAGGCCTATACCGCAGCCTGCGCTGGGAGGTAACTTGCAGTGCCACACCCATCACCATCCAACCCCCAAGAACTGGCTCGCTGGTTTTGTTGAGCATCTCTGTGAGATCTTGGAGGAGGGGAAACCCCCTCAGTTCAAATATCGCGAGGCATTGTGGGGGTTGACCTCGCCGGTGCCGCCATGCCTCAAATATTGGAGAAAGTAGCCACTCTGTGAGCGGTTCGCGAATGTGTCAACCATTTTTGGAAGTGTAAAGGGTGATCCAGAGGCCCCGAGATCAGGTAAAATAACCATCGACGTGACATGACCTCAAGCGAACAGCTGAGGGAGAGTGGCATTTTTTGTGCAGACTGCCTAGGTGACCATAACAACCATTCGGACCACAGGATGGGTTCCGCAGGATTGTAAGCATGCCCTGGTGGTCCCGATTATTTTTGTTTATCCTTCACGTACAAACCATTTACTGGATCTACTTCATTTTGGATTTATTGGCCTGATCGAGTCCTACAATACCATAACTAGGCCAGGGCTGTGGGTTCGTCTTTGTGCTTTTCTAGTCCCTGACCTTCTGCTCATAATCATTAAGGACCCTCACGATGGTGGGCAGGCCTGGGCAAAGCTGCGTGGCCGGGAGTCGGATCCATTTTCTGTTTACCCTGGAGTGCGACAGGGATATTCTTTGCCCCCCCCCCCCCGCACACTATTGAACATAATCTTTGACCACGAAGCTCAATAAGCTTTCCACGGATGTACCAGTGGAATTTCCATCTGGTACGGTTACAATGAGAGGCTGAACGATGCCCGGGTGCAGTCAAGGGATGGTTCCCGCTTAGCCAACCATGATATGTATGCAGATGATCTGTTAATTGCTGCCCACTGAGAAGGATTTGTAGACTGCTGCTGAACCTGGAACGTGCTGAGGTGGGGCCTTACCATCAGCCCCAGAAAACAATGCACCTGCCTGGGTATTTAATGTCCTCAAATGACGCTCTCCCTCCACTCCTCTCCTTCCATTGGTGGGGGTAGCTGTGGAGAGAGTGGAAACGTTTCCATACCTGGGCAGTGTGTTTATGACCAGCTCCGGTTTGATAGCAGAGGTCTCGCTCCGAATCAGTCGAGCGACATTATCGTTTCATCGGCTGCGTAACGCTTCTGTGTGGAAGCTTCCTGGTCTGTCGCTCCATATGAATCTGCCGCGGCCACGCCGTCCCTTCTCTATGCTTGCGAAACGGGGACTCCCTCCCCCCTCTTCCCCAATGGAACATACCTGGGCAGTGTGCTCAATTGATAGCCTCTTGGGGTACATAGCCTGGTACAAGCACCGTGGTGACACTACCACGAAGTGGCGAACGGCGTTTGTTACGTGATTTCGTGGTCTCGCGGAGCCCTGCATATGTACGGGATGTAGTAACCGCACTCTAACATTATACACACACCACAAACATGATGCCTTATTCATGTAATCGCGCACGGCCGATATGAATATTCTCATTGTGCATAATTCATATGGAGATCGCGTCACTCGCTGCCCGTGATGGTATTCAGTGAGCCGCCACGTCACACGGTCTCTCACCAGCCCCCACGGGGGGGGACTTCGTCCCGGGTTCGGGGCAGGGTTCGAATTCAGAGTCGCGCGCGCGAGGCTCAAAGGCTCCTCACGGCAGCGGTGAGGAGTGGGGAGGGGGGTGACTCTCCGAGATCCGCACAGACGGATGCTACGGTGGTCCATTGCTGTGCTTGCTACCTCGCAGCCCCAAGCCGAGCGATCGACACGTGCGGCGCGGAAAGCCTCCCCATCCATCACGGCGCCAAGACGGCTCGAGCCACGGGGGGGGGGGGGGGGGTCGGCGTGGGTGATTGTCTCGTTAGGGAACGTTAATCGCTCCATTATTAAATGGCCGAGGCCGCGTGGCGCGTGGCCCGCAAATTCATTTCCCGTCGGCCCGTCGGCCCGGGGTGGAGGCGGCGGGCGGGGGGGGTCACGAGACCCGCGGCTCGCTCGCTTCGCTCTCCAATTAACGCCTCCCTAATGGCCAGGACCCCCCCACCCCAACCCACCCCCCACCCCACGCTCCCCCCACCCCACTCTCCACGAGCAGCAGCGGCAGCAGGCTGGCTCGGGGCGGCAACTGGGAGGCGTGAAAGTGCGGGGCGCTGGGGAGTGGTGAGAGGCGACCTCCTGAGATATGGATCCTAATTAGCTCACCCCACCCCACCCGCCCCGCCCCCCTCATCTCCTGGGGGAATCCCCAGAGGGGAGGGGGAATCCGCTCCCTTAATTGCTTCCGCCCGAGATGAATTATCAGCAGCTCCATTCCATTAGCTCGAGTCGCCTCCACGCGAGAGAGATACAGAGGGGGAGACGTGGATCGTAAACACCACCGCCAAAACCACCACCACCACAACAACAAGACAGCAACAACAACACAACAACGACACAAACAACAACAAGACAGCCGGCGGTGGCGGAGTGCGGTCCGACAGCCTGGCGCCGTGAGCGCCACGCCAGTGGCCTGTGGACAATGGGGCTCCATCCAGCAGTGGAGTGGCACTCGGCCTCATGACGAGGTGCACGCTGACCCCCCCCGCGCCCACCTGTGTTCAGGAGGGGGAGGGGGGAGGAGGAGGGGGGGCGATTCGACCGCTCGACTATTTCTGTGGTGTCCCCCACGCCCACGGGAGTGATCGTTCCGCCCCGTGTGGTGGAGGTTTTGTGTCGAACTGGGACCCGCGTCTTCGAGAGACGGCGAGATTGAGGAGGAGGAGGACCCTTGCCTGTCGACACGTGGCACGTCGCCGCCATTGGCTCAGGCGAGCCTGGCTCTGCTGCTGCTGTTGATGAGACGGTGAATGTCGAAACCGGCCCGGAGTTTTTGCTCGTGTTGAACCGAATGCCCGCTGCTGGCTGATCCACGACGCCGTGGAGACTGTGGGGCGATGCTATTACGAGTTGAACACGTGGTAGGATATCGCGCCCAATATTCACAACGAAGGTCGTTGGGTTGGATCGCGTTTATATAAATTCGTGGTTAACACACCACCACCACTTTATTATGGACGACGTGCGAGTGCGAGTGTGTGTGCCTGTGTGTGTGTGTGCCTGTGTGTGTATGTGCCTGTGTGTGTGTGTGTGCCTGTGTGTGTATGTGCCTGTGTGTGTCTGTGTGTGTGTGTGCCTATGTGTGTATGTGCCTGTGTGTGTGTGTGCCTGTGTGTGTGTGTGCCTGTGTGTGTGTGTGCCTGTGTGCCTGTGTGTGTGTGTGCCTGTGTGTGTGTGTGTGCCTGTGTGTGTGTGTGTGCCTGTGTGTGTGTGTGTGCCTGTGTGTGTGTGTGTGCCTGTGTGTGTGTGTGTGCCTGTGTGTGTGTGTGTGCCTGTGTGTGTGTGTGTGTCCCACGTGGACTCTGCTGTCCGTCACCTCACGACGCCCCCGGCCCTCCCCCCACACCAAACGATGCCGCACCCCCCCCCCCCCCCTAAAAATGTCTTTCCCCGGCGCTCTTGAAATGCCACGGGAGAGATAAATACAACACGACAATCAGCGACGCCGCCCCGAGATAACAGCCACGCGGGCGGGGGGGGCCTCGCCCCCCCTGCTCCTCCCCTCGCCCCCCCCTGCACCCCCCCGCCCCGCCCCCCTGCGACCCCCCCTGCTCCTCGCCCCGCCCCCCTCGTGCCCCGTTCATAAAATCGCCTCGTGGCGCGTGGGTGCCGGATTCACGGGGTGGCAGCAGCGACATCGGCGCCTCTCAGCACCGGGGTCCTCTACAGGGCAGTGGGCGGGAGGGGGGGGGCTCCATCGAGGGGACCCAGCCCCTGGTGGTGGCGGGGGGGGGGTCCATCTCCTGCTGCAGGGGTCCCGGCTGGGGGAAGGGGGAGGGGCTGCAGGGGGGGCGAGTGAACGCGGCGCCCCGGGGCGAGCACTCGGAGGTGAGAGGCACCGCTGGGGGGGTGGGAGGCTGGGAGAGAGGGGGGGGGGGGTACCCCCTTATCCCGAATCCCCAGGGTTCTGGGGTCTGCCGAAGGGGGCGAAGTACTCGGTTCGCAGGTGGTGATGGTGGTGATGATGGGATTCGCGCGAGGCTTGGAGCGCCCGTGCTCAAAGAGTTTCTTGAGGAAGTCAGTAATTGATAAAATAATATTGATTGATATACCGGATACATAATGATCATTGTAATGACGCTGCCTGTGTGCCACATTCAGCTCTCTCGCGCGTCTAGTACATCGTGAGAGTTTACATCACTTTCAGCCGTGGTCGGCTTACGTGAGTTGACGGTGTGGTGTGAGTGCGTGTGGGTGTGAGTGTCTGTGGGTGTGATTGTGTGTATGAGTTTGTATGGGTGTTAGTGTGTGTGGGTGTGATTGGGTGTGTGTGTATGGGCCTGAGTGTGTGTGCGTGGGTGTGAGGGTGTGTGTGTGTACGGGTGTGCTGATGATCAGCTCCGGTTTGACAGCAGAGGGTCTCATTATCTTTTCATCGGCTGCGCAACGCTGTGTGGAAGCTACCTGGTCTGTCGCTCCGCACGAAGTGTCCGGTCTTCTCTATGCTTGTGAAACGTGGACCTCTGTAATGGAACATCTGCGCCGCTTAGAAACATTCAGACTGGCATGTCTGTGATCCATCCTGGCTTTAACCAGGCTGGATTGTGAGGAGCACAAATCCTTGAAAGATCTGGACACATTCCCATCGGTGAGCTCCTTCTTCAAGGCAAGGCTACGTTGGCAATGCCATGTAGGCCGCATGCCCAGCCACCGCATTCCCAAGCAGCTTCTGTTGGTCGCACAGAGGGGGCTAAAAGGGCACGACACGGGCTGGAGAAGAGATTAACTGATGCGGTAGGAGCGGATATGGAGCTGAATGGACTTGCCGAAGACCTGTATCAGCGGTGTCAAGATCGGTCTCAGTGGAGGAGGCTCGTGAAGGACGCTACTACTGGGCGGTTGCAGGCAGTCGCCCTCCAGAAACAATGGAGGGCAGAGGAGCAACGCTCACAACAACGAGCTGAGCACCGGGCAGATACAATGGAGCAAGTTGGTACATGAGGGGGTACGGCTGGTGTGCATCTCCCGGTAATCTTAGTCAGCCAACCACTGGCACCTGCTGGGTCTGTCCCGACACCTGCTGTCAGCGAGCCTTCGACGCACGTGGCCTCAAAGTGGACCTGGCCTGGCACAGGCACCGTGGTGACGTCACCGTCACTTAGTGGCGAATGCCGAGTATTGGTATTGCGTGTGAGTGTGTGTCTGAGTGTGTGGGTGTGAGTGTGTGTCTGAGTGTATGGGTGTGAGTGTGTGTCTGAGTGTGGTGGGTGTGAGTGTGTGTCTCAGTGTATGGGTGTATGACTGAGTGTGTGGGTGTGAGTGTGTGTCTGAGTGTGTGGGGGTGAGTGTGTGTCTGAGTGTATGGGTGTGAGTCTGTGTATGAGTGTGTGTGTGTCTGAGTGTGTGTCTGAGTGTGTGTGTGTGAGTGTGTGTCTGAGTGTGTGGGGGTGAGTGTGTGTCTGAGTGTGTGGGTGTGAGTGTGTGTCTGAGTGCGTGGGGGTGTGTCTGAGTGTATGGGTGTGAGTCTGAGTGTATGGGTGTGAGTCTGAGTGTATGGGTGCGAGTCTGTGTATGAGTGTGTGAGTGTCTGAGTGTGTGTGTCTGAGTGTGTGTCTGAGTGTGTGTGTGTGAGTGTGTGTCTGAGTGTGTGGGGGTGAGTGTGTGTCTGAGTGTGTGGGGGTGAGTGTGTGTCTGAGTGTGTGGGGGTTAGTGTGTGTCTGAGTGCGTGGGTGTGTGTCTGAGTGTATGGGTGTGTGAGTGTCTGAGTGTGTGTGTCTGAGTGTGTGTGTGTGAGTGTGTGTCTGAGTGTGTGGGTGTGAGTGTGTGTCTGAGTGTGTGGGTGTGAGTGTGTGTCTGACTGTGTGGGTGTAAGTGTGGGTGTAAGTGTGTGTGTGAGTGTGTGTCTGAGTGTGGGTGTGAGTGTGTGTCTGAGTGTGTGTCTGACTGTGTGGGTGTAAGTGTGTGTGTGAGTGTGTGTCTGAGTGTATGGGTGTGAGTGTGTGTTTGAGTGTATGGGTGTGAGTGTGTGTCTGAGTGTGGTGGGTGTGAGTGTGTGTCTGAGTGTATGGGTGTATGACTGAGTGTGTGGGTGTGAGTGTGTGTCTGAGTGTGTGGGGGTGAGTGTGTGTCTGAGTGCGTGGGTGTGTGTCTGAGTGAATGGGTGTGAGTCTGTGTATGAGTGTGTGAGTGTCTGAGTGTGTGTGTCTGAGTGTGTGTCTGAGTGTGTGTGTGTGTGAGTGTGTGTCTGAGTGTGTGGGTGTGAGTGTGTGTCTGAGTGTGTGGGTGTGAGTGTGTGTCTGACTGTGTGGGTGTAAGTGTGTGTGTGAGTGTGTGTCTGAGTGTATGGGTGTGAGTGTGTGTCTGAGTGTATGGGTGTGAGTGTGTGTCTGAGTGTGGTGGGTGTGAGTGTGTGTCTGAGTGTGGTGGGTGTATGACTGAGTGTGTGGGTGTGAGTGTGTGTCTGAGTGTGTGGGTGTGAGTGTGTGTCTGAGTGTGTGGGTGTAAGTGTGTGTCTGAGTGTGTGGGTGTGAGTGTGTGTCTGAGTGTGTGGGGGTGAGTGTGTGTCTGAGTGCGTGGGTGTGTGTCTGAGTGTATGGGTGTGAGTCTGTGTATGAGTGTGTGAGTGTCTGAGTGTGTGTGTCTGAGTGTGTGCGTGTGAGTGTATGTCTGAGTGTGTGTGTGTGTGTCTGAGTGTGTGGGTGTGAGTGTGTGTCTGAGTGTGTGGGTGTGAGTGTGTGTCTGACTGTGTGGGTGTAAGTGTGGGTGTAAGTGTGTGTGAGTGTGTGTCTGAGTGTATGGGTGTGAGTGTGTGTGTGAGTGTGTGTCTGAGTGTGTGGGTGTGAGTGTGTGTCTGAGTGTATGGGTGTGTGAGTGAGTGTCTGAGTGTGTGGGGGTGAGTGTGTGTCTGAGTGCGTGGGTGTGTGTCATTGTGTATGGGTGTGAGTCTGTGTATGAGTGTGTGCGTGTGAGTGTGTATCTGAGTGTGTGTGTCTGAGTGTGTGCGTGTGAGTGTGTCTGAGTGTGTGTGTGTGAGTGTATAGGTGTGAGTGTGTGTGAGTGTGTGTCTGAGTGTATGGGTGTGAGTGTGTGTCTTAGTGTGTGAGTGTGTGTCTGAGTGTGGGTGTGAGGGTGTGTCTGAGTGTATGGATGTGAGTGTGTGTGTAAATGAGTGTATGGGTGTGAGTGTGTGACTGCGTGTATGGGTGTGAGTGTGTGTGTGAGTGTATGGGTGTGAGTGTGTCTGAGTGTATGGGTGTGAGTGTATGGGTGTGAGTGTGTCTGTGAGTGTATGGGTGTGAGTGTATGGGTGTGAGTGTATGGGTGTGAGTGTGTGTGAGAGTGTATGGGTGTGAGTGTGTGTGTGAGTGTATGGGTGTGAGTGTGTGTGTGAGTGTATGGGTGTGAGTGTGTGTGTGAGTGTATGGGTGTGAGTGTATGGGTGTGAGTGGGTGTGAGTGTGTGTGTGAGTGTGTGTGTGTGAGTGTATGGGTGTGAGTGTGTGTGTGTGAGTGTATGGGTGTGAGTGTATGGGTGTGAGTGTGTGTGTGAGTGTATGGGTGTGAGTGTGTGTGTGAGTGTGTCTGAGTGTATGGGTGTGAGTGTATGGGTGTGAGTGTATGGGTGTGAGTGTATGGGTGTGAGTGTGTGTGAGTGTATGGGTGTGAGTGTATGGGTGTGAGTGTATGGGTGTGAGTGTATGGGTGTGAGTGTATGGGTGTGAGTGTGAGTCTGAGGGGAGCGGTTAGCGCTACGCTGCGCTACAAATCCGGCGGCCCGAGTTCAATTCCCGCTTGTGGCCAACACCAGTGACGATTATCTGAACCGGTCCTGGGTCCCCCCTAGGTCGACTCAGCCTCAAATGAGTACCTGGTGCGGTGTGTAAAGGTCGCCACTAGGGAGACAAAGGTGGACGGGCGTGGTACTGGCCACCCACCCCTCGTGTGCCGTGCTGGCATTCAGCACTTGCCCCAACAGTCTGTGCATGCTATATGGGGGATCTTTGTCTTCGTTTTGTGTGTGTCTGGGTGAGTGAGTGAACCCGGCCATCCAAGTTTCATTCCCGATCACAACCAACATCAGTGGCGGTTATCCGAACCCGTCCTAGGCCTCCTCCAGATTGGCTCAGCCTCAAAGGGGTACATGCTGCGGGGTGTATTAAACATCAGCATTGGGGAGACAAAGGTGGTCGGGATCGGCGCTGGCCACCCAAACCATCGTGCACCGTGCCGGCCTTCATAGAGGCTCGCTAACACCCCCCCCCCCCCGCAACAGTCGGTATATATGGAGCTTCTTTCGCATCGTACGTAGCCAACTGTGCGAATCTGAGATGTGGGCTACACGGGGGATCTTTGTCTTCATGTCCGCTTGTCGTAGACACTGTCCGCTTGACGTGGACACTGTCCGCTTGACGTGGACACTGTCCGCTTGACGTGGACAGTGTCCGCTTGACGTGGACACTGTCCGCTTGACGTGGACACTGTCCGCTTGACGTGGACACTGTCCGCTTGACGTGGACACTGTCCGCTTGACGTGGACAGTGTCCGCTTGACGTTGACAGTGTCCGCTTGACGTGGACAGTGTCCGCTTGACGTGGACACTGTCCGCTTGACGTGGACACTGTCCGCTTGACGTGGACACTGTCCGCTTGACGTGGACAGTGTCCGCTTGACGTGGACAGTGTCCGCTTGACGTGGACACTGTCCGCTTGACGTGGACACTGTCCGCTTGACGTGGACAGTGTCCGCTTGACGTGGACACTGTCCGCTAGACGTGGACACTGTCCGCTAGACGTGGACACTGTCCGCTTGACGTGGACAGTGTCCGCTTGACGTGGACACTGTCCGCTTGACGTGGACACTGTCCGCTAGACGTGGACACTGTCCGCTTGACGTGGACAGTGTCCGCTTGACGTGGACACTGTCCGCTTGACGTGGACACTGTCCGCTTGACGTGGACACTGTCCGCTTGACGTGGACAGTGTCCGCTTGACGTGGACAGTGTCCGCTTGACGTGGACAGTGTCCGCTTGACGTGGACACTGTCCGCTTGACGTGGACACTGTCCGCTTGACGTGGACAGTGTCCGCTTGACGTGGACAGTGTCCGCTTGACGTGGACACTGTCCGCTTGACGTGGACAGTGTTCTTTGACACGTCCTTATTTCGCGCTGCTCGCTCGTGTAGTCGGATCTCCTTTTTTGTAATTTGAAATCCCATCGTCCCAATTCACTTACTGATCCTTTATCTCTCTCCGTTGTATCAGTCTACTCCCTGTGGATGAGGCTGTGCTGCTGTGTGAACATAATCGACTCTCTGATGTTCTCGGTGCCATGGCTCCTCTTATGTCCCGGTAATATCAGCCACGCGGCGCTTTTGGGCCCTTAAACATCAGAATGTCTCGCTGGCGGTTTTTTGCAGCCAAAATAAAAATAAAACCGGGACTCTTCATGCCACCACCAATTAACTACTCAAGACACACTGACGGGTGTCAATGTTTGGCAAATCATTTCACTGATTAAAATAACTGCCGTTCGCTCCTAGATGCGTTCATCTCCAGCTAACTTTTGCTCCGCATTTCCAGCCTCGTTTCCATGGTACAGCTCTCGCTCTGCTCCGTGTCATTCCTTCCACTGAGCTTTCTGCCCTGATCGCGAATTCCCCCCCCCCCCCGCCCCTCCGTGCCGTTGTCCACTGGACCCCTTTCGTACGTGGAAGAAAGCTTTGCCCCATTGGAACCATTTGCATGGGATCTATTCAATAGGTCTCTTAACGAGGTGATTGTTCCTTCCGCCGTCAAGGTGGTCGCTGTCACGCATCTGCTTATTACGCCTGGCCTAGATCCGCGGTGCTTCATTAATTACCGGCATATTTCCAATCTTCCTTTCATTTCCAAGGCCCTTGCGCGTGCTGTGGCAAATCGTCTCTGGCAGCATCTGTCTTTAAATGAATTGCTCGACCGATTTCAATCGGGGTTTAGAGCACAACACGGCACGGAGGCGGCTCTGGTCAGGATGGTAAATGATCTGTTAATCGCTGCAGAGCACGGGACGACGAGTGCTCTGGTTCTTCTAGACCGCAGCTTTCGATACAATCGGCCGTGACATTTTAATTGAACGACTTGAAAATATTATGGGCTGGTAACAGGTTTTGCTCTGGAGTCGTTCCGTCTTACCTGCAAAACCGCAAGCAGTGTGTTTGTATGGGCGGCGTTAAGTCTTCGGTCATGCTCTGTGTCGTCTGGAGTTCCTCAAGTATCGGTGCTTGGTCCCATTCTGTTTAGCATTTAACATGGCCCAATTTGGAGGACTGCTGCAATTTCTCGGGCTGCGCTACCACTGCAGACGACACGGACATCCACCTCCAGCTAGCACCAGATGCTACGTCGGCAATGTCTTTGCTTTCATCGTCTTCAACGGCTGTAAAATCATGGATACAGAACAATTTTCTCCGTCTAAATGGAAATAGGACCGAAGTCCTCTCAGTCGCCTCTCCCCAACAGTTGGAAAAACTGGGAGCGTGAGGTTATTAATCTTGGGGTGATATTTGATGCGTTCCCTTTCCTTCGAAGCTCAAGTTAATAAGGTCGTGAAAATCTCGTTTTTTCCACCTCCCAAACATTGCTTGACTGCACAACACCATTACGCTGGCTGATTCTGAGAGGCCGGTCCATTCACTCGTTCCCTCGCTAATCGATGACTGCAATGCCTCGCTGGTTGCTGCTTCAAACAAGCTCCTTGGTAGACGACAAATTGTTTAGAATGCGGCCGCTAGGGTGCTAACCCGAACCCCATTACGTGGCAATTGTTCTTTGCTTTTCTCATTAAACTGGCTACCGGTCTTGACACGAGTAGAGTTTAAGAGCCTTCGACTAGTTTTTTAAAGCCTTGCATGGGCTGGCACCACCACAATATGAGTTAATTCATCCATTCATCCCCTCAAGGCCGTGAAGATCTGCAGGCTCCGCCCTTCTCTGCGTTTCTCAATCCCGGGGGGTGAGCGACCACTCGCTGCGTCTGCGCCTCGGTTGTGGAATTCCCTCCCGTTGGAAATTCGTTTATCCGATAATGTGGACACATTTAAGTATCTTCTTTAAAAAACACATCTTCTTCAGTCCGTTTAGTCTATGTAGCTCTTGCTTCTCTCTTGGCATTTGCTTATTTGTATGAGGCGCCTTGAGACGTTCGTGGAAGACGCCTTGAGACGTTAGTGGAAGGCGCTTCACAAATAAATGTAAATGATTCTTGTTGTTGTTGTGCACGCGCCTGGCACCGTGATCGCTCACGGTTCGTATCGCGCGCGTCCAGCCACGGAGACATCGCCTCCTCCCCCACTCCTACTCCCCCTCCTCTTCCTCCCCCTCCTCCTGCTCCCTCCTGTATCTCCCTGCCAGATCTCCCTCCTGCATCTCTCTCAATCCTTGTCCCACGTCTCTCCCTCGCCCCACAACCTCTTGTGTGCATGATACGGGCAAATGCCCCCCCCCCCCCCCCGCGTGTAGCCCTGTACAGGCTGTTGGGAGTAAGTGCTGTTAGTGAACGCCGATGAAGGCCGGGACGTCGCGGGACACGGGGCAGGGGTCTGGCAGGGGGGCGAGGGGGCTGCGTGGGAGCAGCGAGGCGGGGGTAGGGAGTTGGTGCGGTTATTAAGGGGTGCACTTGTGTGTGTGAGTGTTTGTGCGTATGTTGGCGTGTCTGTATGTGTGGGTGTTTGTGCGTATGTTGGTGTGTCTGTCTGTGTGGGTGTTTGTGCGTATGTTGGTGTGTCTGTCTGTGTGGGTGTTTGTGCGTATGTTGGTGTGTGTCTGTATGTGTGAGTGTTTGTGCGGATGTTGGTGTGTCTGTCTGTGTGAGTGTTTTTGTATATGTTGGTGTGTCTGTCTGTGTGGGTGTTTGTGCATATGTTGTTGTGTCTGTATGTGTGAGTGTTTGTGCGGATGTTGGTGTGTCTGTATGTGTGAGTGTTTGTGCGGATGTTGGTGTGTCTGTATGTGTGGGTGTTTTTGTATATGTTGGTGTGTCTGTATGTGTGAGTGTTTGTGCGTATGTTGGTGTGTCTGTCTGTGTCGGTGTTTGTGCGTATGTTGGTGTGTCTGTATGTGTGGGTGTTTGTGCGTATGTTGGTGTGTCTGTATGTGTGGGTGTTTGTGCGTATGTTGGTGTGTCTGTCTGTGTGGGCGTTTGTGCGTATGTTGGTGTGTCTGTCTGTGTGGGTGTTTGTGCATATGTTGTTGTGTCTGTATGTGTGAGTGTTTGTGCGTATGTTGGTGTGTCTGTCTGTGTGGGTGTTTGTGCGTATGTTGGTGTGTCTGTCTGTGTGGGTGTTTGTGCATATGTTGGTGTGTCTGTATGTGTGAGTGTTTGTGCGGATGTTGGTGTGTCTGTATGTGTGGGTGTTTTTGTATATGTTGGTGTGTCTGTATGTGTGAGTGTTTGTGCGTATGTTGGTGTGTCTGTCTGTGTCGGTGTTTGTGCGTATGTTGGTGTGTCTGTCTGTGTAGGTGTTTGTGCATATGTTGTTGTGTCTGTATGTGTGAGTGTTTGTGCGTATGTTGGTGTGTCTGTCTGTGTGGGTGTTTGTGCGTATGTTGGTGTGTCTGTCTGTGTGGGTGTTTGTGCATATGTTGGTGTGTCTGTATGTGTGAGTGTTTGTGCGGATGTTGGTGTGTCTGTATGTGTGGGTGTTTTTGTATATGTTGGTGTGTCTGTCTGTGTGGGTGTTTGTGCATATGTTGGTGTGTCTGTATGTGTGGGTGTTTGTGCGTATGTTGGTGTGTCTGTATGTGTGGGTGTTTGTGCGTATGTTGGTGTGTCTGTATGTGTGGGTGTTTGTGCGTATGTTGGTGTGTCTGTCTGGGTGGGTGTTTGTGCGTATGTTGGCGTGTCTCTATGTGTGGGTGTTTGTGCATATGTTGGTGTGTCTGTATGTGTGGGTGTTTGTGCGTATGTTGGTGTGTCTGTATGTGGGGGGGTGTTTGTGCGTATGTTGGTGTGTGTCTGGGTGGGTGTTTGTGTGTCTGGGTGGGTGTTTGTGCGTATATTGGTGTGTCTGTCTGTGTGGGTGTAGCGTTTAACGCGCCGCGCTACGAACCCGGCGACCCGAGTTCCATTCCCGCTCGTGGCCAACACCGGTTACGATTATCTGACCCGGTCCTGGGCCTCCTCTAGGTCGACTGAGCCTCTAATGGGTACCCGGTGCGGTGTGCAAACATCACCACTATGGAGACAAAGGTGGCCGGGCGTCGTGTTCGCCACAAACCCCCTTCTGTGCCGTGCCAGCCTTCATAGGTGTTTGCTCGATAACATAACTTGCCCCAACAGTCTGTTCAAGGCTATACGCGGAATCTTTGTCATTGTGTGGTCCACCAAAAACAACCCCCACCTCTATGAAATGTTGTCATGGCTGAACCCAATCGACTCTTTCCCTTCATGGCATTTTAGCCCCCATTGCGGCTAACTGGGGCTCTGGGCGAGTGTGAGGGGCTGATTGCCCCATTATTTTCATTTAAAATGATCACAAAACTGCATGTTAAATAGGCGTCTATCAACGGTCTCCTGGCCAAACCCCATCTGGCGGATCCGCGAAGCTGAACCGCCACCCTCGGGGTTCCTCCAGAAATGGTAAAAAGCCACTGCGAGTGACCACGTGAAATGTTCAAATGCTCACTGACGAGGAGAGGCTGTCACTTCTCTGTCGGAAGCTGGACCAGAACCGCCTGGATCTCTGGCATTCAGGAGGTCCGGTGGACTGGCTCTTGGTCCAGTCACCATGAGAGATAGACAGTCCTCCACACAGCAGAGAGTGGCTCTTCCTCTGAGACAAAAGGGGGCATGGGAGGTGTGGGAAGCTGTTATCCCCAGGCTACTGTGGGTTCACCTCTCCACCAACGGGAGGCAAGAATTGGTGGTGGTTGTTTACTGAAGATGAACATCGGTGGATGGATGGAGGCAAGGCCGATGAGTCAGATGCCTCCTATGACTTCCTGTCAGAGGTGCTAGCTAAAGTGGCCCCTCAGGATAGAGTCATCCTTTTGGGTGACTTGAATGCCCGAGTGGGACTGGAGTGATTGGAAGGCATGGGCCAGATCAGCTCAACAACAACGGTAGGAGACTGCTAGACTTCTGTGCATCCCATGGGTTGAAATTACCAATACGCTGTTCCGGCATCGGTGCATCCACACAACATCATGAATGCATGCCGGGTACAAGCAAAAACATCTGCTGGATGATATAGTGATGGAACAGCCCATATCCTTGACACCAGCACCTACTGTGGAGCTGATGTGCCCACTGACCATCAGCTTGCCATCTGTAAGATGCGCCTGCCATTCTTCCACTCCTGTGGTGAGTGTCCATCTAGGACCCCATCCAAACCTACAGTGGCCTGGTCTCAGCTAGCTGATGAAGGTTGCAAGTGAGAATTTCATTTTTTCATCGGCTGAATAACGCTGCTGTGTGGAAGTTACCTGTTGTGTCTGTCCACACGAATTGTCCAGTCTTCTTGGCTGCAGTCATGCCCTTTATTCTCTTTGGATGCGAAATGTTGACCCCCCCACTAACGGAACTTCTGCGCCGGTTAAAAACATTCATGCTGGCCTGCCTACGATCCATCCTGGGTTTAACCTGCAGACTGAATCGCAGTGTGAGGACCTCACAAATCCTTGAAAGATCTGGACACAGTCCCATCAGTGAGCTCCTCCGGCAGGCAAGGCTGCGTTGTTGCTGCTGATGTTTATGTTGTTGCTGCTGTAGCTGTTGTTGCTGCTGTTGTTGTTGTTGCTGTGGTGGTGGTAGGGATGTCGGAGGGGCGCGGCAATGACAGTGCGGTGGGGGGGCCGCAGACCCCAGGGCCCCAGGAGGGGTCCCCGAACTCCCCCCACGCCGAGCTGTACGAGGAGTACGAGTACGAGTACAATGTCTCCTTCGAGGGACTCTCCGCTAACAAATGTGAGTACCCCCTCCACCTCCATGGAGAGGAGCACGTGGTACTCCCCCACCCCCCCCCCCAAATTAACGTGGCTCAGCTGGGGGGGGGGGGTCCCGACGCTCACCGTTGGTCTCGACGCGACCTCTTGGGCCACAGTTGTTCTACTCTTGCTGCCGTGATGATGCCGGCAGCAGCAGCAGCAGCAGCCATGAGTTCCAGGAGCTCGACGCCGATGTCGGGGTCTGCTGCTGGCCACGACAAGAGCACTGCGGCCGAGAGAGAGAGAGAGACAGAGAGAGAGAGAGACAGAGAGAAAGAGACAGAGAGAGAGACAGAGAGAGACAGAGACAGAGAGAGACAGAGAGAGAGACAGAGAGAGAGACAGAGAGAGAGACAGAGAGAGAGACTTTTGACTTTTTATAATTTTATTTCACCAGCGCAAATTGCGCTGGAATATTCCGGTTCATTCAGTATACCTGCCTTTATGGCAACAATAATTTTGCAACATCATCCCGCACCACATCGCCACCGCCCCACAGCCAGTGTCTGGTGTGCTTTTGCTTTTCAAAGCATTCAGTGTACCTGCCTTTATGGCAATAAACACTGATCGTCATCACACACCACGTCGCCACCGCTCACAGCCAGTGTCCGGTGTGCTCGTCATCCGGGCTCTCACACCCCTTTGCCTAGCAGAGTAGCTCTTCCGCTCCCACCTCCTCACCCTCCTCCCCGGCTGGCGGCGGCGGTAGTGGTGTCCTCTTCAACGCCTCGGGGGAAAAGGGGGTGATGGGGGGGGATGGTGGCTGTTTTCGGACCTTGTTCATCAAGGCCTTTACCCGGAAGATTTCCTGGCGACTATATCCGAACGTGCTCGGGTCCTGGACCACACGCCGGGCTGTGCTCATAAAGTTCCCCCTGTTGGGGAAACTGTCCTGCACGCGGATGTTTCGTTTCCCATACGACCATTTCAGGAAACCAAGGAGGTATTCGGGGGAGCACTCCATCTCGGGCATCGGAGGCCAGCTCATCGGCCTTTCCGCCTGTCCCTTTGGGGTGCCGCCGCTGACGCCGCCCACCCTGCTCCCTTGCGACGACGGGCTGGGCGAGGCTGGGTCTGGCTGCTCGTCCTCCGGCAGGATCGGCCCCGTTTCGGCCAATAAATCCAACACCCGGTTGGCCTCCCAAGCACTGAAACCGTAAATGTGTGGATCCCAGTGCACGTCCATTACCACATCCGCAAGGGAGCGCTTATCGGGGAAAGCCTTCATCAGCTCCTTCACCGCATTCCCCTTTTTCTTCCTTTCCATCTCCTTCAACCACAAGAGGAGGGCTCTGGGCGTGCACTCCCCCGGCCTAGCCTCATTCCTCCAACCTCCAAGCTTCTGGGGGTACTCCTCCTTGTCCAGATCGTCTTCCGAGTCATCACTATTAGCTACAGCTACAGCTTTCCGGACGGCACGAGCCCACCCTCCGGTGCCCACCGACGTTCCCGGGATGGGGGCCTCCCCAGGCTCGAGCCCAATTTTGGCCTTTTTTTCCTCCTCATTCCCTCTTTCGCTCCTTCGTCGTGCCACCTTGGGGTGGGCGGAGGGTCGCCCTTCACCGGCACGAAACCCCCCGGCACGCCGTTATCATCGGTGTCGGGCCACCCCCCGATGTCGGTGAGGGTAACGCCACCTCCCACGTCGGCGCAGGCCTCCTCTTCCATCCCCGCCGCCGCATCTGGGGCCGGGCCCGCGCTGGGCACAGTCCCGCTCGCAGGCAGCCCACTCCCCCCCGGGTCCATTCCCATCTCCTCCCCCTCCCCCGAGACAGGCGAAGGGGTGCTTCCCGGAGCTTCGACGCCACCCGGCGCAGCCACGGCGCCGGTGGCGGTCGTCAGTCGTTCCTCTCCCTGCATTGGAGGGGGGTGAGGTCGGGCCCGGAGGTCGCGCTCCCGGCTCGGTCGTCTCCTCCCGGGGCGCTTCGCCCACGCCCCCCCCCCCCCCCCCCCCCCCGCAGGGCGGTCAGCTGGCTGGGTACCGTCGCCAGCTGTTTGGCTGTTACCATGGGCTGGGCGCTCCCGCGCCTGCCCATCTTCCTCCTCTTCCGTGCCCCTCCGACGACGGTGAACGCTCCACCGTCATCGTCAGCGGGTTCCTCCTCCGGTGCCGGCTCTCCGCGCTCCGGCACGGAACCGGCACCATCTTGCCGCGGCTGTTGCTGCTGCCGGTGTTGATGCGGCGGCTGCTGCTGCACATCCTGCTGCGGCGGCGGGGGGTGCTCCCTCACCCGCTGCTGCTGCTGCTGCGGCTGTTGCTGCTGCTGGTTCAGCAGCTGCTGCTGCTGCCGCTCACGATGCTCCCGCTGCTGCCGCCGTTGCGGCTGCAGCGTCGGCGTCGTCTCTGTCACGGCTCCACCCGACCCCACCTTGGTGGAGCAGTTCTTTCTCACGTGCCCCACGCCGCCACATCCGTAGCAGCGCGGTGCGGTCAGAGCCAGGTACACCGTGTGGACGCGGCCACCAGTGGTGCGCTTGATGGCCACGTCCAACACGGTGCGTCCACCTTTCAGGATGAGGAGCACCTGCCGTTGCCCAGACAAAATGTGTCGCATGGCAGGGTTCCGCGTCCTTATAGGCAGCAGGCTGATGTTTGAGGCCACCGTGCCGAAGCGTTGCAGCTCTCCGATCAGCTCTGCGTCAATCATATATGGTGGAGCGCCCGTGATGGTAATCCTCGCCGTCGGTGCTGTGAGCGGGGTGCACTGCACCAGCTGCCCCCCCTCACCTCCGACTGCGAGTCCTTTCTCCACCACCCGTGCCGCCGCCTCCACCGTGGCTACGTACACGTCATAGCCACGGTTTTCCCGCTGCACCACCCGGACAGCAGGCAGCCGGGTGTGCATTGCCACTGCTGTGGCGACTTCCTCAGCTGTTGTCCCCGGCGATGGGAAACAGCGGAAGCCGTGATCGTCGGTGAGAGCCTCCATGCTGCTGGGCTGAACCACATCGCCCGCATGGCAGCATCAGCAGCAACAAAAATATTCGCCAAAAAAATAAAATAAAATAACCTAAACTAACAAAATAAAAACCAAAATAACAAAATAATAAACCACCACACAAACACACAACACACAACAAACCCCAACCGCCAGACAGACAGCCAAACACACACACGTGCACAGACCACCACACAAACAAACACACGCACCACCAAACCCACAAGCAGACAACGAAAAACCGAACAAATAAAACAAACACGCGAACAAAACGACAAACAAACGAACAAACACGCGCACAAGCAGACACACAAACACACAAACACACGACCAGACACTCACCAAACGAACAACCAGGCCAAACACACGCGGTGGTAGGCCAGGTAAAAACCACCAGGCAAACACACGAACGACCAACCAAGCAGACAAACAAACAAAACACACACACAGACAAACGCACAACACAGACAACCCACAAACGACAGTAGTAATAAAAAACTAACTACAGCAGGCCGATACACGGGGAGAAACGCAGAAATAACCTAGCGTTTCTCCCTAGGAAAACTCTCTTTAGGCCGGGCTCAGGCTTTCACCTGAGCCCAGGCCTCCATTCACACCCACGTTGGAGCGGGAGCAACAGGTGTGTGCGGCCGCACCCAACGAGAGACACAGAGAGAGAGAGAGAGAGACAGAGAGAGAGACAGAGACAGAGAGCCGCAGTGATTGGAGCGCGCCGGCCCCATTGTAACCCAACAGTAGTGGTCCCAGGCTGCCAGACTTCTGTGTGACCCGCCGGCCGCCCATGATGACCAGTACGCCGGGTCCAAGCGAGAACATCGGCAGAGTGACCGATTCACCGAATGCCGGCCCATGTCCTCGACGGCGGAGCTGATCTGCCCGCTGACCATCGTCTGTGTGACGCGCCCGCCATTCCTCCACTGCGGCGGTGCGACTTGTGTGTAGGGGACCCGAGCGGGCGTAAGTGAGTGTACGGGGTCAGGAGGCGGTCACACTAACAGTGACAACCGCCCGAGTGAATTGACGGCTCAGAACTCGGGGTCGGAGGTCACTAGCACAGTAGAGACGGGGACGGGACCCCAATCAGTGTGCGGGGAGGGGGGGGCTCGACCCACGACCCTCGCACGATCCCCAGAGGGTCCCAGCCCCCCCCCAACCTGTCACCCCCCGCCCCTTCCACACACCCCCCCCCCCCCCCCCGTAAATTAAAATGTCTGTGAGTGCGGAGGTGTGAATCGGCGGCACAAGAGGGGAGAGAGAGAGGGGGGGAGAGTGTAGAGCGGGGGGAGGGTGGAGAGTGGGGGCGCTTGGAGAGACTAGAGCGTGTAGAGAGGATGGAGAGAGGGGGGAGTCGAGAGAGGGTGGAGAGCGGCGTAAAAGTCTGAGAGGGATGAGAAGGGAGTAAGAGGCGATTGAAATGGAGTACACAGGTGGGGGAGTGTGACCCCATGACCTCTCGTGCCCCCCCCCCCCCCCTGCCCAAGACTCCATCGTGATTGGCTTCTGGATCGGCCTGGCCGCGTTCATCGTCTTCCTCTTCACCGCGCTGGCGCTCATGGTCAACATGACCAACAGGAGGTGACTCCCCCCCCCCCCCCGTGACCCCGCGTGACCCCTCACGAGTTCCCAAGATTACTCACGATTTCCGATGACCCCGTGACCTCCCGTGACTTCCTGTTTCCCCTCCTAGAGTACCAGTTCGACCCCGTTCGAACCCTGACGCCTGCTGCTGTATATTTGGAGTTTGCGTGTCTCTCTTTCATCATCATCACAGTGGCTAGGAGATGTTAACTTCCTCGCCTGGTATACAGGTCGTGGGTTCGATCCCGACCCTGACGCCTGCTGCTGCTGTATATTTGGAGTCTGCGTGTATCTCTCTCATCATCATCACGGTGGCTAGGAGATGTTAACTACCTCGCCTGGTATGCAGGATGTCGTGGATTCGATCCCGACCCTGACGCCTGCTGCTGTATATTTGGAGGTTGCGGTCTCTCTCTCTCTCTCATCATCACGGTGGCTAGGAGATGTTAACTACCTCGCGTGGTCTACAGGAGGTCGTGGGTTCGATCCCGACCCTGACGCCTGCTGCTGTATATTTGGAGTTTGAGTGTCTCTCTCCCCGTGGTCGCGTGGATTTTTCTCCGAGTCCTCCGTTTTTTCCCCTCCACGTTTAGAATCAACTTCACGCGTTTAGAGATTATTCGCCTACTGCTAATACATTCCCTTATGATGGTGATAATCCACTTTGGTTGAGCTATAACGTTTGATGGCCAGGTCGCTTCTGAATGTGAGCTGTATAGCTCAGTAGGCCTTACCTGGGAAAATAAAAAATGCTGCAGTTCTGGTTATAAGAAAAAGAAGACCCACCCAATAAAATATAGCGCCAGCTCCGTGTGTAAAGGCAATAGTATCCTTAACAGACTGTAGGATCACGCGCGCAGTCGTTAAACGTGAAAGTGACGGCTGCTGCGGAAACATGAAACCTTGGTGACTGTTTTGAGAAACAAGCCAAGCAAAGAAAAACGGCACGGCATTAGACACGAATAATGGCTGACGTCTCTATTCCTGGCCGCGTCTCTCCACTCTCACCCTGCCCCTCTCTCTCCTTCTGCCCCTGTCTCTCCCCCTGCTCCTGTCTCTCCCCCTGCCCCTGTCTTTCCCCCTGCCCCTGTCTCTCATCCTGCCCCTGTCTCTCACCCTGCCCCTGTCTCTCACCCTGCCCCTGTCTTTCCCCCTGCCCCCGTCTCTCACCCTGCCCCTGTCTCTCACCCTGCCCCTGTCTCTCCCCCTGCCCCTGTCTCTCACCCTGCCCCTGTCTCTCCCCCTGCCCCTGTCTCTCACCCTGCCCCTGTCTCTCCCCCTGCCCCTGTCTCTCCCCCTGCCCCTGTCTCTCACCCTGCCCCTGTCTCTCCCCCTGCCCCTGTCTCTCCCCCTGCCCCTGTCTCTCCCACCTGCCCCTGTCTATCCCCCTGCCCCTGTCTCTCCCCCTGCCCCTGTCTCTCCCCCTGCCACTGTCTCTCCCCCTGCCCCTGTCTCTCCCCCTGCCCCTGTCTCTAACCCTGCCCCCGTCTCTCACACTGCCCCTGTCTCTCACCCTGCCCCTGTCTCTCCCCCTGCCCCTGTCTCTCCCCCTGCCCCTGTCTCTCCCCCTGCCACTGTCTCTCCCCCTGCCCCTGTCTCTCCCCCTGCCCCTGTCTCTAACCCTGCCCCTGTCGCTCCCCCTGCCCCTGTCTCTAACCCTGCCCCTGTCTCTCACCCTGCCCCTGTCTCTCCCCCTGCCCCTGTCTCTAACCCTGCCCCTGTCTCTCCCCCTGCCCCTGTCTCTACCCCTGCCACTGTCTCTCCCCCTGCCCCTGTCTCTCCCCCTGCCCCTGTCTCTCCCCCTGCCCCTGTCTCTCCCTCTGCCCCTGTCTCTAACCCTGCCACTGTCTCTCCCCCTGCCCCTGTCTCTCCTCCTGCCCCTGTCTCTCCTTCCCTGCCCCTGTCTCTCCCCCTGCCCCTGTCTCTCACCCTGCGCCTGTCTCTCCCCCTGCCCATGTCTCTCCCCCTGCCCCTGTCTCTCCCCCTGCCCCTGTCTCTCCTTCCCCTGCCTCTGTCTCTCCCCCTGCCCCTGTCTCTCACCCTGCCCCTGTCTCTCCCCCTGCCCCTGTCTCTCCTTCCCCTGCCCCTGTCTCTCCCCCTGCCCCTGTCTCTCACCCTGCCCCTGTCTCTCCCTCTGCCCCCGTCTCTCCCCCTGCCCCTGTCTCTCACCCTGCCCCTGTCTCTCACCCTGCCCCTGTCTCTCACCCTGCCCCTGTCTCTCATCCTGCCCCTGTCTCTCACCCTGCCCCTGTCTCTCCCCCTGCCCCTGTCTCTCCCCCTGCCCCTGTCTCACCCCCCCCCCCCCCCAGCGCGCTGCGAGGTGCGGGGTGCGAGCTGAGCCACGAGCGGCGGCGCTGGCACCGCGGCAGCAGCAGCGGCGGCGGCGCCTCCCCCGGGGGTGCCGCCCGACTGGTGCTGGACCAGGGCGGCCCGGACTGCGAGGCCGGGCTCCAGGGCCCCGGCGAAGGGGACCCCGGCCAAGGGGACCCCGGCCAAGGGGACCTTCCTGAGCCGCGGTCGCCCCCCGCCGCCCCCCCTCGCGCTCCCCCGCGTCGTCCCGGGGGTTCCGGCCCCCCCCCATCGCGGACCCCGGGTGGGCCGGGATGGCCTGGGCCTCGAGCCGGGACCCCGAGGTGTACTCAGAGTGCAGGATCCCCCTCGTGGGGGGCCTGCCAGGTAACGGGGGGTGCGGCGGGGGGCACAGGGGGTGAGAGGGGGTCACTTTGGCCGTAACAGAGATCATTTTTTTCCGGAAATGTATTTAAAGTGACATTTTGTCCGTGAGTGAAGTAATTTAGATTTCTTCAGTATCGTGGCTGTCTCTGCTCTGATCTCTGTCTGTCTCTGCTCTGATCTCTGTCTGTCTGTCTCTGCTCTGATCTCTGTCTGTCTGTCTCTGCTCTGATATTTGTCTGTCTGTCTCTGCTCTGATCTCTGTCTGTCTGTCTCTGCTCTGATCTCTGTCTGTCTGTCTCTGCTCTGATCTCTGTCTGTCTGTCTCTGCTCTGATCTCTGTCTGTCTGTCTCTGCTCTGATCTCTGTCTGTCTCTGCTCTGGTCTCTGTCTGTCTGTCTGTCTCTGCTCTGATCTCTGTCTGTCTGTCTCTGCTCTGGTCTCTGTCTCTCTGTCTCTGCTCTGATCTCTGTCTGTCTCTGCTCTGATCTCTGTCTGTCTCTACTCTGATCTCTGTCTGTCTGTCTCTGCTCTGGTTTCTGTCTGTCTGTCTCTGCTCTGATCTCTGTCTGTCTGTCTCTGCTCTGATCTCTGTCTGTCTGTCTCTGCTCTGATCTCTGTCTGTCTCTGCTCTGGTCTCTGTCTGCCTGTCTCTGCTCTGATCTCTGTCTGTCTGTCTGTCTCTGCTCTGATCTCTGTCTGTCTGTCTCTGCTCTGGTCTCTGTCTGTCTGTCTGTCTCTGCTCTGATCTCTGTCTGTCTGTCTCTGCTCTGGTCTCTGTCTCTCTGTCTCTGCTCTGATCTCTGTCTGTCTCTACTCTGATCTCTGTCTGTCTGTCTCTGCTCTGATCTCTATCTGTCTGTCTCTGCTCTGATCTCTGTCTCTCTGTCTCTGCTCTGATCTCTGTCTGTCTCTACTCTGATCTCTGTCTGTCTGTCTCTGATCTGATCTCTATCTGGTTGTCTCTGCTCTGATCTCTGTCTGTCTCTGTTCTGATCTCTATCTGTCTGTCTCTGTTCTGATCTCTATCTGGTTGTCTCTACTCTGATCTCTGTCTGTCTGTCTCTGCTCTGATCTCTGTCTGTCTCTGTTCTGATCTCTATCTGGTTGTCTCTGTTCTGATCTCTCTCTGGTTGTCTCTACTCTGATCTCTGTCTGTCTGTCTCTACTCTGATCTCTGTCTGTCTGTCTCTGCTCTGATCTCTGTCTGTCTGTCTCTGCTCTGATCTCTATCTGTCTGTCTCTGCTCTGATCTCTGTCTGTCTGTCTCTGCTCTGATCTCTGTCTGTCTGTCTCTACTCTGATCTCTGTCTGTCTGTCTCTGTTCTGATCTCTATCTGTCTGTCTCTGCTCTGATCTCTGTCTGTCTGTCTCTGCTCTGATCTCTATCTGTCTGTCTCTGCTCTGATCTGTCTGTCTGCTCTGCTCTGATCTCTGTCTGTCTGTCTCTGCTCTGATCTCTGTCTGTCTCTGCTCTGATCTCTATCTGTCTGTCTCTGCTCTGATCTCTGTCTGTCTGTCTCTGCTCTGGTCTCTGTCTGTTGTCTCTGCTCTGATCTCTGTCTGTCTGTCTCTGCTCTGATCTCTGTCTGTCTCTGCTCTGATCTCTGTCTGTCTGTCTCTGATCTCTGTCTCTCTGTCTCTGCTCTGATCTCTGTCTGTCTCTACTCTGATCTCTGTCTGTCTGTCTCTACTCTGATCTCTGTCTGTCTGTCTCTGCTCTGATCTCTATCTGTCTGTCTCTGCTCTGATCTCTGTCTGTCTGTCTTTGCTCTGATCTCTGTCTGTCTGTCTCTGCTCTGATCTCTGTCTGTCTGTCTCTGCTCTGATCTCTATCTGTCTGTCTCTGCTCTGATCTCTGTCTGTCTCTGCTCTGATCTCTATCTGTCTGTCTCTGCTCTGATCTCTGTCTGTCTGTCTTTGCTCTGATCTCTGTCTGTCTGTCTCTGCTCTGATCTCTGTCTGTCTCTGCTCTGATCTCTATCTGTCTGTCTCTGCTCTGATCTCTGACTGTCTCTGCTCTGATCTCTATTTGTCTGTCTCTGCTCTGATCTCTGTCTGTCTCTGTTCTGATCTCTATCTGTCTGTCTCTACTCTGATCTCTGTCTGTCTGTCTCTACTCTGATCTCTGACTGTCTCTGCTCTGATCTCTGTTTGTCTGTCTCTGCTCTGGTCTCTATCTGTCTGTCTCTGCTCTGATCTCTGTCTGTCTGTCTCTGCTCTGATCTCTGTCTGTCTTTGCTCTGATCTCTGTCTGTCTGGCTCTGCTCTGATCTCTGTCTGTCCTGTCTCTACTCTGATCTCTGTCTGTCTGTCTCTGCTCTGGTCTCTGTCTGTCTGTCTCTGCTCTGATCTCTGTCTGTCTGTCTCTGCTCTGATCTCTGTCTGTCTGTCTCTGCTCTGATCTCTGTCTGTCTGTCTCTGCTCTGATCTCTGTCTGTCTGGCTCTGCTCTGATCTCTGTCTGTCTGTCTCTACTCTGATCTCTGTCTGTCTGTCTCTGCTCTGATCTCTGTCTGTCTGTCTCTGCTCTGATCTCTGTCTGTCTGTCGCTGATCTGGTCTCTGTCTGTCTCTGCTCTGATCTCTATCTGTCTGTCTCTGCTCTGATCTCTGTCTCTCTGTCTCTGCTCTGATCTCTGTCTGTCTCTACTTTGATCTCTGTCTGTCTATTTCTGCTCTAATCTCTGTCTGTCTCTGCTCTGATCTCTGTCTGTCTGTCTCTGCTCTGGTCT
Source organism: Lethenteron reissneri (assembly GCF_015708825.2). Lineage (NCBI taxonomy): Eukaryota > Metazoa > Chordata > Hyperoartia > Petromyzontiformes > Petromyzontidae > Lethenteron > Lethenteron reissneri. The sequence continues at coordinate 1,151,802 of NC_083834.1, forward strand.
CTGTCTGTCTGTCTCTGATCTGATCTCTATCTGGTTGTCTCTACTCTGATCTCTGTCTGTCTGTCTCTGCTCTGATCTCTGTCTGTCTGTCTCTACTATGATCTCTGTCTGTCTGTCTCTGCTCTGATCTCTGTCTGTCTCTGTTCTGATCTCTATCTGGTTGTCTCTACTCTGATCTCTGTCTGTCTGTCTCTACTCTGATCTCTGTCTGTCTGTCTCTGCTCTGATCTCTATCTGTCTGTCTCTGCTCTGATCTCTGTCTGTCTGTCTCTGCTCTGATCTCTGTCTGTCTGTCTCTGCTCTGATCTCTGTCTGTCTCTGCTCTGATCTCTATCTGTCTGTCTCTGCTCTGATCTCTGTCTGTCTATCTCTGCTCTGATATCTGACTGTCTCTACCCTGATCTCTGTCTTTCTCTGTTCTGATCTCTATCTGTCTGTCTCTACTCTGATCTCTGTCTGTCTGTCTCTACTCTGGTCTCTGTCTGTCTCTGCTCTGATCTCTGTCTGTCTGTCTCTGTTCTGATCTCTGAATGTCTCTGCTCTGGTCTCTGTCTGTTGTCTCTGCTCTGATCTCTGTTTGTCTGTCTCTGCTCTGATCTCTGTCTGTCTCTGCTCTGTTCTCTCTCTGTCTGTCTCTGATCTCTGTCTCTCTGTCTCTGCTCTGATCTCTGTCTGTCTCTACTCTGATCTCTGTCTGTCTGTCTCTACTCTGTTCTCTTTCTGTCTGTCTCTGCTCTGATCTCTATCTGTCTGTCTCTGCTCTGATCTCTGTCTGTCTGTCTTTGCTCTGATCTCTGTCTGTCTGTCTCTGCTCTGATCTCTGTCTGTCTGTCTCTGCTCTGATCTCTATCTGTCTGTCTCTGCTCTGATCTCTGTCTGTCTCTGCTCTGATCTCTATCTGTCTGTCTCTGCTCTGATCTCTGTCTGTCTGTCTTTGCTCTGATCTCTGTCTGTCTGTCTCTGCTCTGATCTCTGTCTGTCTGTCTGTCTCTGCTCTGATCTCTATCTGTCTGTCTCTGCTCTGATCTCTGACTGTCTCTGCTCTGATCTCTATTTGTCTGTCTCTGCTCTGATCTCTGTCTGTCTCTGTTCTGATCTCTATCTGTCTGTCTCTACTCTGATCTCTGTCTGTCTGTCTCTACTCTGATCTCTGACTGTCTCTGCTCTGATCTCTGTTTGTCTGTCTCTGCTCTGGTCTCTATCTGTCTGTCTCTGCTCTGACTTCTCTCTGCGTCTTTGCTGTCTGGTTGTTGTCAGCGATTGCTGTGGTCATTGTGGCAGGCCCCGGCCTCCCTCTCGCCAATGAGAATCTCCTCTGGCGCTCTCTCGGGCCCTCGCCTCGCTACACAAAATCTCAACGTGAAGCGTGAATCTCGCCAAGCAGATGCTGACCCCCCACTCTCTGTGCTTCTGCCGTTCGCAGCGCCGCTCCCCGCGCCGTCGCTCCCCGTCGCCTCTCCCGACGGAGCCCCCCACGGCGAGGGGCGACCCCATCCACCGGTCTCCCCCCTGGCGCTGTCCCCTCCGCCGGTCCCCCTCCCGGGACGACTCCAGCTCGACCCCGACCCCTAGCGTGACGACTCCACCTCGACCCCAACGCCGTGCGTGGAGACCGTGCCGTGCTAGGGTCTCAGCAAACCACTCACCCACCCGCTCACCAACCCACTTACCCACCCGCTCACCAACCCACCCACCCACTTCTCCCTCACTCACTCACCCTCTCTCTCTCTCTCTCAGAGTTGACTGCTACGGTTGTCATGGCGCTGCAGGGCGCTCGTCGTGCCACGCTGGGAGGCGCCACCACCACCACCGCTGCCACCACCGCTGCCACCACCACCACCACCACTGCCACCACCGCCGCCACCACAACCGCCACCACAACCGCCACCACCGCTGCCACCACCGCAACCACAACCGCCGCCACCGCCGCCACCACCGCCGCCACCACAACCGCCACCACCGCCGCCGCCGCTGCGTGGTTCTTAGCCCTTCGAATAATTTTAATAAATGTTTGACCATGACGCCGGCGCACCAAATGGCCGTGGTACCCGTGTCGTGGTCACTGCGTGCACGCGAGACGGCAGCGTTTACCAGGGGCGGCCTGCCGAGCACCAACCGCGAGACCGCCGCGGCGAGCGGCCTACAGCGGGATCGCGTTACCCGGTGTGTAGGCCTCGGCAAGGTAAGGTCAAAGTTAAGAGGTAAAAACGACGAGCCTACCTTGACCCCACCTTTTACCCTTACCCCATGCAAATTACCCGATTACAGGGTAATTACTGGGGTACTACTACACATGAACAAGGTTTATAACGGTAAATGCTGTGAGGTTGATCGCATTCTTCATATAGAATACTCTCGATTCCAATTTTACACGCTTGTTCTTGTCGTTGTTGTCATTGTTGTCGTTGTTGTCGTCGTCGTTGTCGTATCCTCAAATCTTATAACTCAATTTTAACCCACTTCCTAATGTGGTATCGACTGCAAACTTGGTATACTTACGTCATACTGATGACAATACTATATTCTATAAAAAAAAGATATATTTTTAAACATTCTTTTTTATATGTTATGTTTCGGCTTGGGTCTAATTGTCCACGCTCAACTGACGTTGGCTGTATTTGGCCACGGTCCCTTACATGATGGCAAACTTCGGGGCCACTTCCTGGAGTTTTGGAGTTCTGCCATTACTAGTACATTTCATAAAAGCGTGTTTAAAAAACAGTTTTTACTTATTAAATGGAGGCCACGGACTGCGCCACGGAGCTTCTAGCGGTAAACAAGGCACCGTATTTACCGGGTAATACTTTGCGCTACCTTTACCCTACCGGGTAATTCTTCCTTCTTCTTCTTTAGTGCTGCCTAACGGCGTGTGCGACTTCACGATGATATTGGTCCCGGTCTAGCACGGCGTGTAGAGTTTGTGCTGTTGTTAATTGTAGCCATGTTTTGATGTTACTGAGCCATGTCGTTTTTGGCCGTCCTGGTCGTTTTTTCCCTTCGATTTTTCCTTCCAGGATTTGCTTTAATAGCTGGTATTTGTGGTCGTTTCGGGCAATGTGGCCTAGGTAGTAACACTTCCTGCTAATGATGGTCTTCAGCAGTTGCCTGTCAGTGCCCATATCTTGCAGAACTTGTGTATTGGTGGTTTTGGCTGTCCATGGGATTTTCAGCATTCTTCGATACAGCCACATCTCGAAAGCTTCGAGCCTTTTTGTTGCTGTTGTTGTCAATGTCCACGTCTCTACTCCGTACAGCAAAATTGACCAGATGTAGCATTTCAGTGTGCGCAGTTTCAGTGATGTACTCAAGTTGCGGTCTGCAAGGAGTGTTTTCCATTTAATAAATGCTTGCCTTGCTTGTTCAATTCTGCTCTTGATTTCGACTTCATGGTTCAACTGATCGTCAATGATTACACCAAGGTATTTAAATCGGTGTACTTGTTCCAATTTTTCGCTGCCAAGCTTGATTGTTATTTTGCTTGTAGTTCGGCTGACCTTCATAACCTTTGTTTTCTTTTATTAATTCGTAAGCCCCATATTTGACTCTCTGTGGCAACCTCGTCCAAGATTTGTTGTAGGTCTTGTTCCGAATCGGCCAGCAGTGCAGTGTCGTCGGCATACCTGATGTTGTTGATGTATTGTCCATTGACTTTAATACCAATGTTTTTATCTGCTAGTGTTCGATCAAAAATCTGCTCCGAGTAGATGTTGAAAAGACTGGGTGAAAGTGGGCAGCCTTGTCGTACACCTTTTTGTATTGGTGTTGGGTCTGTCAATTCGTTGTCATATCGGAGTTGGGCTGTTTGCTTCCAATAAAGAGCAATGATGAAGTTGATGTCGTTTTTATCTAGTCCCAGTTGTTTTAATAGAGCTGCTAGTCGGTCGTGGTCGACTGAGTCAAAGGCTTTCTCGTAATCTATGAAGCAGATGTACACTTCTTTCTGATGTTCGTAGCATCGCTGTAGTAGTATCTGTAGACAGAAGATTGCTTCTCTTGTGCCTAGTCCTTTGCAGAAGCCAAACTGTGTGTTCTTCAATGCATTTTCGCATGTGGAGCGTATGCGCTGTTGGATCACCTTCAGGAAGACTTTCAGCACGTGGCTCATCAAGCTTATCAGTCTGTAGTCTTCGCATTTCCGGCTTGTTGCTTTCTTTGGTATGGCCACAAAGATGGATTGTAGCCAGTCGGATGGAATTTTATTGCCAATGTATATTTGATTGTACCAATTAGTCAGTTGTCGTATGTTGTTACTGTCTAATAGTTTGAGCAATTCTACATGGATTGTGTCGGGCCCGCACGCTTTGCCTGACTTAGCTGTTTTGATTGCATGTTCTACTTCTGATGTTAAAATGTGTAGAGCGTCTTTCGACATCTGTTGGTCTTTTTCTGCAGGTGTTCTCGTGGCGCCATAGAGCTTGTGTATATAGTTTGTCCAGGTGTCCATTTTTTCTTGTTTATTTAGGATTGGTTGGTTGTTGTCCGCATACAAGGTAGCTGTTGGGGCTGGTCTGTAGATGTTACCAGCTTCTTTGAGCTTATTGTGCAGAGTAAAATTGTCATGTTTTTTAATTAGTTCTTCCATCTCGGCGCATTGTTCTTCCATCCACTTTTCTTTTGCCTGTCGGATTGCTTCTCTGATCTTCTGTTGCATTTGTTTGTACTTCTCCAAGTTGTTGTTTTTGTATATTCTTCGTTGGCTCATTAGATCGAGAATACAATATGTCATCCATCGTTGTTTCTTTTTCGGTGGCTGATGTCCCAGCATGACTTCTGTTGTTTCTGTGATGCATTGTTTGAACGAGCGCCAGTACTCCTGAACATCTGCTGTTTCTGTTGTTATTGAGCGGATGCTATCGTTGAGATGTTGCTGTACTTGTCTTTTATCGGCGCTGTTCTTCAGTTTCTCCAGGTCTGCTCGTCTCGTCTTTGTACATTGTATTGATCGCAATTTGAGTCTTATTGTAGCTGTTACTGGGTTATGATCTGACGATATATCGGCTCCAGGGTAGGTTTTTGCTGTAATCACACTGGACTTAAACCTGATGTTAATTAGGATATAATCGATTTGGTTCCTGACGATGTTGTTGTCGGAGTCTTGCGGCGAGGTCCACGTGTACAGTCGTCGAGGTGGTAATTGGAACCACGTGTTAGCAATACTGAAACGTTCTTCTTGGCAGAATTGAACCAGTCTGTCGCCTCGTTCATTCCTTGTTCCTAGTCCGTGTTCTCCGACAATGTTCTGCATTCGACCGTGACCAACCTTGGCATTGAAATCGCCGAGGATTATAGTGATGTCTTGCTTCTTCAGCGGCTTCAGCGTGTTGGTTAGTTGCTCATAGAACGATTCGATTTCATGATCTTGTTTATCTGCTGTTGGGGCATAAACCTGTAGAATGTTCACGTTGACTTTGTTGCCTGCTAATTGTAGGAGTGCTATTCGTTCTGATACTGGGGTCAAGTTGTTGACTTTATTCGCTAATTTCTTGTGTACTATAAAGGCGACACCGTATGTTTGTTTGGTGTTTTCTTCTCCTCCGGAGCAGAAGATGTGGTGTTCGCTCGATATAAACTATTTTGTTCCAGGCCATTTAGTTTCGCTTAGACCGATTATGTTGATTTTAAGTCGATCCATTTCTTGTATGACATTGGCTAGTTTTCCTGCTTGAAGTAAACTTCTAACGTTCCAAGTTGCTACTTTGAAAGGGTTCTTTGACACAAGCTCGGAGATTCTTAGCACCCCTGTCCTATTTAAAGGACGCCGATACTCAGGGCCTTTGTTGATTTTGCTTGTCATCATTGAAGTTTTCAAGGGAGAAATAATCCAAGTAGTTTCCCGTTGCTTTCTTGGATCACCATTTATTTGAAAAGGTCATGTGGGGACCTTTCGAAACGGGTTTTGTCTGACGTCTCCACTGAAGTCTTCCCGCCTTGGGTGACCCTTCTGAGAGCACTAGGCTCTCGACGGTATAGCGATCAGCTTCTCAGACGTACACAAACTCTCTCGCCGCGCTAAGGCACCGTTTCTTCCGAGCTACCTTTACCCTGTACCCTTCACCTTACCCCTTGGCATGTCAACACCTTTACCCTTTTACCCGGTAAAAAGGGTAAATTACCTTACCTTGCCGAGGCCTACCGGTGTTTATCGTTTAGCTACGGATACTGGGGGCTGGGGGGGGGGGCTGTATAGAACGTGTCGTGTGTTTGTGTTGTTAGATGAAGGCTGCCCGGAGTCTATGGTTTTGTGGGTCAGGCCACGACGGGGTTAATGACCTGGGGGAGTTTGTGTTGTGAGTCCCCTCCACCACCCCACCCGATTCAGCGGATCGAATTAAAGTCGCGTGGCGTGCGAGCGTCTTAACACGTTGCGGCGAATACTCAGCCGGTGAGCGAGAGAGTGATTGTCACACTTGCTCACCCACTCGCACCCACACTCACCCGGTGAGCCAGAGAGCGATTGTCACACTCGCTCACCCACTCACACCCACGCTCACCCGGTGAGCGAGAGAGCGATTCTCACACCCGCTCACCCACTCACACCCACACTCACCCGGTGAGCGAGAGAGCGATTCTCACACCCGCTCACCCACTCACACCCACACTCACCCGGTGAGCCAGAGAGCGATTGTCACACTCCCTCACCCACTCACACCCACACTCACCCGGTGAGCCAGAGAGCGATTGTCACACTCGCTCACCCACTCACACCCACGCTCACCTGGTGAGCCAGAGAGCGATTGTCATACTCGCTCACCCACTCACACCCACTCACCCGGTGAGCCAGAGAGCAATTATCACACCCGCTCACCCACTCACACCCACGCTAACCCGGTGAGTGAGAGAGCGATTCTCACACTCGCTCACCCACTCACACCCACACTCACCCGGTGAGCCAGAGAGCGATTCTCACAGCGAGATTCCGCAGCGATTGGAGACCTCGACGTTGGATGCGAACTGCCTCGGGCAACTTTCCAGGATGCGGCGCATTCGCCACTTGTTGTAGATGTTCGCGGTTTGAACTCATCGGCTGCCTTGGTTAATCCAGGTGGTTTAGACGGGGGGAGGAAGTGTGGGGCTGTGGGGTGCAAGCTGCCCGGGGAGTGCATGATAGTTACTCTGGAGCGGCGGTAAATTTTTCTCGCTGTCGTTTACGTTCGTCTGGATAACAGGGGTAGAATGTACGGATACGAGGATAGGTGTATGCCCCCCCCCCCCCGCTTAACACCCCAGCCCCCCATGCCTGGGAAGCGATTCACTTCGGGTTGCCACCTGTTCCGGGTTTGACCCGGTTTCGGTCCGGGAATTGGCGTCATCTGCGTTCCGGGTGGCAGCAGCAGGAATTGGTTTGTGCCGGTGTCTCTGCACGGCACCTCACGGCAGGATAGACCACCAGGTTTGACGATCATCGACACTGGGGCTGCTCAAAGTACACCAAAACCTTGACCATCGCGGGGGGGGGGGGGGTCAGGTTTCTTGAAAAATATCCCCGCAATCGACAAATCCGCGATGGGGCAAGGGTTTGGCGTACATAGCAACGACGAGACGTCCGCATCGTGCGAGAACAATAGCAGTGCGGGCTGGATAGACGACGACAAAGCGACCACAATGCACGGACCCTCTTCAGAGGAACCGGTGATGGTTTGTGCGCAGCCAAACGCACGTTTTGTGTTGTGTGTGCCAGCGTGTCGCTTGAGAACCTGCAGCAGAACGAGAAACGGTGTCCGCGTGCGTGTGGGTCTCGAGTGGAACAGGTGGTGGCGGCCGATGCGAGAGGTTACAGCAGAATGAATTCCGCAGGCTCGCTGCAACACCAGTCGAATACGTGGAGTGGTTGATTGCAGGGCAATCGCGGGGCGTGCGTGACGAGCCTTGGCGAGACACCCAGCGAATGAGATCACCGAAATTCAACCTCTTGAGTTCCCCATGGTGCATTTCATTTGATTGCGTATCGTTTTACATTTATATTCAACGCCGACTCGTAACGCTGCCCAGCCGCTTAACGGTGTCCCCTCGCTCTCACAGAGAGAGAGAGAGAGAACGACTCAGCGGTGCCAGGAGGAACCACAGACGAGCAGGGAGGCAGCAGCAGCAGCCACGTGGTGATAAGCCAGCGCTACCAACAATTGCCAAGCTCTGCGGTCCTCTATATATCCAGGTGTTTTGAGCCCACTAATGGGTGATTATTGCGTGTGTGTGTGTGAGGAAAATCCGCGCGTGTGATTGGCTAAGCTATCATGAGAGATTCGTTCATGAGGCGATCCACATATACAAACACAGAGACAATTTCAACCGAGAAGATGGATTCTGGCTTAGCAATCATTGGAAGGACGTAATAAACCATTTCGGATCTTAACTGATTGTGTTCACGTTAACGGTGACTTTCAGACCGCGTTCCACTCACTGGCATGGTGCAGTGTGCAGAGTAATGTATGGTGTCGTAATTGTACAGTAAACATATAGCAGTATGATACACATTAGGGTGGGTAGAATAATACACAGTGTTATATTAAAATGGATAAGGCAGCAACTGCAGCAGCAGCAGCAAGTGCAGCAGCAGCAGCAAGTGCAGCAGCAGCAGCAAGTGCAGCAGCAGCAGCAAGTACAGCAGCAGCAGAAACTGCAGCAGCAGCAGCAACTACTGCAGCAGCAGTAACTGCAGCTCCCTTTGATGCTGTTAATCCTGCATAATGCACATGCATATGCAGTACTAATCACATTCCTGCATTTCCCATAAATATGCTAAATTCCTGTTGATATGCAAATTCCTTTGTCAATGCGCCCAGCTTATATATATGCTCCAAGCCCGTGTGCTGTTTCATTCAGACTCTGTCGCCTCGACGGACCTGGTTTTCACCTGAGGACGGCTGCTTGCGTTGTGGCCGAAACGTCGTGAGAATTGTTTTATTATGTTTTATTTTTATTATTTTATTACTTCCCTTCTACGTGACTTTACCGAAAGAACCAAGAAGATTGGCTAAGCACTTTACCCCTTGAACTTCCAACTTCTTTCTCACCGTACACACCCGACCCTGTTAATCGGTTGGCTACGTTGGCTCCATCCCGTACAGATGGAACAGATGGAGTCAACATGTTTTGCTATTACCACCTTCTCCTGGCGAGCCAGGAGGGTGAGGCTCCTCCTCGACACCCATGGAAGGAAGTTTCACGGCATCTGCGTGTGATCCACCAACCCTCGCCGCCTGGTCCACAGTGCTGAGTCACAAGCCGAGAACATTTAAGTTCAAACCAGGTTCATCATCACCAGCCATGAACTATCCACTGCCCGATAAAGGACTCCCACCCCCCCTCCTAAGCCGCCTGTATCATCTCCGTAAGGCCACGCCGTGGAACGATCCGTCTAGGAGCCAATCTCATGGACCGCTCCATCTCCCCAGTGGACGTCCTCTGGCGGGCGCGTTCTATTCCGACCCCCGGTGGAACGGCCCGAGGGCAGCAGCACTCGCTACAGCTGGAGAGTTAAAGCTGCGTGCATTGTCTCTCTGCTGGAGGTGGGGGGGAAGAGTGTGTGCGAATATGACAAAGATCCCCCGTATAGCCTTCAACAGACCGTAGGGGCAAGTGCTGTGAGTCAGTAACACCTATGAAGGCCGGCACGCCACACGAGGGGGTGGGTGGAAAGCACCGCGCCCGGCCGCCTTTGCCTACCCAAAGTTTAAGGCTGAGTCAACCCAGGGGATGCCCTGCACCGGTTCAGATATTCGTCACTGGTGTTGGTGGCCGTGAACGGGAATCGAACTCGGGTGGCCGGGTTCGTGGCGCAATGCAGTGCTAACCATAGCGCCACTGCTCCTCACGCTCGCACACGTCGGTGGACATGACTCACACTGATTGAAAAACTTTATTTAAACCATCTCAGTAGAGCGGCGGGAGAGGGGGTTGGGCCAGTCGCGGGAGGCTGGGCAAGCTGAGTGGGGGGCCCGGGTAGTTGAGTGGGGGGCCGGGCTCGTTGAGGGGGGGGTGGGGGGGGGGGGCGACTGGTTGAGGGGGGGGTGGGGGGGGCGACTGGTTGAGGGGGGGGGGGGGAGAGGCCCGGCTGGTTGGGTTGGGGTCCCGGCTAGTTGAGCAGGCAGGACTCGTAGGTGGGCACCATGTACTTGATGTTGATGAAGGCATCCTCGCCGCCGTGGCGCTCCAGCGTCTCCAGCGTCTCCTCGATCAGCTCGCCCACGTTCTCGCGCTTCTGCTGGCTGTAGTCGATCTCGTCGCCAGAGTTCCCTACGGGGAGTGGTGGGGGGTGGGGTGTGGGGGAGGGGAACCGGGGAGAGCGTTACCGGAGTGGCACCTGGGGGCAGGCAGAGCTGGTAATGGTAGTGGTGGTGGTGGTAGTAGTGGTAGAGGTGGTGGTAGTGGAGGTGGTGGTAGTAGTGGTGGAGGTGGTGGTAGTTAGTGGTCATGGTGGTGGAGGTGGTGGTAGTTAGTGGTCATGGTGGTGGAGGTGGTGGTAGTTAGTGGTCGTGGTGGTGGAGGTGGTGGAGATGGCAGAAGTGGAGGTCGCCGTGGCGGTGGTGGAAGTGGTGATGGCCATGGTGGTGGCGGTGGTGGGTTTATCTTGGCTGATTGTCTCACGGTGTTCACTTCACTTGGACTCGTCGGGGACAGGCGCTGAAACGGGGTCAGGGCTGGAGAGAGGGTCACAGTCACAGTCGGAGTCATGGTTGTAGCCAGGGATAAGGTCGATCAGGGTCAGGGTTAGAGTCGTCAGGGTTAGAGACAGGAGCAGGGTCAGGGTCACGGTTGGGAGTTTCATATCCGCGCTGCACCGGAGCAACTCGGCGGTTGCTACACGCGATGCAGTAGATTCAACCTGATTACTATCTAAAACAATTTTGCAGGGTTCTAACGTTTTTTAGCGGTGAGAAAAAATGTGTGTACTGGGGCGTTGCACGTGACCGAGTTGCACGGGGCTGAGTTGCACGTGACTGAGTTGCAGCACGGGGCTGCTCGCTCGTGTGTTGGCGAGGAGTCCGGCTGGGTGATGGGGGGGGGTCGTAGGGTTCGAGTCTCCGCTCACGGTTCTTGTTCTTGAAGATGTTGAGGATGGGCAAAATCTGGCGGTAGTAGGGCACCAGCGCCTCACCCACCATGTCGGCCGACAGCACCAGGTGCTGCAGCACCTTGAGCGACGTGCACATCACCTGCGTGTTGCGCGTGTTCAGCGCATCTGGACACACGCACGAACACACACACAGACACACACACACCAACACTCCCGTGTAGCCATAGCACACACACACACACTCCCGTGTAGCCATAGTACACACACACACACTCCCGTGTAGCCATAGTGCACACACACAGACTCACGTGTAGCGATAGTACACACACACACTGACGTGTAGCCATAGCGCACACACACACTGACGTGTAGCCATAGCACACACACACTGACGTGTAGCCATAGTACACACACACACTGACGTGTAGCCATAGTACACACACACACACGTATAGCCATAGCGCACACACACACTGACGTGTAGCCATAGTACACATACACACTGACGTGTAGCCATAGCGCACACACACACTGACGTGTAGCCATAGTACACACACACACACGTATAGCCATAGCGCACACACACACTGACGTGTAGCCATAGTACACACACACACACTGCCGTGTAGCCATAGCGCACACACACATACTCCTGTGTAGCCATAGCACACACACACTCCCGTGTAGCCATAGTACACACTCACGTGTAGCCATAGTACACACACACACTGACGTGTAGCCATAGCGCACACACACACTGACGTGTAGCTATAGTACACACACACTCACCTGTAGCCATAGTACGCACACACACTGCCGTGTAGCCATAGCGCACACACACATACTCCTGTGTAGCCATATCACACACACACTCCCGTGTAGCCATAGTACACACACACACTCCCGTGTAGCCATAGTACACACACACACTGACGTGTAGCCATAGTACACACACACACACACTGACGTGTAGCCATAGTACACACACACACTCACGTGTAGCCATAGTACACACACACACTGACGTGTAGCCATAGGTGTCTCTGGGTGCGTCTCTGGCATCTCGTCTGAGATGGTGTCTTCCAGGTGCTGAACCCCTCTGGCACAGGAGGACCTGTCCAGCGCCAGTGGTTCCATGCTGGAGGGATTCATGTTACAGTGCTTCAGCAGGTCCTTGCTGTGGTCGTTGAAGCGCTTTTTCTGTCCTCCAGCGTTTGGCTGCGCTGAGTTGGCAATAGAGAACTCGACGGAGGAGGCGGTGGTCAGACATGTGGATCACGTGGCCAAGCCAGTGGAGGTGTCATATGGCCATGCTTGCCTCAATGCAGGACGACTTGGTGTTGGTGAGGATCTCAGTATGTCGAACTTTGTCCTTCCAGGTTAGCCCGAGGATGCGCTGGAGGCATCTGATTTGGAAGGCCTCCAGGATGTTAATGTGCTGCCTATATGGGGTCAGGAGTCACGGTCGTCTGCATATTGCAGTTCAAAGATCTGTTGGGTTCTGGGCTTTGGGTGGGCTTGGAGGCGTCTTAGGTTGAGGAGATTTCCATCCAGACGGTACTGTCGCTGGATTCAGTCGATTGAGTTGAGGGAGTTGTGTGCCAGGCTTGTGATGGCAGCAAGGAGCCATGTTGAAAATGACTGGAGCCAGAACACGGCATTGCTTGACCCCGACCTCCACGTTGAAGGGCCCTGATTGAAGCCCACCAAGCACCACTCTGGCATGCATTCCTTCATGGAACTGTTTAGAATGCTTAGAAACTTGGGAGGCACCTCAAGTTTAACGGGCTGCTGCCAGAGTATCTCGCTGGTTGATGGTGTCGAATGCTTTGGTGAGGTCGATACAAGCTATGAAGAGGTCTTTGTTTTGCTCCTGGAATTTTTCCTACAGTTGCTTTTCCACATGCCGGCCTAGTACCCAGGCATTGAAGTCTCCCATGAGGAGTAGCTTGTCGGTATGTGGTGTGTTGTTAATGGCAGTGTCGAGAACTTTATAGAAGGCCTCCTTGGTGTCATTGTCTGCTTCTAGTGTAGGCGCATAGCCACTGATGAGCGTGGCAAAGCGCCCCCCATCCAAGGGAATGCGCCACGTCATCAGCCGCTCAATAATGCCAACAGGGGATTCAGTGACGCGTTGAACGATTGAGGTTTTCACAGCATGTTGGGAGCGTTAATCTTCTGGAACACCCTTCCAGGTGTAGCACCAACCTTTGTGAGAGAGTCTTCTCCATGTAAGTGGCTTTCACTGAGCGCTGCAATGTCGATGTTGTATTTCCTGAGTTCATGGGCCACGAGGGCTGTCCTTCTGTACGGTCTGTCGGTTTTTTCGTTGGAGTCCAGGAGGGTGTGGACGTTCCATGAAGCAACTTGAAGGAGTAACCCAGTCTTGGATTTCCTTGAGTTTTGGCCGCTGAATGGGATGTTCCGGTGGTAGCGGGTAACCACTCGGCGTGAGTGGAACAGACAGTTTTTAGACCACCTTTTATAGGTCCTTTCCCATCAGGGATGAGCAGTGCGGGGTTGCTCAGACATGATGGAAGCTGCCGAGGAGATACGCTGTCCCATCACTTGTCTTGGCGACCTACACGCCATCGCTGCCTACGTGCAGAGTTTGGCTAGATGCTCCCAGTCACATCCTTGACCTGCATGTTCTGCCATTCGCTGTCGCCGTAGGGCTTAATAATAAGGGGGGGGGAGGGGTTGGAGCAAGAAGCCTGCGCTGGGAGTGGAAAAAGGTGAGAGTCGGGGTGCGATAGTCCCTACGCCAACCATCTTCACTCAAGCCAAACAGACTCAGGTGGCATGAGGAACTCACTGCAACCTTCGTCTGACAAGAGCTGCAGAGGACTACCGGAGATCCGATTGTTGAATACCACCATTGCAGGTACCCACCACATATTTGGAGTCAGGGTTTCTCCTCTAGCCAAAGTTTACCCACAAGGTAGTGGGGCAGTGGTTGGCAAGTTGTAGATGCCTCTGGGGACCACTGCAGCTCCGAGATCCCCTACTGGTTTGACCTGGTGTCGCGGGACACCCATTACTATGGGCTGCCAACGGGGAGGCACATTCGGAGTCTTGGTGATGGAGAGGCTCTGTACTGGCAAGGAATACTTACGCACTCGGCTTCCTGTTTCACCATGATGGCTAGCCAGCGGCAGCGTTTGAAAGCAAGGGTAGCAAAACATAGCAAGCAGAGCAGCAGGCAAGCAAGCAAGCGGGCATGCACCTCAGCTAATCGTGATTACTGCACTATGTGCATCACATCACCTTGTGATTTAGGCAACCACCAACCCACCAGCCATATTATATAGTACACACATAGTACACACACACACACACAGACTCCCGTGTAGCCATAGTACAACACACACAGTCTCCCGTGTAGCCATACAGACTGTACATACAAAGACAAAGATGCCCTGTATAGTCTGAGAAGACTGTTGGGGCAAGGCCGGCCTTCATTATCTGCCACGGTGCTCGAGGGCATGGGTGGCCAACACTGTGCCCCACCGCCTTTATCTTCCTAGTAGACTGGTTCAGATAATCGTCACATGGTAGGGATGATAATGATGGTGATGACGATTATAGTGATGGAGGCGCCGCTTACTCTTTACGGAAATGATGATGGTGACGACGAGGGTGACAACGATGATGGTCTCTCCAGTGTTGCCGCTTGTTCGAAGTGGAGAGACCAAGTACTACGAAAGCACTTGCAAATGGCAACATCATCACCTCTCGCACTTTCCTGTTTTTTCACCAGCCAGCCCAGGCCTGCCGGCATACTGGAGCTGGCTTCTCATTATTGATGGGGACGTCGAATTGAATCCAGGCCCGTTTTTCCCTTGTGGCGGCTGCGGCAAGAACGTCAATGCAAATTCTATCCAACGCAACGGTTGTCAAGCTTGGTACCATAAATGCTGCACTACTTTAGCCTACATCCCAAGTTCAAATTCCGGCTGGTTCTGCAAATATTGTACATTATCTACTCCACAACTCCACCTTGTAAAATCACACTAGCACCACCACCTCATCCATTGCAACCACCGTTTCAACCACAACAAAACGTCCACAACAAAAACAACCTAAAATCCTTCAACTAAACATCAACGGCATCAACAAGAAATCTCTTGAACTCAACACCTTCCTACAACAAAACTCCATTAATATAGCCGCCATCCAAGAAACAAAATTTAAATCCACTTCTCGTCCGCCCAACTTACAAAATTTCACTTCCTCCGTCGAGACCTACCAACAGCTGGTGGCGGTCTAGCTTTCCTCATCCATAACAGCATTCAATTTGAAGAAATTTAGATCCCAATGCCTCCTTCTGATATCACCACAGAAGTCTTAAGCGTCCGTATCAAATCCCATCTAGGCCCACTCACTATAATCAATGTCTACATCCAACCAACCAGTTCTTGCCCTCCCAACTATCAGTTCAATATAAATCGACTTTTACCAAACAACGACTCAATTGTTATTGGAGATTTCAACGCCCACAACAAACTTTGGCACTCTTCCCTTTCAGACGCACGTGGCGACCTCATTGCCAATATCTTCAACGGCTCCCCCTATGGGGTACTTAATGAAAATATTCAAACCAGAGTTCCATCATCTGGCCCTTCATCCTCACCAGATATCTCAATATCGTCAGGAAACCTCCTTTCATCAATCGACTGGCAAGTCTTTACGATCCTTGGATCCGACACCTACCCATTGTGTTGACCCTCAATTATGCCAGTCCCATTTGGTGCCCAAACCTCTACTCTACAGGTTACCAAAAACTCCAAAACCGCCCAAAACCAAGCACTTATACTAGCCACATGATGCCACCTCATGGCGCCCATTGACCATCTCCACCAAAAAACCAAAGTTCTTACGATTAAAGAACACTGCAAGCTTCTCACTGATCAATATCTGGCTTCATGCCATTTGACAATGCATCCTTGCACAAAGCTACTCAAAGCCCCTGCACCTGCTAGGAAAAGTAAATCCACCTTGCTTTCCTTCAGCTCTGCCAACGTGCAATCTACTTTAAATGCTCTTCCACCAAATAGCACCACCAAATCAATTTTTAACCACTTGCACACCGCTGGCACCATGCACTGCCTGAACGCCTACACAAGCCCCCAATGTTGCGCTTGGGGGTTGGCCCCCACCCATAGCAAAAATCCCTGACCCGGGCAACTCGCACAAACTGGCTAAACTCCATTCAGGTTACTGCTCCATGCTAGCCGATTACCAAAATCGATACAACCCAAACACCCCAAAACTGCTGCCCTTTGTGCCAAGCAACGCCAAAAGACGTCTCCCATTTTCTCAGTGGCCCACAACGCGGACCAAAAATTAAATCTATTGTTCTCTGGCTAAACCCTTCCAAAGTGGCGACGCAACACCACCTATAAACGGAAAGTGCGAGGAAACACACAACAACGATGATGGTGACGATAGTGACAATGGTGATGATGTTTGTGATGGTGACTACGATGATGATGGCGACGGAGGTGCCGCTGACTCTTAAAAGAGATGATGATGGTGACGATGATAGTGACGATGATGATGGTAATGATCGTGATGATGATGATGGTGAAGACGATGATGATGGTGATGGAGGCGCGGCTCACTCTTGACGGGGATGATGAGTTGCGGGATGACGGGGAGGACCTTGGCGGCGCCGTGCTCCAGGAGGTCGTGCACACCTGGCGCGCAAAGAAATCGTAGGGGTGCGCCGTCTCGCAGAGGCGCTCGAAGAAGAGCGGCAGGGTAGTGGTGGTAGTCCACTTCTCAATCTCCACCTGGGGAGAGAGGCGCTCGCTAACCTCGTCGGCTCACAGTCGTCTGCCACTTCTCCACAGTCTGCCTACTCTTCCACCGTCGGTCTACTCCCCACAGTCTGCCTACTCCTCCAGGTCTGCCTACTCACCCACAGTTGACCCGGGTGAGGCAAGGGTTGGTGGACCACGCAAGGGTTGTGCTGTTTGGTTCCTGTCCTCTTGGCGCCTCTGAGTCGCCCCCCCCCCGCAACTCTCTCTATATCTCTGGAGGAGCGAGCAGACGCCGCGTGGCGGTCTGTGATCGTGCTCCACCGGTTTACCGTCCCGGCATCTCCGGCAAACGGCGCTCTCCGGTCCCCCTCTCACCTCTCGCACCCCCCTCCCCACCCCCACCGTGTCTGTCGACTATGAAGCACCGCGTGCCCAGCAGTGCCACGAGGACCCCTCCTCGGCACCCTCCCCCCTTGCACTTCTCAAGCTGTGCCTCCTCCCCATCTCCGACCGAGTCCACCTCCTCCGACCGCCCACCACCAACGAGGCCAGCGCGTGGCTAGCGGCGTGGCCACCGCCGCCTCACTGGGCCCCGATCCCCACGTGTCCCGCGCGCACGACGCGGCCTCGGCCGGCACCCGCAGCTCAACGACGACACGAACCTCAAGTCCTCCTCCCCTTCACCGCCCACCGCTGTGCATACCCCTAACTCTGCACGTTCACGGGGGATCTGCATGCCCCCCATCCACCCTGCCGGTCACCTTCCACGCGATGCGGTTGCCCTTGGTGTCGTGCTCCAGGGCGATGGGGAAGTCTCCCCGCTCGTAAAACTTGCGAAACGCCGTCGGCTTGGAGGGGCGCTCGCGGAACGCGCCCGCCGACGGGGGGCCCAACACCTGGGACGAGGAGGGGGGACACGCAGGGGCGGGGGGGGGGGGGGAGGCACGTGGAGAATGTGGTTACAGATGAACGGTACGGGGGGGGGGGGCATGGGTGCGAGTAGGGGACACGAGGGGGGGCACATTGTGTGTGCGTGTGCGCGCTCGAACAGTGCAGTGGTTGGCGCGCTGCGCTATGGACACGGCGACCCGAGTTCGATGGCCAACACCGGTGACCATTATCTGAACCGGTCATGGGCCTCTCCGAGGTTGACTCAGCCTCAAACAGATACGTGGTGTGTGTGTGGTGCTGGCTACCCACGCCCTCGTGTGCCGTGCGAGCCTTCGTAGGAGCTCCCGAACAGCACTTGCCCCAAAAGTCGTGGTCCACAGAGACCGCCTTCCTACTAGTTCCCTGTCCTTCCCCCGCACCTCCGATTAGCACGGTTGGCTACGTACAATGCTAATGAAGTTCAGCGCACATACGAGGCTAAACCGGGGGGGGGGGTGTTTATTTGTGTGTTTTTAATCGATAGTGGGAGGGGTGGCTTAATGGTGTGTCCATGTAATATTGTGCATGGCCAGCTTCCACCAACTAGGACCACGATCCATACATCTCCCACAACCATCATCGTCGCAATTGTAAGATTGTCAACTCAAAATCGTACACATCAGTGGCATTAAATCATCACCACCACTACACCACCAGCAGCATTACTACCATCACCAACATCACCATTATCCCCCATTATCATAGCTAACATCACTGCTACCATCAACACCATTACCCACACTTCCCCATCACCACCATCACCACAACCAAGATTACCTACACTACCATCACCAACATCACCAGCACCATCACCACAACCAAGATTACCCACACTACCATCACCGCCACCACCACCACAGCACCACCAACGTTATTCACACAAACATCAATACTGCTAGCATCATAGCCACCATCACACTTTACCATCAACATCACCGCTACCACCACCCTCACCAATATTACCACCACAACCCCATCACTAACATCACCACCCTATCAACATTATCTCATTCCAACACCACCACCCCTCTGCCAAAATCACCACTACCATCGCCGAAACCACCATCAAGCGGATGTCACCGCCGCGACCATCACTACCAACAACATTACCCCCACACACACATCACCAACATCGTTAGCGAGCACCTATAAGGGCCGACACGGAACATAAAGGGATGGGTGGCCAAGACCACGCCCGACCGCCTTTGTCTCCCCAGTGGTGATGTTACACACCTTCATCAGGTACTCATTTGAGGCTGAATCGACATAGGGGAGGCCCAGGACCGGTTCAGATAATCGTCACTGGTATTGGTTTTGTACTACTATCATGTTTGTGTGTTGTATTGTTGTTGGAACGTTCTTACCGCCCCTACTGGGCATCTGTGAAGAAAATCTTTATAGGTCATCGGAGTCCTCCTGCAGTGTAAATACATATTCTGATCCCGGCTCGGATTCGTAGCGCAGCGCGCTGACCGCTACACTACCGCTACCCCCACACCCATCACAACAACAACAAAAAACATTCCCCATACCAGACAAATCACACGATACCAGCACCAAAACAACATAATAACCACACCACCATCACCACCAAAGACAAAGATCCCCGTATCGCCTTAGACTGTAGGGGCAAGTGCTGTTAGCGAGTGAAGGTCGGCACGGCTTGCGATTGGGTGGGTAACCAGCAACCAGCTCGGCCACTTTGTCTCCCAGTGGCGATGTTTACATACCGCACCAGGTACTCAATTTGAGGCTGAGTCGACCTAGGGGAGGCCCAGAGCGGTCAGATAATCGTCACCGGTGTTGGCCGTGAGCGGGAATCGCATCGGGCGCCAGGTTCGTAGCGCAGCGCGCTGACCACTACACACACACCACAACAACCCCAACCACCATCATCACCACCACCATCACCAGCAGCAGCAGCCACCACGCGGATCTCACCACGGCGTTTTCTCTCGCCTTCACGGTGAAGCCCTGGGTCATAGCGCCATCTCCACTCCTGCCGCTGCTGCTGCTGCCTCTATCACCTCCATGGCCAGGGGCATCGCCACTGCACACCGGGGGGGGGGGGGGGGGGGGAGATGCTGGGGGGTGAGGGAGACGTGAGGGGGGAGATGATGGGGAGACGTGAGGGGGGATGGGGGAGACGTGAGGGGGGAG